>NC_134353.1:637797871-638116325 GCF_048569485.1 Anomaloglossus baeobatrachus
TGCTCCCCTCCTATTTACACTGTTGGAAAATCTTCTACCCATGCCAGTTATAGTTTATTCTGTGTTGGTCTGTGAGGTGTAGTATTCCAGACTCTCTCTGGTGAAATTTGTTGTTAGTGGTGTTTTTTGCTTGGTGCTGTTGTTGTGTACTTCCTTCCTTCTTTTGTTTTCCTCCTGAACCTCTTATTGTCTTGTCCTGTCCCATCCCTCCCTGGGAAAGGGGGAATTAGATCAGGACTGCTCATGCATAGGGCCAGAAAAGAGACTCAGGTATCTCTACTAGTGATGAGCGAACCGGCAGATATCCGAAATTGGCAGGTCCAACCTGATTTAAAAAAATCAAAACAGTTTGGACTTAGAATTAGTTCTGAATTTGTGGCCCCACACCGATACCCATATAAATCTATGAGGACTAGAATCATGCACTGTAAAATAGTGGAAAAAGGGCTGCTCAATAACCTCATAAAAATCCACTACTTCTGTACCGCCCCGCGCTCGGCTGCAGCCGAGCCACTCGGATCCGGGCTCGTGTGGCGGTGGCTCGAGCGCCTTCGGACCGGGGGTCACTTCGCTCTGGAAGGGGCTGGCGCTTTGAAGGGGTGTTTTAGATTAAAGTTCGTGATGCCACAAACGGGTTGTGGTGAATGTAGGCACCACCGCTGCTGTTGACTAGGCACCCCGAGGGAGATGTAGTGTAGCTTTGGTGTTAACCCCTCAGTGGACAGGGGTGGTGGCCCCGGGACCCGTTTGGTGTGAGGGGTCGGTGCTTGGCGGTGCGGGACGATGCATGGCCCGAGGGCACAGTGGTACTCACTATTAAAAGATGAACAGAGTCTCTGGTAAACCAAAAAGATGGTGGTGGATGCCCGCATCCGGCTGCGTCTGGTCCCCCAGTTGGGTTGGTGGTCTTCGCCTTTCTCCTGCACCTCTTTAGTATTTGGACACCCGTGCTTCAGCTACGGGAGTCCCACTCCCCGGCGTTGTGTGTCGGGAGAGCTTGTTTGCCCGCAGACGCTGGCCCGTGGGATCTCTAAGCCTGGGCGGTGGCGTTTATCCCCCTCGGTGGGCTTTTGTCTTCTTTCGGGACTTAGGTGGGAAAGGACCTAGAGTCCAGACCTCAATCAGTTAATTAACGGGGTCCGGTAGTTTCGGGACCGCGTTTCAGGGTCTGAGTACCCCCACTTGTGCTCCGGCTTACGGTCGGTTCCCTGGGTCGGTTCCGGCGGGCCACTACCCTGTCCCGGTCCCTTACAGTTCCACCTGGCCATCTCCCCGGCTCCTGCAGGCTGAGGCCACCGTATCCCTCCTAGCCAGAGGTGACTGGGCTCCAACCCAGCAACCGGTGTTAGACTGTGGCAGACCTGGACACAGGTCTGCACTTGAACTTTTCTCCTCTCCACTTCACTGTCAAAACTATTTTGTTCCTAACAATGGGAGTTTTGAGACCCCTCTCAGCATATTTGATGCCTCATTTTCAGGCCCTAAATATGCTGGGATTGCTTGCCAATCACAGTAATGCCATAGCCATCTTTTCTACTGGCATTACTGTGATTGAGAGGTGCAGTAAAAAGAAAAAAAAACTTATATTATTTGATTGCCACTGCTCCAGGGCAATCGAGATGAGCTGGGTGAAGTGCTGGAATTGGCACATCTAATGTAGGCAATATTTCTGAGGCGGCTTTAGGATGTTATTTTAGGCTGGGAAAGGCCCAATAACAATGGGTCTCCCCCACCTGAGAATATCAGCCCCAGCTATCTATGTTATCTTGGCTGGGTATCAAAATTGGTGGGACCACATGTCATTTTTTAAATTATTTTCTTAAATAATAATTAAAAAAAGCTGCATGGCGTCCCTTGTATTTTGATACACAGCCAAGACAATGCACACAGCTGCAGGCTTCATCTGCACTGGGTATTAATATACGAGGGACTCTATGCAATTTTTTAAAATTATTTACTTATTTTTACACTCCACATCCTGCCTCAGACAGCTACTTTGAGGGAAGCCAATCACAGCTCTCGGCACGCCGGCAGTCTGATTGCAGCTAAACACAGATGCTGTCACAGAGGGTGGGTGTGTGAGGCAGTGAATATGCATGAGATCTAAAGATCGGAACAGGCAGCAGTGTTTCAGCCGCAGGGATTTCAGTAAATTTAATATTCCTACGTTAATCCATGTAATTCTCTGACAACCTTATTATAAAAAACAATTATGAGTCAGAAATGCATCCAGGCATCTTCCTTATGATGTTCCCTAAGTATCCTCAGCGTAGTTGAGGAAAGATTATTTGTCTGAGATCGTAGAAGTCATATCGAGGTATGAAAGTATTTGGTAAGGGAATAGATGTATTTGATTGTAAGTTTATAAACTGATGTGTGGTGCCGCAGGCAAGCCCATAATTTGCATTCATATAAATTATTCACATTCACGGAGTTTAACAGGTAACCGGCTGCTAGTTTAGACAGGCGCATCAGGAAATAAATTTATAAGTAAAGTTGAAACATACTATGAGGATGCTGAGCTGTACAGCACATGGATCTCAACCTCCGGGCTGTGTGTGTTACAGGGTTGGCGGCTTAGGAAGGATAAGGTGTAGATCCTAAGCACAACCCAGGGTCCACCTTGATAAAGATGGTAATTAGCAGCTAAGAGCCCCAAGGGCAGAGTGGACAACAATAGTTGCAGGTGATTAATAAATGGGCACACTGTAGTCTGTGTTGACTTCACACAGACCAGATGGCAGTGCAAAAGGAAAATAATAATCACTAAAAGGATAGAGAAAAAGACCACAAACCACAAACCGTGCTGTCATACTAGAAGCAATCAGGAGACAGGACAGATGCCAATTCAAGGGAGAGTGATAAGGGAAGAAAAAAACGCAATTCAATTGACCTGTCTCAATGTGGAGTTTCACACACTTAGCACATACAGTATACAGCGGATATGGCACGCGTAACCAGCACAGGCTGTATACTGAGCGTATCGCACACAGTATACACAGACGCAATACAATAGTACAAACAACCTCACAGCATGAGGCTTGTTAATGATTGCGTGCCGACCATTGTCAGCGGCGTCCATAAATAACTTAAGCACCGCATCAAACAGACTCACACCCAGTCGGCGTGGGTGTAGTCTACAGGCAAATCCAAAGATGCCACGTCATCAGGACAGCTGACATCATCAGGACAACTGATGTCCAATGGCCAATCTTGGGATGCCATGTCATCAGGACATCTGACATCCAACCACCAATCAGAAAGTACCATGTCACACACATGCTCAGTGGCCCGATTTCTGGACTTAGGCTCTGGTTAGAGTGTGATGAGCCCGACCATGCAAGTAGTCAGATTTCTGAACTTGGACACTTGCAGAGCACATTCAGCCTCACCAGGTTCAGAAGCCTGATTTCTGGACTTAAGGTGGTGTCACACACAGCGACGACGACAACGACGTCGCTGCTACGTCACCATTTTCTGTGACGTTGCAGCAACGTCCCGTCGCTGTTGCTGTGTGTGACATCCAGCAACGAGCTGGCCCCTGCTGTGAGGTCGTTGTTCGTTGCTGAATGTCCTGCTTCATTTTTTCGTCGTCGCTCTCCTGCTGTGAAGCACACATCGCTGTGTGTGACAGCGAAAGATCGTCGAAATGAAGCGAGCAGGGAGCAGGAGCCGGCGTCTGGCAGCTGCGGAAAGCTGTAACCACTGTAAACATCGGGTAACCAAGGGACGACCTTTCCCTGGTTACCCGATATTTACCTTCGTTACCAGCCTCCGCCGCTCTTGCTGCTAGTGCCGGCTCCTGCTCTGTGCTCTGTGCACATGTAGCTGCAGTACACATTGGGTTAATTAACCCGATGTGTACTGTAGCTAGGAGAGCAAGGAGCCAGCGCTAAGCAGTGCGCGCGGCTCCCTGCTCTCTGCACTGTGACATGTAGCTGCAGTACACATCGGGTTAATTAACCCGATGTGTACTGTAGCTAGGGGAGCAAGGAGCCAGCGCTAAGCAGTGTGCGCGCCTCCCTGCTCTCTGCACATGTAGCGACGTTATGATCGCTGCTGCGTCGCTGTGTTTGACAGCTAAGCAGCGATCATAACAGCGACTTACAAGGTCGCTGTTACGTTACAGAAAATGGTGACATAACAGCGATGTCGTTGTCGCTGTCGCTATGTGTGAACCCAGCTTTAGGCTCTGGCAGACTATAGTTAGTCTGAGCATGCTGAGTAGTCCAATATCTTAGAAAAACCACATATAACTATATCAAAAAAATTCACCAAAAGGAGCCAAGACAAATGATATGTGCACACACAGAATGTGGTGAGCCTTCCTCATAAAGATGGCTGCAGCCAAGGTGCAAGATGCTGATGTCACAGCCACTCAACCTCCACACTAAAGGGGAGGGGCGGCTGCTTAGCATAAGACATGCACACTAATAAGGCTTGCACTGGGAGCCCATCATATAATGAGTGAAATGCACAGTGTCTGAACTGTAACCTATAAATGACGCCAGAAAACCCAGGTCAGGCGGGCTAAACAGCACTATATAGATGCATCTCGCACGGATACACGAGACGCACAGTGTCTGAATAATGGCCAATAAATGACGCACAACACCAGGTCAGGCGGGTCAGTTAGCACTATGAGTACATAACACATGACAGGCTCACCATTTAACCACCTGAATTCAAAAGGTCCACACACATCCTGCAAAAATGGATAAAATGTGCCATACCTCAAATAGTGAGATATTAGTTTATATTTTGGCCCAAAATATGTAAGTTCGCAATCCGTTCGTCAAGGATTCTTAGGCTATGTGCGCACGTTGCGTACAAGCCCTGCAGAAATTTCTGCAGCGATCTGAAGAGCACATGTGCGCTTTAGATCGCTGCAGAAATGTCCGTAGTGAGCGCCGATTCCATGCGCTCTGCCTGCAGCTCCTGCCATAGACAGAGCAGGAGCTGCCGGCAAAGCGCAGGAAAGAAGTGACATGTCACTTCTTTTTGCGCAGCGCTTCGGCAGTAGCCGAAGCGCTGCGCTCTTAAACGCCACGTGCGCACGGCCCCTGCACAGTCTCCATAGACTGTGCAGGGGACGCAGGACGCATGCAGTTACGCTGCGCTACAAAGCGCAGCGTAACTGCATGTTTTTACGCGACGTGCGCACATAGCCTTACACTTGGGTTTTCTGGCGTCATTTATAGGTTACAGTTCAGACACTGTGCATTTCACTCATTATATGATGGGCTCCCAGTGCAAGCTTTATTAGTGGAAAAACCCAAGTGTGAGAATCCTTGACGAAGACGGATTTGTCTTAGCTCCTTTTGGTGAGTTTTTTAGTCCAATATCTTGGCTTAGACACTGGCAGAACATATTCAGTCGGAGTATGCCCAGTAGTCCAATTTCTGGACTTAGGCTCTGGTAACCGAGCAGCCAGCAAAACGTTACGCGTAGAGTTGAGCGCGGTTCGAGGTTCTCCAGTTCGCGGTTCGAGTGATTTTGGGGGGTGTTCTAGATCGAACTTGAACTCGAGATTTTTGCTAAAAGCTCGACAGTTCGAGTTACGTTCGAGAACAGTTCTAGCAGTAAAAGCAGGGCTTTTTACAGCTACAGTGTGCAGGGAGCCATCGCTGGCAGCCTGCCAGAAGCTGGTAACCAAGATAAACATCGGGTATCCAAGCAAAGCGCTTTGGTTAGTAACCCAATATTTATCCTAGTTACGTGTGCAGGGAGCCGACACTTCCCCGCTCAGCTCGCTCCGCCCCCTCCTGCACACGGCATGTACACACATACACACTTACACACACACACTCACACTCACCTGTCCCCAGCCATGCAGTCCACGACACTGACGTCCTCAGCGCCATATGGCCCCGCTAGGCTCCACCCACTTTGCACTCCGCTGCCAGCACACATGGCCTCGCTAGGCTCCGCCCACCTGTCACTCTGCACACATGGCCCCACTAGGCTCCGCCCACCTGTCACTCTGCACACATGGTCCCGCTAGGCTCCGCCCACCTGACACTCTGCACACATTACCCCGCTAGGCTCCGCCCACCTGGCACTCTGCACACATAGTCCCGCTAGGCTCCGCCCACCTGGCACTCTGCACACATGGTCCCGCTAGGCTGCGCCCACCTGGCACTCTGCACACATTACCCCACTAGGCTCCGCCCATCTGTCACTCTGCACACATGGTCCCGCTAGGCTCCGCCCACCTGTCACTCTGCACACATGGTCCCGCTAGGCTCCGCCCACCTAGCACTCTGCACACATTACCCCGCTAGGCTCCGCCCAACTGTCACTCTGCACACATGGTCTTGCTAGGCTCCGCCCACCTGGCACTCTGCACACATGGTCCCGCTAGGCTCCGCCCACCTGGCACTCTGCACACATGGTCCCGCTAAGCTCCGCTCACCTGTCACTCTGCACACATGGTCCCGCTAGGCTCCGCCCACCTGGCATTCTGCACACATTACCCCGCTAGGCTCCGCCCACCTGGCAGTCAGCACACATGGCCCCGCTCGGCTTACCTGCAGTGATGAAGTCCCGCCCTCCCGACCTCAGCGCTATCACCGCTTGTCACATCACCTTCTCTCGCTTCCGACCCGGGACTGTGACTAGCGGTGACGTCACGGGCCGCTCGCGATACTTGGCTGTGAAGGTCATTGAAGTCAGTGACAGGTGCTGTCAGCAGTGCGGGAGATCAGCGCAGGTAATGTACCTCGCTCCTGACAGCAGCACTTGTCATCCCCTGCAGTGACCTGGGCTGACCCATTGATGTTAGCTCAGGTCACTGCATTGCTCTCCCAGCCAATGGGGAACATCCTGCTCTTCATTGACTGGGACAGTGTGGATCGTCATGGTAACCACTTGGATTACAGCAGACCTGGATTTGTTCTTCTTTCGAATAGATTGATGAAAGAGGGAATGTGTTGGGCAGTGTTTTTTCAAATAAAAATGTGTTTGTCGTCTATTTTTTTTTATTACTGACTGGGTTGGTGATGTCGGGTATCTGATAGATGCGTGACATCACTAACCCCAGGGCTTGATGCCAGGTGACATTACACATCTGGTATTAACCCCATATATTACCCCGTTTGTCACCGCACCAGGGCACGGGATGAGCTGGGGCGAAGCACCAGGATTGGCACATCTAATGGATGCGCCACTTCTGGGGCGGCTGCGGCCTGCTATTCTTAGGCTGGGGAGAGTCCAATAACAATGGACCTTCCTAGTCTGAGAATATCAGACCCCAGCTGTCTGCTTTACCTTGGCTGGTGATCCAATTTTGGGGGGACCCCCACGTATTTTTATTTTTTTTATTATTTATTTAATTTAAAATAACAGCGTGAGGTGCCCTCAGTTTTGGATTACCAGCCAAGGTGAAGCTGCCAGCTGTGGTCTGCAGGCTGCAGCCGTCTGCTTTACCCTAGCTGGCTACAAAAATAGGGGGAACCCCACGTCATTTGTTTTCATTTTTTTGGCTACATACAAGGCTAAGCACCCCTTAGTGCCACATGAAAGGCACCAAAGAGTGCAAAATTACAAAATGCAGGAGAGTGGGACATTATGTGTCTTTCTGCCATTATAATGACAGAAAAGACTGATATGAAGTATACAAGCACAAGAAAATCACCAGAGTGCTCTATGCTGTGAAAAGCAGTAGAAAATGGCACTGGAGTGAACATGTGACCGCCTCATGTAGGTTGAAGCTATGGATCTGTACCACCCTGGGGGCTCGGCTGCTCTTCGCCGAGCCGCTCGGATCCGGGCTCAGGTTGTCGGTGGCTCAAGCGCCTCCCGACCGGGGGCCACATCGCTCTGGAAAGGGGGGGGGTTTGGTTGTTTGGTTTGGGGTGGACCGGTTTCACGGCCGGAGCCGCGGTGACCGGTAACAGTTCGTGATGCCCCCTCACGGGTCGTGGTGAGGTGATGGGCACCACCGCTGCGGTGAGGGTGCGGGGGCTCGTCCGGGATCGGTGGTGGGTCGCAGCTAGGTGTTGACCCCTCCGTGGGTAGGGGGTTTGTTGGTCCCAGGGCCAGGTGGCAGGAGCGGGGGGTTGCAGGACGCAGGGGCTCACTTGCAGCGCGGTGCCTGATGGCACTGGTGTACTCACGATTAAACCACACAGAGTCAATGGTAAACCAAGTTCGGTGTAGATCGGTGCCCGCAGCCAGCTGCTTGTGTCCCCAGTGAGGTTGGTGATGTCGCCTTTCTCCTGCACCTTTAAATTTGCTATAGTGACTCCTATGCTTCAGCAACGGTAGTCCGCTCCCCGGCTTTTGGTAACCAGAGGAGCCCTTTTGCCCACAGGCGCTGGCCCTTTGGATCTCTGGCCCTTGGCGGTGGCTCTTATCCGGAATCGGTGGGCTGTTGCCGTCTATCGGGACTTTGGGTGGGAATGAACCCCTGAGGTCCAGACCGCAATCAGTAGATTTGTCTGAGCCCAGTTGCTTCTGGGCTAGATTGGGGTCTGAGTACCCTGCCTGGTGCTTCGGTTGACTTGTTAGCTCCCCGGTTCGGTTCCGAAGGGTCACCACCCTCTTCTCGATCCCTACGGTTCCGCAGTTCAGTCCCTGACCAGACTCCTGTAGACTGCCACCACCGTCTGCCTGCCTGACCGTTCCAAGGGGTCCTAGGCTCCGTCCTTGGCCCCTGACTCTCAGCTCGCCACTTTTACTCCTCTCACTACTCCTCTCCACACTCAACTCACTTGTCCTTTCCCTGACTCAGGCCAGCAGACTCCTCGGAGGGCGTGCCTATCCGCCTGGCTCTGCCCACCTGGTGTGCCTTGCTAGACCTGAGAAAGGCGGTCAGGACTTGTTGGCTGCTGGTGCCTCACTGGGGTGGGTGTGTGTGTGGTGTTGTGTGTTGTTACCTGTGACCCCTGGGGGTCCAGGGCATCACAGATCCTAAGTAAATTTATGTATTTTCCCTCCTTCAGTTTTTTTGCAGTGCGCAAACAAACGGAAGGCACACGGATGACACATACGGACCGTATATGGAACAGAAACGGATGCCACATGGATGCACCCATAAAAAAACGATCGGTCGTGTGAATGTAGCCTTATTCTGATCTGCCGTTTATAAACAGCAGGCAAAAATAAGTGAATAGCGCCCCCCAGCGTCAGAAAATCTCCGGGGTTTCAGGGGTATCTGAGACCCTGGAGATCATGGTTTAGGCCGGTTTTTCCGGTCACCGCTCACGTGATCACCGGTATACACCGTATACCGATAATCCCGTTACAGTAAATGACAGCGTCGGTAAAAAATTATTTATCTCCCATCTGGCATGAACAAACATGATAAATCTCCTCCCCGGTCCCCTCCAGTCCCCTGGTGACGCCAAAGTGCCTCCCCTGACCCCCTCCCGGAAATCCAAGATGGCCGCGCGCACAGCAGCGCGCTGGCCGCATTCACCCTACTCCTCTGATTTCTGTCGCATGTGCCATGACACATGCGACAGAAAACTCCTCCCCAGGCCCTGCCAGGTCACCCCCTATAACCACACCGGTGTTCCCTGGTGTCCCACGGTACCTGTGCAGCGTTGATCCCCCGCGGCCCTCTCCTTCACAGTAGACGCTGCTGCATGCACAGAGCGGCTGTCAGCTTAGATTCCTGTGTTCAGACACAGTGAGTGGTGGTTATCCATCTGTAAGCTAAATGGGCAGCACGGTGGCTCAGTGGTTAGCACTGCAGTCTTGCAGCTCTGAGGTCCTAGGTTCAATTCCCACCAAGGACACCATCTGCAAGGAGTTTGTATGTTCTCCCCGTGTTTGCGTGGGTTTCCTCCGGGTAATCTGGTTTCCTCCCACACTCCAAAGACATACAGATAGGGAACTTAGATTGTGAGCCCCAATTGGGACAGTGTTGCCAATGTATGCAAAGTGCTATGGAATTAATAATGCTATATAAATGAATAAATTAATATTATTACTGCAATTCCCTGCTCATGAGGTAAGGGTCATAGTTGATCCGGAGAGCTATATAATACATTTCCAAATGGAGGTATTTGATTTTATAGTTGCCCTGCTGAACGACTACCAAACATGAGAGTCCATTATACGCCACAAGAAAACGCATCTAAATAGCGAGCTCTGTAGTTTAATATTCATTCAGCTGGATAACTGGACTTAAAGGGGTATTCCATCTCTAAGATCCTATCCCCAATATATAGTAGGTGGAATAGCAATAATATCAGCAAATACCAATATTTGGAAATGTAGAATAGTTCTCCTGATTAGGCATGCCCTTACCTTATGAGCAGGGCATTGCAGCTTTGGTAGCAACCGTTATGACATGGACTCTGCTGCTGTGGACCCAGGGAGAGTGAGTACAGATTCATTGCACCCACACTCCTCACATGGAGGGTCTGCTCTCCTAGAAAATGGGGGATATATTCCCTGAGTGTCTCCCCCCATATTCTAGACGGTCGAGTCGTCGTGGGACCCCCTTATTTTTTTTTTTTACAATAAATTGGTGAAAGAGGGAATGTTTTGGGGAGTGTTTTTTCAAATAAATTTTTTTTGTCGATTTTTTTTTGTAAGTACTGACAGTTTATGATGTCGGGTATCTGATAGACGCCATGACATCACAAACTGCTGGGCTTGATGTCAGATGACTTTACAGCTAGTATCAACCCCATTTATTACCCCGTTTGCCACTGCATCAGGGCACGGGATGAGCTGGGGTGAAGCGCCAGAATTGGCGCATCTTGTGGATGCGCCACATCTGGGGTGCCTGCGGCCTGCTATTTTTAGGCTGTGAAGGCCCAATAACTATGGACCTTCCCACCCTGAGAATACCAGACCACATCTGTCCGCTTTACCTTGGCTGGTGATCCAATTTGGGGGGGGACCCTACTTCTTTTTTTGTAATTAATATTTATAAAAGAATTATAAAAAGAGAGCCTGGGGGGACCTTAACATTGGATCCCCAACCACGGAAAAGCTGCCAGCTGTGGTTTTCAGGCTACAGCTTTCTGCTTTACCCTAGCTGGCTATCAAAAATGGGGGGACCCAACGTCATTTTTTTTTAACTATTTTTTAAATAGAAAAAATTATTGGGCTTCCCTGTATTGATTGCCAGCCAAGGTAACGCCAGGCAGATGGGGGTGGCAACCCATAGCTGTCTGCTTTATCTGCACTGAGAATCAAAAATACCGCGGAGCGCTACGTCATTTTTTTTAAAGATTTATTTTTACAGCACTGTCATGTCAGGCAATCAAAATACAGGGAAGTCCTTTTTGTTTTTAGTTATTTAAATAAATAATTAAAAAAAATATATATGGGCTCCCGCTGCATTTTTTGTATTGCTAGATAAGGATAATCCAAGCAACTACTGGCTGCTAACCCCCACTGCTTGGTGTTACCTTCACTGGCAATGGAAAATCCACAGAAACATTTTTTATTTTTTTTGCAAAAAAACTACAAAAAAAATGACGTGCACTTCGCTATATTTTTGTATGCTAGCCAGGTACAGCAGGCAGCTACGGGCTGCCCCCAACCCCCAGTAGCTTATTTGTACCCGGTTGGGAACTACAAATACAGGGAAGCCCTTTTTTTACTTAATTCATGAATTTTATGAAATAATTAAAAAAAAAAAAAAAACAACATAGGCTTCGCCCCATTTTTGTGTCCAGCCGGGTATAACTAGGCAGCTGGGGGATTGGAATCCACAGCACAGGTTAGCCCGAGGTTTCTCGGCCTTTCTGCTGCGAATTGGAGTCCGCAGCCGCCCCAGAAAATGGCGCTCTGATAGAAGCGCCATCATCTGGCGCTGTATCCAACTCTTCCAGCAGCCCTGGAGCCGGGTGGCTTGTTGGGTAATCATGAGTTAATACTGGCTTTGTTTTACTAGCTAGTATTAAGCCAGAGATTCTTAATGTCAGGCACGTTTGACCCGGCCATTAAGAATCTCCAATAAAGGGTTAAAAAAAACCACCACACACAGAAAAAAATACTTTAATAGAAATAAATACACAGACACACTTAGAGACTCCATCTTTATTACCCCCTGTCAGCCCTCCACGATCCGGCTCTTCTGTCTTCTTTCCCCTTCAACACATGCAGCTCTGTCTGCTCCATCAGACAGCAGTGCATGGGAGAAAGACGCTGTGCTCCGTGCAGAAATCACTCTGTGAGAGTGACCACAGGCTCCTGGCTGTAAGCGACGGGTTGCCATAGCAACGCTGCTCCGATTACGTGATTCCGGTGCCGCTGCGTGCTGGTAGTGGGACGTCCCCGTCACTGCTACCAAGCGCGTTGCTATGGCAACGGTGATCTCCGTTATTGACCTGTTGTGTCAGCCGGTCAGGAGCCGGCTTCTGCGGACGCTGGTAACTACGGTAAACATCGGGTAACCAAGAAGCCCTTTCCTTGGTTACCTGATGTTTACCGTAGTTACCAGCGTCCGCCGCTCTCACGCTGCCAGAGCCGGCTCCCTGCTCCTGCACACGCAGCCAGACTGCACATCGGGTAAAATTAACCCGATGTGTACTCTGGCTAGGAGTGCAGGGAGCCAGCGCTAAGCGGTGTGCGCTGGTAATCAAGGTAAATATCGGGTTGGTTACCCGATAATTACCTTAGTTACCAGGTGCAGCATCACTTCCACGTGTTGCTGGGGGCTGGTCACTGGTTGCTGGTGAGATCTCCCTGTGTGACAGCTCACCAGCAACCCGTGTAGTGACGCTCCAGCGATCCCTGCCAGGTCATGTTGCTGGTGGGATCGCTGGAGCGTCGCTTAGTGTGACGGTACCTTAAGGGAACGGGGAAGCAAAGCGGGGAGTCGACCGTGTGCTAGAGCATGTCGCCGGTACACGGCGATATACAAACGTGCACTGTGTAACAGAGAGATGCAATGACAGGTCCTAGCATGAGGCGTCATAGTCATGTGACCAGTCTGTAGCCAATGAGATAACAGACACATGACTAGTCACATGCTATTTTGATGACGTCACGTAGGTCCTGCATCACTGCTGGTGTTCCCGGAGGATGCAGCGATTATTGGGAGGAATAGCGGCAGGAGACAGAGTGCAGGACGCATCCTGGGGACAGGTAAGTGTCATGGCAATGTTTATTAACTGTATGTGTACATTTATAATGCGTTTTTATGTGTTTGTGATTGCCTTCCATTGTTTCCTATGGGGTTCGAGTGGTTCGCCGAACCGGTTCGCCGAACCGAACTCGAACCAGACCTCCGTTCGGCGAACCGAACTCGAGCCGAACCACGGCTGGTTCGCTCATCTCTAGTTACGAGGGTTAGCAAGACATTGAGACCGACGCCTAGGCGGTGTAGTAATCGAAGGAGGAATCTCAGGCAAGGAGGCAGAAGCACCCAAGGGCACTCAGAGACTGACCCGTGAAGACGGTCAACTCCATCATGTAACAGAGAGTTTGTAAAAAATTCTTCAATGTTTTCCTTTCTTTCTGGGCACATTCATTCACACAATCAAAGTAAAGTATTTTGGTGAGCAAAATTGGTGTTGGAGTCGGTCTCTAGTTTATGATTTTGCTGTATCTGAGGCATGTAGTACTAAATAATGCCACAGACAAATATGTTAACAACTGCATACACATAATATTTAAGTCAGAAAGGGCAACAGTGTGTCTAAAATGTACCCTATTTACATAATAGGACAATTCATAAAAGACACTAGTGTGTCAAAAAATACTGCACATAAATTTATATTTATGTATCACATAATCATCATGTAGAAAAAGTCTAAGGAAGGTAGATATAGTCCATGGCTATCTACAACAGGAGTCCAGAAGGGGGTGAGCTGCAGCGTCCCGATGCACCCATGCACGTGCGATTCACATCTTTAATGCTTCATCAAGGTCTATAAATAGAAGCATCATAGATGTGAAATGCGTGTCGGGTGCAAACCCAATCAAACACTTGTGGGTACAGTTGAAGAAAAATTTGTATACATACTCAAGTGAGTTGACCAGTATGGGACCGTGTAGAGAAGACCTGGGATCAGATTTCGATAGAAACATGCTTGAGTCTGATAGAGAGCATGACCAGAAGGTTTCAAGCAGTGTTGAAAGCCAAAAGTGGATTTATAAAATAATAACAAATTAATAAAAATTTTAGTATCGAATTTTAGAAGCAAAAGAGTAAGAATGCATTGACATAACAAGAAACTGCACAACTACTTATATGCTAAATAATTGAATAAGTCAAATTAGTGTATGAGATAGCCAGGATGATTGTCTATGAAATGAAGGCAGTCTCATGCTCAAAACTGTAGTGTATGGTTAGATATGGCGTCTGAACATCAAAAGTTCAAAGCATTGTTACCATTTGCTCATCTCAGTATATGTATATATATATATATATATATATATATATATATATATATACGGTGCTGGCCAAATGTATTGGCACCCCTACAATTCTGTCAGATAATACTCAGTTTCTTCTTGAAAATGATTGCAATCACAAATTCTTTGGTATTATTATCTTCATTTATTTTGCTTGCAATGAAAAAACACAAAAAGAGAATGAAACAAAAATCAAATCATTGATCATGTCACACAAAACTCCAAAAATGGACCAGGCAAAAGTATTGGCACCCTTAGCCTAATACTTGGTTGCACAACCTTTAGCCAAAATAACTGCGAACAACCGCTTCCGGTAACCATCAATGAGTTTCTTACAATGCTCTGCTGGAATTTTAGACCATTCTTCTTTGGCAAACTGCTCCACGTCCGTGAGATTTGAAGGGTGCCTTCTCCAAACTGCCATTTTGAGATGTCTCCACAGGTGTTCTATGGGGTTCAGGTCTGGGCTCATTGCTGGCCACTTTAGTAGTGTCCAGTGCTTTCTCTCAAACCATTTTCTAGTGATTTTTGAAGTGTGTTTTGGGTCATTGTCCTGCTGGAAGACCCATGACCTCTGAGGGAAACCCAGCTTTCTCACACTGGGCCCTACATTATGCTGCAAAATTTGTTGCTAGTCTTCAGACTTCATAATGCCATGCACACGGTCAAGCAGTCCAGTGCCAGAGGCAGCAAAGCAACCCCAAAACATCAGGGAACCTCCGCCATGTTTTTTTAGAGGTATTGTTTACGTGGTTTGCTCTGGTTACCATACCTCATCTCTTTACTAGTTGTGGTTTACGGAACCTCCGCCATGTTTGACTGTAGGGACCGTGTTCTTTTCTTTGAATGCATCTTTTTTTTTCCTGTAAACTCTATGTTGATAGCTTTTCCCAAAAAGCTCTACTTTTGTCCCATCTGACCAGAGAACATTCAAACTCCAGCCTGGCTTTTTTATGTCTCGGGGTAAGAAGTGGGGTCTTCCTGGGTATCCTACCATACAGTCCCTTTTCATTCAGACGCCGACGTATAGTACGGGTTGACACTGTTGTACCCTCGGACTGCATGGCAGCTTGAACTTGTTTGGATGTTAGTCGAGGTTCTTTATCCACCATCCGCACAATCTTGCGTTGAAATCTCTCATCAATTTTTCATTTTCTTCCAAATCTAGGGAGGTTAGCCACAGTGCCTTGGGCTTTAAACTTCTTGATGACACTGTGCACCGTAGACACAGGAACTTTCAGGTCTTTGGAGATGGACTTGTAGCCTTGAGATTGCTCATGCTTCCTCACAATTTGGATTCTCAAGTCCTCAGACAGTTCTTTGTTCTTCTTTCTTTTCTCCATGCTCAATGTGGTACACACAAGAACACAGGACAGAGGTTGAGTCAACTTTAATCCATGTCAACTGGCTGCAAGTGTGAGTTAGTTATTGCCAACACCTGTTAGGTGCCAAAGGTAAGTTACAGGTGCTCTTAATTACACAAATTATAGAAGCATCACATGAATTTCAAACAGTGCCAATACTTTTGTCCACCCCCTTTTTTATGTTTGGTGTGGAATTATAACCATTTGGCTTTATGACTATTTTTTTTTGTTTTTCATTGAAGACAAATTAAATGAAGATAATAATACTGAAGAATTTGTGATTGCAATCATTTTCAAGAACAAACTGAGTATTATCTGACAGAATTGCAGGGGTGCCAATACTTTTGGCCAGCACTTTATGTATGTATATATATATATATATATATATTACAGTATAATAATTTGTAATAACCCCTGAGCTAGCGTCATGCTTCAGTTCATCCACCTTACAGCAATATAGGTTCTCCGTTGTGTAAGTTTAGGGCATCGGTATGCCATAGAGTTTGGCAAACAACCAGTCTGTTGCTTCATTGAAGATTGATCAGGGTATTCTTCCCTTTTGAGGCCAGCATCTTGGGTGTCTCTAGCATTTAGTAGGCCCTATGGTATCGGGATATCTTGTGAGGATTACTCTCTGGGCATCGAGTGACGTGATGACGTGGGTTACACCAAGAAATTCCATAGTATACAACAGTACCTTGTTAAATAAGATTCAGGATCATTTGATGTAAACTAAAATAAGTTTTCTATTTAAAAACCTAATAATCATCCAATTAACAGGTATAGATCATGATCAGTCAAAAGATTTCTTGATATGTTTGTATTTTTCTTCATCCTGAATTTAGTTTTCCCACTATTCCTTGATTGTGTACATTATAAAGCATCAATGTGGCGGTCTGTCGGTAGGCTCGACATGACACTTAAACTATATTTCCCAGGCTGCACATCACTAATGTGATTGTGTTTCATATACAGTATCTCCATGCCCAAAGGCTTCAATAACAACACTAGTAGCTGCCCCAAAATAGAACATCATTGGTGATGTGTGGTCAACTGGAAAGGTCCAAGAGGACTGAAAATCTTGTGACTGGAAGATGTGATGGTATCATAATAAAGGAGAGAGGATCACATTATTGCTAGGTAGTGGTCAAGCATTTTCAATGAGAATGTGCTACAAAGTTATCAAGGTAGATAAGAAGAATTGAAGTAGATAACAAGTTTTATTATGGACAAGCCTTTTAAAGGAACTATATCATAATTGCTTTCAATGGTTTTAGATGGTTAATGTTTCCTTTTCTTGGTTCAGTAACACTTCCCTCTTTCTTGTGGTTTTTGCCTGAGTTTCTCATCACTTTATGTTCCTGTGCGTCTTGCACAAAAATGTACTGCAGTGTCTGCAGCCTCCATGTTGTTCATCTGGAGATAGACCTGCTTCTTGGAAATGTCTCTTGCAATTGTAGTTCTGCTCTTCAATGAATCAGCATAAAAAATTCTACCATCATAATACATTTCTCCAACCCATTGCAGTCCTTTCCCAGGGGCTTGTCTGATCCAGCTTATAGGATAACTGTTTAAATCAATATCAGAGACTGTACAGGTCAGTTTCAGTTGTTGTGAAGGTTTCACAAATCCTAGGCCGGACTCCTGTAAAGTTTGAGCGATGACACCTATACACAAGACATAATCAGGGAAATTTTAGTGTCTTAAATTCTTTCTACAATCAGAAATGCAGTATGTCATGCAGTTTACATCTTACTTATTGGCAAAAAAGGCAAGACAAGTAGAAGGAAATCCATTTTCATAAGAATAATCACCAAGCTGGGATACCAGGCTAATATAATATAGTAATTTGTCCTGACCTTTAAATGGTAAAGCAATCCTATAAATTTGCATAGGATGTCCCACCAAGGAGTATAAATCATAATTCACAAATCACTCTCTACCACTAGGTACCGATTCCAAAGTCTGAATATACTATTTCACTGCAGACCTTTGGATGATTTCACCCAAACATTTTTTTTGTGGAAAAAAAAAAATAAAATTCACTGCAGTTTTTGATGGAATTTTATAAGCAAAAGCAAAAAGAGGATTCAAAAGTGTTATTTAATATAAAAGGAATTTTACTTCTGCCACTTGCAAGATCAAATTTTGGCTTTGGCTGAAACAATATAAAGGTTGCTTGTGTTAGAGAATGCTGTGTGAAATTATCACTAAAGCTATACACTATAAATCTTGTAAAGAAAATAGTCCCCAAAAAAGTGGATTTTTTTTTTACAAAACATCACAAAACACACACACACACACACAAAATATTGTGTAAAACAAGTCTGCTAAAATAAATACTAGGGTGCTAATTGTAGGAAATCACTAGAGGGGATTCCAAGTCTTGCCACTTTGTTACGGAACACTTTTGGATTTAACATGCTAGATTTTACTTCTTTTTTGTTTGTTTGTTTGTTTGGGTGGGTTTTTTTCAATTTTTATCACACATCATTTTAATGGGAATTTACTAAATAGGTGATAATTCTTAAATTGGAGTTAGGCTCCACCAATTGTCAAAACTGTGGATTATTTCAAACCATCCACACTAGGTTCATATCAAGTAGGGAGAGCGAAAAGTTCAGGTCATCACAATCTTTACCCAAGATCCTTGAAGCACAGAATTGCCTTTGCTGAGGAAATTTAAGAGGTTATCCAACTTCATGAGTAAAATGTTTGTAGAAATAAATTTACAGAGTCCAGACAGGATCACAAAATTTAAAACCAGTCAATGTCCATGACACTCTTGACGTGTTTCTGGAGTGTGAACAACCTTAGTCATCATCAAGGTTGTTCACACACTAAAAACATGTCGCGCGTGCCATGGACATTGACTAGTTTTAACGTTTCTTATCCTTTTAAAATTTAAAATGTATATCTACAATAAAGAAACATTTTACTTGTGAAGCTGGATTACCTTTTATCTTTTGTTTCACATAAACATACTTTACTTGTCCAAGTTGGGAAAACCTCTTTAACCCTTTCAGTGCTACAGCTTCTTGACATAATTACGCCTCATCTAACTAGGACAAGTTTAATACTTTTGAAGTACATATAAAATGTAAGCTGCAAGCTAAAAAAAATAATATTGAAACCGCATAGCTAACATATATATTTTTCTGAAAGTAGACATTTCCTCATCATCAAAATGCCCCTCAGCACTTTAAAATGGCAGGCAGCTTCATTCAAATTTGCAGCTAAGTTTTATTTTTTTTTTTTTTTTTTAAAAAAAAATCTTTACAATTTCATATTAGTAGGTGGGTAAAAACGTGACTGAAACATATACCAAAACGCAAAAACAAGCCATAACACAAAAATAAAAGTTGAATGTGTGTAGAATAATTATTATACAAACTACTTAAGCCTATGTCTAAAATTTATATATCTGTATAAAATAATCAGCACAGGAAAAATCAGAAATCTAGTTTTAAGCTATATTTTTCAAATCTGCCATGTCACATTATGTAACAATAAGTTTGGATTGTCTTTGTGTATTTAAGTGGTTTTAAAACTATTTTTTACATATTGTACTTAACATTAAAAATCCATTTTAATTTATATGTTTTACATTTATTGAAAATTAACTAAAGTTTACTAAATTACTAAATTTTAAAAATGTCACTTTTAAGCTTTTTAATGTGTCTGCCCTTAAAACATTTTGTCATGTCATACAATAAGATTAATAACTATCATTTCAATATGTCTACTTTCTGTTGACATTTTTGGAAATTATACATTTATAACTTTATCAGTAATTTTTAAAAGTTTTGAAAAACTTTTAGAAACATAATTTTTAGGGGTCGATTCAGTTCAAAAGTGCCTTTGAGCCACCAATATTGTCACAACACTCCCCGAGTCCCGTCGCCGCCTGTCACTCACCGCTCCGGTCTCCGGTTCTCCTGCTTGTGGCGGTCCCTCTCACTCCCCCTCCTGTACGTCCTCTGTGCCCTCTGTCAGCCGGTCCCGGCGTTCCCCTGCAACCCCGGACACCCCTTCTGGCTCCCCTGCATCTCCTTCACCTTCCCCGCCGCTTCCTGCTCTGGTCTCCAGCACTCGGGCCTCACGCATGCGGATTAGGGCGTGCGCGCGCTCACCTCTTCTTAAAGGGCCTCCGGTTCCCGTTGGACTATTAGTCATCTCCCGTGCCGATCTCAGAAGGACCCGTACCACGTACTCCCTGTGTTCCAGCTGCCGTGCATTTAGGACCTCTGGTGGGGTGACCAGACCCCTGTATAGGGGTTAGCTCTTTGTTGCTTCTCTGGGGGAGTCCAGTGCACGGTCCAGTGAATCCACCTCCAGGACGTTACAAATATATATTAAAATCCCCATGAAAATTACTCCATTTTAAAAAGGGCTTCAAATATAGGATTCAAAACAGTACCGTATTTTTCGCTTTATAAGACGCACTTTTGTTTCCCCAAATTTTGGTGGAAAGTAGGGGGTGTATCTTATAATCCGAATATACGGATTATATACTGTAGGGCCCAGGGGAGGTGGGGGCAGCTCTGGAGCGGTGCTGGAGTCTGAGGCAGGGTGGTGGAGGCTGGTGAAGGCTGCAGGAGGCAGCGGGAGATCTCCTGCTCCCGCTCATATAATATGCACTGCTGCTGTTCATCACTGTGGTGCTGAAACCACACCGCGGTGATGGGCTGTGGTAGTGGCGCATATTATATGTGCCTACACCCCCCTTTGATGGCACATGCCCACCCGTGTTAGATATAGCCCCCATGCTGCTGCCCATAGTAAAATAAAAAACTCTTTACTTACCTCCTCCAGCGTGTCTTCTCGGTCTCCCTGGTGCCGCTGTGATCAGGCACGCAGAGATGATGTTACTCTGCTGTGCCGATCACATGACCGGCACCAAGAACCATGAAGTGCAGGAGTTCAGCAGCACGGAGGGAGACACGAGGGAGGACAGCACTGGAGAAGGTAAGTAAAGATTTTTTTATTTTACTATGGGCAGCAGCATGGGGGCCATATCAAACACAGGGGGACGTGTGCCATCCATAGGGGGCCATGGGCAGCACAGGGGGACGTGTGCCATCCATAGGGGCCATGAGCAGCACAGGGAGATGTGTGCCATCCATAGGGGGCTATATCAAACACAGGGAGACATGTGCAATGCATAGGGGGCCATATCAAACACAGAGGGATGTGTGCCATCCATAGTGGGCCATGGGCAGCACAGGGGGATATGTGCCATCCATAGGGGGCCATATAAAACACAGGGGGATGTGTGCCATCCATAGGGGGCAATGGGCAGCACAGGATGAAGTGTGCCATCCATTGGGGGCCATAGGCAGCACAGAGGGATGTGTGCCATCCATAGGGGGCCATGGGCAGCACAGGGGGACATGTGCCATCCATAGGGGGCCATATCAAATACAGGGGGACGTGTGCCATCCATTGGGGGCCATGGGCAGCACAAAGGGATGTGTGCCATCCATAGAGGGTCATGGACAGCACAGGAAGACATGTGCCATCCATAGGGGGCCATATCAAACACAGGGGGACGTGTGCCATCTATAGGGAGCCATATCAAATGCAGGGGGATGTGTGCCATCCATAGGGGGCCATGGGCAGCACAGGGAAATGTGTGCCATCCATAGGGAGCCATGGACAGCACAGGTAGATGTGTGCCATCCATAGGGGGCCATGGGCAGCACAGGGGGACGTGTGCCATCCATAGGAGACATGTGCCAGCTGTTTGAGACATGTGCCATCTATAGGAGACCTGTGTCAGCTGTAGGGGAGGTGTGCCAGTAATAAGGGACGTGTGCCATCAATGGGGGACATGTGGCATCACTGGGGGACGTGTGCCAGCACAAGGGGGCTATATTCAATATAAGGGAGCCATATCGAGATTAAGGGGGCTAATTTTAGGATGGGGGGCTATGAGGGACATATACCCTTTATGATTTGTTAGAGGGGCACTGGCATTATAAGACGGACCTCATTTAACATTAAAAAAAAAATCTCTTTTCTTTCACCAAATTTGGGGTTGCGTCTTATAATCAGGTGCGTCTTATAAAGCGAAAAATACGGTATTTGTTAGCCTTCAAGTGCGTCTCATGAGCTAACACAAATTGGAAAGAGAAAAGAAAAACTCCATGTTTTACAAAATAATTTTATCCCCATATTTTTCATTTTCACAAGGAGTAATAGCAGAACCCAAGCCCCCTCCATTGTTACCTAATTTCTGCAAATAACAACAATACCCTAAATAATATCAAACTATTTGGGTGAGCAGTACAGCTCAGAAGGAGAGGCTTTTGGAGTGCAAATTTTGCTTGATTGGTTTTATTTTCCCTTACGTATTTGCAGAACCCCTGAGGTAATATTAGAAAGGAAACACCTCAAGTATCAATCAATTTTGGAAACTACACCACTCAAGATAGTCATGTTGGTGTGTAATAAACGTTTTCCTTACAGATGTTTTCCAGATTTGTTTAGTGTTGACCTGTTAAAATAAAAAAATATGTTTGTTACAATATTATGCAGGTTACCAAACACAGACTTTACAAAAAACAGAGTTCGGGTGCTTTACGCTGTGCTCATGTATGCTTGGTCTTCACCCCCCTGAGAGCTGCTTGCAGTGTTTGTGTAGCACCCTGAGGTAATCAGGGCCCTACAGGGAACTGCACCCTCTCCCAAGATGCAGAACCCACTCCTCCAAGGTTCCTGGGAACCCAGTGTCACTACCAACTACACCATAAATCCCAGCTACCGCTTGAAACCAGTGACTGCCTGTCAGAAACCAAGGGGTTTTGCTAGCTGTCTATTAGGCCAACTCAGGGGGACTAGGCAGACTGGTGGGTGGGGACTAAAAGCAGTTGAGTGGGGAGCTCCAAGTGTGAGGAGCTAAGTAACTGTGGACACAAACTTGTTAGCTGGGTGGACAGCGGTGACCCAGTGGCGTAGGCAATGGTTACCAGGATCGAGGAAGCTGACCTGAGGTTTTCCAAGGACACTGCCTAGGGGAGCCAGTGGACAGTAAGATGGTGCAGTGGACTTGACCAGGATCGGGTATGATGTGGCATGGGGCCCTAGACCAGGAGCCGCTCTAAACGACCTGGTAATTCACCTGACAAGGGAGGAAGTCTTTAGAGACCTCCCTGACCAACTAAAAATCCAGGACTTTAGCAGACCACAAGGGACCAGGGCCTTAGGACAAAACAACAGGGTCCAATCTGCCAGTCCTAGAGACAAGAAGTTGCCATTATACACCAGTGGACTGACCCCAAATGCTTCATACTACGGGGGCCCATTACCTACAAACGGAGTGCACGGAAAAGGGCACCTGGATCACCAAGTGACACTGACAGTCCCGGGGGCCTGAACCGGCGGTCCCCTGCTATAATCGTGAGTAGAGACCTTGTTTACCATCAGCGTGTGTCTCCTTTCTGCAACCCTATCCAGCACCACGATAACCAGCAGTGTGTGTTCCTGTTTCCTGCATTGTGCACCTCATCCAACACAAAGAAGCCTCATACACTGTTCCCCTCATCCAACACCAAGAGGCCTCATAGCCTGTTCCTGCACTATCCACCTCATCCAACACCACGAGGGCACCGAGGCCTTCCCTACTTGCGGAGGGACTCACATCTAGCTGCTCCATTCCATCAGCCCCGGCCCCGTTACACAACAGTGGTGGTATACCTGTTACTGCAACCCGCAGGTGGCGTCACAAACACTTCTCCCTTGTAAATACCCCCTTTATTGAGTGTCCGCTAAACCCGGGTCCGGGGACCCTCAAGCCACAGTAATCCCGGATCCGAGCAGCTCGCCTGCATAGGGGCGGCACATTTGAATGGACCGCACTAGAGGTAAGAACAGCATGATTGGATGTAGTGTGCACCAAACAAAAAACATGGAAAAACCCCACCCACTAGGCCCTGGAAGTAATCTGTTTATGTCTGGCTGCATGTGGGCAGATACCCTAACTGCCCAATTAATTACTTCCATTGGGGTTCAGATGAAGTCCAGGTCCCAAACCAAACTTTATTTAAAGTCCATCTGAACCCGCCGAATTGAACTTCACAAGTTTGCTCATATCTATTGGTTAGAATCATTACTGTCATTGGTCGGCCGCATCGCAACATCAAGTCTTATATGAGACCCAGGGCTGCAAAGTTTGGCACACTGCAGTTCAGGAAGAATTGATGTAGGAGGGACAGCTTAGATTAAATTAGGCATATTGGCAGGGTTTTACACTTGCACACTTTAGTGCCTTTCATGTGACAGTAAAGCTTGAGAATGGCCATGTAAGGATGGACCTTTATAGTTTAATATTACCAGCCTGCAGGTATTTGCTTTACCTTGACTGGTTATCAAAAATTTGGGGATCACATTTTCTTTAAAAATTATTTGATTTTTTTACTTCCCAGCAGCAACCTGGGAGTCATAGATGCATCCAGGTGTCCCATACATTTTTTTGACCTTTCTAGCCCTCTAGTGGGGTCTGCTGGAAAAATTCTTGAGATTCCCACATACTTCCATTATATTTGTTACTTGAATCAACCGGGTCCAAGCGTCAGATCTACTCGATTTGAGTAACGAGTAGAGTTGAGCGCGGTTCGTGGTTCTCCAGTTCGCGGTTCGAGTGATTTTGGGGGCTGTTCTAGATCGAACTAGAACTCGAGCTTTTTGCTAAAGCTCGATAGTTCTAGTTACGTTCGAGAACGGTTCTAGCAGCAAAAAGCCAAGCTAATTACTAGCTGGCTTTCCGCTGTAATAGTGTAAGTCACTCTGTGACTCTCACTATTATGAAATTTCAGCGTATAGTGTGCGGGAACAGCGCATTCAGATCACTGCTGTATGAATAATGGCGATCGCCATTTTTTTTTTTTTTTTTCCTTGTCTTCCTTCCCTAAGCGCAAGCGTGTATTTGGGCGGGCCAGCATGTCAGCCAATCCCAGACACACACACAGCTAAGTGGACTTTTAGCCAGAAAAGCAACGGCATGTGTGATAGGATGTCCATGTCACATGTCCCTGCATTATAAAAACGGGTATCTGCTCGTCCGGACGCCATTATCTCTTCTGCGTCTGGGTGTCAGTCACCGCTGGCGTAGCTCCTGTCTCCGATACTGCTGTGTACGCTCTACACACAGCGCTATACAGAATAGGGATAGAAGTTTCTATTAACCCTTGTAAGGGCTAATAACAGCAGGCTCAGAGCCATAGGTGACAGTCAGGTCCGTGGAAACAGATTTTAACAGCTACAGAAGATAACAGCGTCTGTGTAGCTAAGCTAAGGGACTTCCTTGCTGCATTTCCCCATTAGGAAAGATAGAAAGTGAGGCTTCCTTTCCTGTACACTGACCCACAACCCTGCCACTGTACCCTCCTGCCCTTTGCACACTCAAACTCATTGTTACTAAGCCATTATACTAGTAAACACTGAGTAAACTTAGTGGCATCCTAAAAGTGGCTGTTTGACTTCCATTAGTGCAAAACGATTATTCCTGGCTCACTGCGTTATATATTAGGTGCTCAGAAAAAGGCACGTCTCCCTGGGGCCCATACCCTATATCACCAACGCAAGATACGTGACACCATATATGGCTCACTAGCCTTTCCCTGTCTCTAATACTTCTAATACCTCAGGGTCTCCTTGAGAACCCCATAAGGAGTCCTTTTCATTATATGATCCCATACACTTTCACCTTTTTGGAACAATATTAAGCACTGATGTTACCCTGAGGCCATTGTGAAATCCTCAGTGCAAGTATCAGTATACTATCTCTGCATTTCTCAGAATATTCCTCTTTTTCTGAGGCAACTGAGAAACCATCAGTGAAGGAAACACGAGACTTTCCCTTATGCTCTCAGGTATCTACCTTTGACAGCGAAACAGTTTTTCCAGAATTGTCTATATCCCACTCCCTCTGAAAAAGGTCACCACTACTGGTCATCAATTTACTTCAGTGCATAAGGATCACATCTTTGCTCATTTCTTTGACTGCATTATGATGTCTTCATAGTCTTGAACATATACCATACAGTTGTTCATATAGATAAACTTGTCCTTGATAAAGACCTTCAAAAGGTCGAAACGTCGGACGGATGTATTATCATCACTTTTTTGATCTATGCACAAAATAAAACCATTTAAGCATTTCAAGATTTTCTCTTCTTCATATATTCTCCAAGTGTGCCGGAATTATTTTCTACTTGACTTCCATTAGCGTCCCACTAGTGCAAATCTATTTGCAGCACCTCTGCATTGCACACTCAAACTCATTGTTACTAAGCCATTATACTAGCAAACTATGCTGCCAGTTTAAGGGCCGTAGTTGCATTGTCAGGGATAGTTATTGTTGTTTATTCTGCAGATAATAAAGATAGACCACCGCTGCAATCTACACCACCTCTCAATTTTTACTACCACATTTTAAGTGCACAATCTTGTTGCAATCAAAATGAGTGGCAAAATGACAGATGCTGGTGGAAAGGGGAAGAGGTGTGTTGGAAAAGGAAAAAAAGGGTTTGTCCATGGGGAAGGTGGCAAAACTCCATTAACACCTGCTGAAGATAGACCATCTTCCAGCAAAAGTAAGATGTCTACTTCTTACCATGGACAATCCGATGTGCTCCCTTTTTTACGGACACGAACAACTGGAACACAGGTAGATGATGGCCAAAAAAAGAAAATGCTTGAATGGATCTCAAGTGGTCCAACAAGTGCCCTCTCCGCCACCTCAACTACCGCATCCTAAAAACACCAGTCCTCTGAGTTGTCATCCCAATCACACTTGCTTTCTCCCAGCTCTGAAGTCCCCATCCGCCCTGCACAGTATGGTGGAACTGAGATGGCTGAGTCTGCAGAGCTGTTCAGTCACACTATAGCCTGGGAATCAGAGGTATGCTTCCAAGCTACAGTGAGTACAGACCAGGAAATGGTCTGCAGTGATGCCCAGAACCTTTGTGACTCAGATTCAGGCCATGATGAACAAGTTTCTGAGCATAATGTTGACCCTTATTCACAAACTGAAACACCTGTTGTAATAGACAATGAGGAACATACTGATGGCGATGAGACGCAGATACCAGATTGGGATGACTACTTAAATATTCGGTCAGGGCAAGAAGAGGCTCGGTCTGAGGGTGAGGGGAGTGCAAACACAACAATTGATGAGGAAGTTCTAGATCCCACCTACTGTCAACCCACAGTCAGGCACTCGAGGAGTTCAACAGAGGTGGTGGAGGAGGATGCAACTGATGACGAAGTTACCTTGCGCCTTCCTGGACAGAGTCAGAGTACTGGCAGCACGTCTACAACTGCATCCTCAGCCACCACTGTGCCTCTGAGCACTAGTCGGGGTGGATCAGAAGGTCACATGCCCTCTAAGCCTTGCCTAGCCTGGTCCTTTTTTGACATAGCAAAAGATTGCCCAAATTATGTGATCTTTAAAATTTGTCATGATTCTGTTAGTAGAGGGCAAAACCTCAGCAGTTTGACAACTTCTTCCATGAATCGTCACATGAATAAATATCATATGTCCCAGTGGGAAGCTCACCATGCTGCAATGCGGCCTAGCGGAGCGAACCATCCACCGCCTGCCCCTTCCAGTGCATCCGTGCGCTCTTCATCTTCTAGGACTGTGGGGACCGCTGTTACACCTGGTTTTCCACGCACAACTTCCACCACTGTAACTGCAACAGGCAGTTTGCTTGGTAGGTCGTCAGTTGGTTTGGAAGGGGAAACAAGTGCGTGTGTACAGCTCTCTCAGACATCGTTAGCACCAACGTTGGATGAAGGCAACATCATGTCTCCGCCTGCACTTTCCTCACAAACCTGCATTTTTCCAGGGACACCCTACTCAACACCGTCTACACACAGCAGCCATATCTCTGTCCCTCAGATGTGGACAAATAAAAGGCCATTTCTTGCGACCCATGACAAAGCTAAGAGGTTGACTCTATCCCTCTGTAAGCTCTTGGCTACCGAAATGCTGCCTTTCCGCCTGGTGGACACACAGGATTTTAGAGACCTTATGTCTGTCACTGTGCCCCAGTACCAGATGCCCAGTCGCCACTACTTCTCTAAGAAAGGTGTGCCTGCGCTACACCAGCATGTCGCACACAACATCATCGCTTCCTTTAGAAACTCTGTGTGTGAACGGGTGCATTTCACCACCGATACTTGGATCAGTAAGCATGGACAGGGATGTTACATGTCGCTGACTGGGCACTGGGTAACTATGGTGATAGATGGTGAAGGGTCTGCTGCACAAGTCTTGCCATCCCCACGACTTGTGTGTCAATCCTCTGTCTGTCCAAGTTCCGCCACTGCTTCTGCCTCCTCCACCTCGTCTGGGTCCTCCCCCTCCGCCCTAAGCCTGCCTGGTCAGGCCACCAGCGTTCTAACTGCGCAGAATGAATCACGCACCCCTCATTACTATGCTGGCAACAGAGCGCAATGGCATCAGGCGGTCTTTAGCTTGAAATGTCTTGGAAATAAGAGTCACACAGTGGCTGAGTTGTGGGCAGCTCTGGAGACTGAGTTTAATAAATGGTTGTCTCCACTCAACCTGCAGCCTGGTAAGGCCGTGTGCGACAATGCTGCAAACCTGGGTGCGGCCCTTCGCCTGGGCAAGGTGACACACGTGCTTTGTATGGCTCACGTGTTGAACCTTGTTGTCCAGCAATTTTTAACACACTATCCCGGCCTAGATGGCCTTCTGAACAGGGCACGAAAACTGTCTGCTCACTTCTGCTGTTCAACCACCGCTGCTGAGCGACTTGCATCGCTCCAGAAGACTTTCGGCCTGCCAGTTCATCGCCTGAAATGCGATGTGCCGACACGCTGGAATTCGACTCTCCACATGTTACAGCGACTGTGGCAGCACCGTCGAGCCCTGGTGCAATACGTCATGACGTATAGCCTTAGCCAACGAGATGCAGAAGTGGGGAAGATCACCCTGATGGAGTGGTCTCAGATCAAGGACCTATGCACCCTTCTGCACAGTTTCGACATGGCGACGAATATGTTTAGCGCTGACAATGCCATTATCAGCATGACAATTCCAGTCATTTACATGCTGGAGCACACGCTAAACACTATTCGGAGTCAGGGGGTGGGACAACAGGAAGGGGAGGAACTACAGGAGGATTCATATGCGCAAGACACAACAACATCACCAAGGTCCAAACGTTCATCATCACCAACGCGGCAGGCATGGGACCATGGGGGACAGGGATTAACAAGGGTGCATAGTAGCAGGCGAAATGTTGAGGAAGGTGCAGGAGAACATGAAGAAATGGAGGACGAACTGTCCATGGACATGGAAGACTCAGCGGATGAGGGAGACCTTGGTCAAATTTCAGTTGAAAGAGGTTGGGGGGAGATGTCAGAGGAAGAAAGAACGGTTAGCACCTCTATGCCACAAACACAGCGTGGACTTGGTCCGCATGGCTGCGCAAGACACATGAGCGCCTTCTTGCTACACTACCTCCAACATGACACTCGTATTGTTAAAAGAAGTGATGATGACTACTGGCTTGCCACACTATTAGATCCCCGGTACAAGTCCAAATTTTGTGACATAATTCCAGCCATAGAAAGGGACGCACATATGCAGGAGTATAAGCAGAAGCTGTTACTCGATCTTAGCTCGGCTTTTCCACCAAACAACCGTGCAGGTGCAGGAAGTGAATCTCCCAGTTGTAACTTGACAAACATGGGACGGTCTCGTCATCTTCAACAGTCTACCCGTACCAGTAGCACCGTATCTGGTGCTGGTAACAGAAATTTTATTGAATCTTTTCATAATTTTTTTGGACCATCCTTTGCAAGGCCACCTGAGACAACAAGTCTGACACATAGTCAACGGCTGGAGAGGATGATACAGGAGTATCTCCAAATGAACATCGATACCATTACTTTGCAAATGGAACCTTGCTTATTTTGGGCTTCAAATCTTGAAAAATGGCCAGAGCTCTCCACTTACGCCTTGGAGATTTTGTCGTGTCCAGCTGCCAGCGTTGTCTCTGAACGTGTCTTCAGTGCTGCTGGGTGTGTGCTGACAGATAAGCGCACGCGTCTGTCCAGTGACAATGTGGACAGAATAACGTTTATCAAAATGAACAAGTCATGGATCCACAAGGAATTTACTACCCCTGTGTCATCCTGGGGAGAGTAAATGTTTGTGGATTTTGAATGTGCTTGATGCAAATCTACCTGGGAAGTGTACAACTGGGGCACAAGTGCTGCCACTGAAGGGGTGGGTGTGTGTGTGGCCCAATTTTTGGAAAAAAGGGAGACTCCGCTTAGAGTAACCCTTGCTTGCTGTGTTTTTTAAAAGGAGCCAAGATGAACAAGTCATGGTACAGCAAAGACTTTGCTACCTACCCCGGGGTCATCCTGGGGACTGTTAAGGATGGCATATTTTTGAATGTGCTTGATGCAAATCTAGTTGTGAAGTGTACAACTGGGGCACAAGTGCTGCCACTGAAAGGGTGGGTGTGTGTATGGCACAATTTTTGGAAAAAAGGGAGACTCCGCTTAGAGTAACCCTTGCTTGCTGTGTTTTTTAAAAGGAGCCAAGATGAACAAGTCATGGTTCAGCAAAGACTTTGCTACCTACCCCGGGGTCATCCTGGGGACGGTTAAGTATGGTGTATTTTTGAATGTGCTTGATGCAAATCTAGATGTGAAGTGTACAACTGGGGCACAAGTGCTACCACTGAAGGGGTGGGTGTGTGTGTGGCCCAATTTTTGGAAAAAAGGGAGACTCCGCTTGGAGTCACCTTGCGGTGTTTTACATGATTTTAGAAGTGCATGCCATGCCTATATCTATGTCTCATCCTCTTTTTCTTGTAAAGCTGTTTTGTTTTCGCATGAGAATTTGTTCTTGTCACTTTCCCATGTGTTTGTGTTGTGTTGTGAGTTGTTTGTCACCTTTTGGACACCTTTGAGGGTGTTTTCTAGGTGTTTTTATATGTTTGTGATTGCCTCCCATTGTTTCCTATGCGGTTCGAACTCTGACGAGACCTCCGTTCGGCGAACTGAACTCGAGCCGAACCGCGACCGGTTCGCTCATCTCTAGTAACGAGCACTCGAGCATTTTAGTTCTCGATCATCACTATTAGGAAACTAGTTTTTAAGGTTATTTATCAATAATTTTCTTCTGTGAGGTATTTATAATTGTATCAAATTATGTATAAGTTTATCATACATATAGCAAAATGGAGACAGCGCATCCTTCAATTAAACTTATTAATTTATTTATATCACTTGGGAAAGGCTCTATATACCAGCGTAGGGGCCAGCCTGGGGGACATATATATATATATATATATATATATATATATATATATATATACATATATATCTATACATATATATCTATAATCCCAGCCTAGTGTGTGTGTGTGTATGTATGTATCATATATATATATATATATATATATATATATATATATATATATATATATGTGTATATATGTGTATATATATACATATATATATATATATATATATATACAGTGCATACACACACACTAGGCTGGGATAAACATATTGTCACGCTCCCCGGGTCCCCTGTCACGGTCCCCGGGTCCCCTGTCACGCTCCCCGGGTCCCCTGTCACGATCCCCGGGTTCCCTGTCACGCTCCCCGGGTCCCCTGTCACACTCACCGGCTCCCCTGCCGCGCTCCGCCGCTCCCGTGCCAGGCTTCCTGGTCCCCTGCTCCACAGCCTTCCTGCCCCATTGCCTGCGGTCCCCAGGCAGCCCGGTCCCCGCTCCCGGCGTCCGATGGCAAACCAGCCCCAGCCCGGCTCTCCTGCTTCCTCCTCACCGCTCCCTCCTCTGGCTTCTGGCACCCGGGCCGCGCGCATGCGCATTAGGGCGCGCGCGCGGTCACTGACCCTCTCTTAAAGGGCCAGTGTCCACTAACAGGAAATTGAACACGCAGGTACAGGGTAAAAAGGGGTTTAATGTCCAAGTGGGCGGGGCCTGTTCTTCGTGTTTCCTAAGCTAGGAGTCAGGTCTCCTTGTGTTTCTGTGAGATACTCACCTCTCTCTCTTCTAGAGCCGATCCTGCTTTGCCACCCGGTTCTGCCAGATCCCGAACCCCGAACGCTGTCCATCTGCCATCCTGACAGTCCGTTCCATCTCTGATCCCTGCGGTGACCCGTCTGCTCGCTCCATCGGTTCCGGACTCCGCCTGACAACATCTTGGCCTCCGAACCTGAGCTCCGTCACTCGGACTACCATCAGTGACTCCGTGGTCCCAGGGACTTCTGCATTCTCCTCTTGTACACGGACTGTTCTGCTACCTGTAGTGCTCCAGCCACCGGACCCCTTACCATCATCAAGGAGTTCGGTCCAGTGGATCCACCTCCTGGGCCTGCCCGTCCACCTGGCCCTAACAGTAAGAACAGGCCATGGATCCCGCTGCAGCACTAGCAGCCCTGCAGGAGAAACTCGCACGCCAGCGTGAGACTCAGACCCGCATGCTGCAATTCATGTCTTCTGTGGACGCCCGCCTGAACACGCTACAAGCGTCGGTTACATCTTCAGCATCTCGGGCTTCCACTAGCCAATCCACGGCTCCAGCCCCCATGGCAGCCTCTTCGGATGCTTCCAGACTTCGTTTAGCCTCACCACCCCGGTACGCCGGAGATCCCAAGACCTGCAGGGGATTCATAAACCAATGCTCCCTCCATTTCACGCAGCTGCCGCATTTGTTTGCCTCCGACCAAGCCAAGGTCGCGTTCATCATGTCCCATCTAGAGGGTGAGGCACTGGCGTGGATGAACCCCTTGTGGGAAAAGGAGGATCCTGTGACCAAGAACATCCAGGAGTTCCTGCAGGCATTTCGTGGCACCTTTGACGAGCCTGGACGCGCCTCCTCGTCTGCCTCATCTCTTCTCCGGTTACGTCAGGGGACTCTGACGGTGGGTCAATACGCCATATGTTTTCGCACTTTGGCATCGGAACTCGGGTGGAACAACGAAGCTCTAACCGCCGCCTTCTGGGAAGGGCTCTCGGGTCGAATTAAAGATGAGCTGGCTGGTCGTGACGTACCGTCCACCCTGGATGCCCTGATTACTCTTGCGACCCGAGTGGACATTCGCTTTCAGGAGCGATCAAAAGAGGTGTCCCGTGAGAGACGTCCGGTACGACACTCCTCTCCTCCGCAGAAGCCCGCCGTCCTTCAGTCAACGGCATCTGGTGTCTCCGTCCACGAGCCCATGCAGATCGACCGTGTGCGGCAGTCTGAACAACGCCGAGCAGAGCGGCTCGCCAAGGGCCTCTGCTTCTACTGCGGAGAGGGCACACACCTGCTACGCTCCTGTCCAGAAAGGCCGGGAAACTCCAAAGCCTAGGGTTGGTAGGAGAGGCCACCCTAGGTGCTGGGACTCTCTCAGACCTGGTTACCTGGACTGTGCAAGTGACAACGGGAGAGACGCGGTTCACGGCTGAGGCGTACCTCGATTCTGGGGCAGCAGGCAATTTCATCCAGCAGGCCACGGTGGACAAGTACCAGGTGCCTGTTACTCCACTCGACAAACCCCTCGTGATTGCCTCTGTGGATGGAAGACCCCTCTCTGACACCATCTCGTGGATCACCAGGCCGGTCGAACTGCGTATCGGTGCCCTGCACACCGAGAACATCGCTCTCTACGTCCTTCCACACATGTCCCATCAAATCCTGCTGGGACTTCCCTGGTTACGGACACACGAACCATCAGTCAGCTGGGGTACTGGTGAGATCACCCGATGGGGCTCCTCTTGCCACGAGAAGTGTCTGAAGACCATACAACCCATCCGACGACCTCCGGGTCCAGAGTCCTTACCGGGACTGCCCTCGGCCTATTGGTCCTTCGCGGATGTCTTCGACAAAAAGGAATCAGAGGTACTTCCGCCACATCGTCCTTACGATTGTGCCATCGACCTGCTTCCGGGAACCACACCACCTCGAGGACGGATATATCCGCTGTCTCCAGCCGAAACAAGGGCCATGTCTACTTACATCACAGAGAGCCTGGCAAGGGGATTCATTCGGAGATCCTCCTCTCCTGCTGGAGCAGGCTTCTTCTTCGTGAAGAAGAAAGAAGGTGATCTACGTCCATGCATAGACTACCGGGGATTAAACCAAATCACCGTGAAAAACAAGTACCCTCTGCCGCTCATCCCCGAATTGTTTGATCGGCTTAGAGGAGCTCGTGTGTTCACCAAGTTGGATCTTCGGGGTGCCTACAACCTGGTCCGCATCCGCTCTGGGGATGAATGGAAGACCGCGTTCAATACTCGCGATTGGCACTATGAATACTGTGTGATGCCCTTCGGCCTGTGTAACGCACCAGCAGTCTTTCAGGAATTGGTGAACGACGTGTTCCGGGACCTTCTTTACATCTGTGTGGTGGTGTATCTCGATGACATCCTGGTCTTTTCTCCGGACCTCCAGACCCACAGAGAGAACGTGCAGCTGGTACTACGACGACTGAGGGAGAATCGTCTGTACGCCAAGTACGAGAAGTGTGTCTTCGAGCAGTCTTCACTTCCCTTCCTGGGTTACGTCATCTCCGATACCGGACTGCAGATGGATCCAAAGAAGGTCTCTTCCATTCTCAACTGGCCCCCTCCTTCTGGACTGAAGGCAATCCAACGCTTTCTGGGATTCGCCAACTATTACCGCCAGTTCATTCCTCACTTCTCTGCTCTGACTGCTCCTCTCTCCGCCTTGACCAAGAAGGGGGCTAATCCAAAGGACTGGTCACCTGCGGCCGACGCCGCGTTTGGCTCTCTGAAACGGGCATTTGCCTCCTCTCCTGTGCTCCACCGTCCGGAGTTAAACCGACAGTTCACCTTGGAGGTGGATGCCTCCTCCTCGGGAGCTGGAGCAGTGCTCATGCAGAAGTCCTCCTCCGGGAAGATGGTGACTTGCGGTTTCTTCTCCAAGAGCTTCTCAGCGCCTGAACGCAACTACACCATCGGTGATCGAGAACTATTGGCAGTCAAACTGGCTCTGGAAGAATGGCGCTACCTTCTGGAAGGAGCAGTGTACCCCGTTATTATATACACTGACCACAAGAACCTGGAATACCTGCGGTCTGCTCAGTGACTGAACCCACGGCAAGCCAGGTGGTCCTTGTTCTTTGCCAGATTTGATTTCCAGCTCCATTTCCGACCCGCGGACAAGAATGTACGCGCAGATGCCTTGTCCAGGTCTTTCATGCCCATGGAGCAGGAGGAGGAGACATCCCAGCCCATCATCTGCCCTAGTAAGATCATTCCGGTGGCTCCTGTCACCCTGGCCCAGATACCGCCCGGGAAGACCTATGTCTCTGAGACTGACAGGACAAAAGTGTTACACTGGGGCCATGCCTCAAAAATAGCCGGTCATGCTGGTCAGAAGAGAACATGGAGTACGATTGTACGTCATTACTGGTGGCCTTCCCTTCGGACGGATGTCGCTTCTTTTGTCTCAGCCTGCTCCTCTTGTGCCAGGAACAAAACGCCCAAACACCTGCCATATGGCCGCCTTCTGCCTCTGCCTATACCCTCAATTCCGTGGCAACACATTGCGATGGACTTTATTACGGACTTGCCACTGTCCTCCGGACACACAGTCATATGGGTCGTGGTGGATCGGTTCTCTAAAATGGCTCATTTCGTCCCTATGGCTGGACTGCCCTCTGCCCAGGAACTCGCTGACGCCTATGTACAACACATCTTCCGCTTGCATGGCTTTCCATCACACATTGTGTCCGACAGAGGAACTCAGTTTACCTCCCGCTTCTGGAGGGCTCTCTGCAAACATCTGGGAGTGACTCTGGACTTTTCTTCAGCCTACCATCCTCAGTCGAACGGCCAAGTGGAACGGGTCAATCAGATCTTGACCTCCTTCTTACGTCACTACGTCAACGCCCATCATGACGACTGGTCCACGCTTCTTCCTTGGGCTGAATTCTCCCATAACCACCACGTCAGTGAGTCCTCCTCCAGCTCTCCCTTCCATGTCGTTTACGGACTTCAGCCTTCCGTCCCATTACCTGTATCCTCTTCCTCGGATGTCCCTGCTGCTGATGCTGTAGCCCGTGACTTTTCAACGATTTGGGACTCTGTCAAGGCATCCCTTGGACGTGCTTCCCTGCGGATGAAGAGACACGCAGACAAGAGGCATCTGGACCCTCCGTGTTTCTCTCCAGGAGATCTCGTCTGGCTTGCTTCCAAGTACGTCCGATTGAAGCTACCATCCTACAAGCTGGGACCTCGCTACATCGGGCCGTTTAAAGTCCTCGGCAAGATCAATGAGGTCTCCTACAAGCTGCAGCTCCCGGCCACGATGAGGATACCCAACTCCTTCCACGTCTCCCTGCTCAAGCCGGTTGTCCTTGGTCCCTTCTCCGCTGCTGCCAGTTCGGCTCCTCCTCCTATTGCCGATGACGACATCTATGCGGTAAGGGATATCGTGGCCATGAAAACTGTACGGGGCCAACAGTTCTTCCTGGTGGACTGGGCAGGCTATGGTCCTGAGGATAGGTCCTGGGAACCCCGGGAGAATGTGGGTACTCCTTTGATCCGTGCCTTCCTGTCCCGGTTGCGGGGAGGGGGGCGTGGGGGGGGGTACTGTCACGCTCCCCGGGTCCCCTGTCACGGTCCCCGGGTTCCCTGTCACGCTCCCCGGGTCCCCTGTCACACTCACCGGCTCCCCTGCCGCGCTCCGCCGCTCCCGTGCCAGGCTTCCTGGTCCCCTGCTCCATAGCCTTCCTGCCTCATTGCCTGCGGTCCCCAGGCAGCCCGGTCCCCGCTCCCGGCGTCCGATGGCAAACCAGCCCCAGCCCGGCTCTCCTGCTTCCTCCTCACCGCTCCCTCCTCTGGCTTCTGGCACCCGGGCCGCGCGCATGCGCATTAGGGCGCGCGCGCGGTCACTGACCTTCTCTTAAAGGGCCAGTGTCCACTAACAGGAAATTGAACACGCAGGTACAGGGTATAAAGGGGTTTAATGTCCAAGTGGGCGGGGCCTGTTCTTCGTGTTTCCTAAGCTAGGAGTCAGGTCTCCTTGTGTTTCTGTGAGATACTCACCTCTCTCTCTTCTAGAGCCGATCCTGCTTCGCCACCCGGTTCTGCCAGATCCCGAACCCCGAACGCTGTCCATCTGCCATCCTGACAGTCCGTTCCATCTCTGATCCCTGCGGTGACCCGTCTGCTCGCACCATTGGTTCCGGACTCCGCCTGACAACATCTTGGCCTCCGAACCTGAGCTCCGTCACCCGGACTACCATCAGTGACTCCGTGGTCCCAGGGACTTCTGCATTCTCCTCTTGTACACGGACTGTTCTGCTACCTGTAGTGCTCCAGCCACCGGACCCCTTACCATCATCAAGGAGTTCGGTCCAGTGGATCCACCTCCTGGGCCTGCCCGTCCACCTGGCCCTAACACATATGTACTATGTGTATATATATATATATATATATATATAGGCCCACACCCTGGGGGACAAATATATGTCACAATAGGGCCCAGTCTAGGAGACAAATATATATATATATATATATATATATATATATTTGTCTCCCAGACTGGGCCCTATTGTGACATATATTTGTCCCCCAGGGTGTGGGCCTATCCTGGTGTGGATATATATATATATATATATATATATATATATATATATACATATAAATATACATACATACATACATACATGCAGTGCATACATACACACTAGGCTGGGATAAAAAAAAAATAATATATATATATAATTTTTTTTTTATCCCAGCCTAGTGTGTGTATGCACTGGATGTATATATACAGTCATATGAAAAAGTTTTGGCACCCCTATTAATGTTAACCTTTTTTCTTTATAACAATTTGGGTTTTTGCTATTTCAGTTTCATATATCTAATAACTGATGGACTGAGTAATATTTCTGGATAGAAATGAGGTTTATTGTACTAACAGAAAATGTGCAATCCGCATTTAAACAAAATTTGACCCGTGCAAAAGTATGGGCACCCTTATCAATTTCTTGATTTGACCACTTCTAACTACTTTTTACTGACTTACTAAAGCACTAAATTGGTTTTGTAACCTCATTGAGCTTTGAACTTCATAGTCAGGTGTATCCAATCATGAGAAAAGGTATTTAAGGTGGCCACTTGCAAGTTGTTCTCCTATTTGAATCTCCTATGAAGAGTGGCATCATGGGCTCCTCAAAACAACTCTCAAATGATCTGAAAACAAAGATTATTCAACATAGTTGTTCATGGGAAGGATACAAAAAGTTGTCTCAGAGATTTAAACTGTCAGTTTCCACTGTGAGGAACATAGTAAGGAAATGGAAGAACACATGTACAGTTCTTGTTAAGCCCAGAAGTGGCAGGCCAAGAAAAATATCAGAAAGGCAGAGAAGACTGGTGAGAACAGTCAAGGACAATCCACAGACCACCTCCAAAGACCTGCAGCATCATCTTGCTGCAGATGGTGTCAATATGCATCGGTCAACAATACAGTGCACGTTGCACAAGAAGAAGCTGTATGGGAGAGTGATGCGAAAGAAGCTGTTTCTGAAAGTACGCCACAAATAGAGTCACCTGAGGTATGCAAAAGCCCATTTGGTCAAGCCAGTTACATTTTGGAAGAAGGTCCTGTGGACTGATGAAACAAAGATTGAGTTGTTTGGTCATACAAAAAGGCGTTATGCATGGAGGCAAAAAAACACGGCATTCCAAGAAAAGTACTTGCTACCCACAGTAAAATTTGCTTTGGGGCTGTGTGGCCAATGTCGGCACCTGGGAATCTTGTTAAAGTTGAGGGTCGCATGGATTCAACTCAGTATCAGCAGATTCTTGACAATAATGTGCAAGAATCAGTGACGAAGTTGAAGTTACGCATGGGATGGATATTTCAGCAAGACAATGATCTAAAACACCGGTCCAAATCTACTCAGGCATTCATGCAGAGGAACAATTACAATGTTCTGTAATGGCCATCCCAGTCCCCAGACCTGGATGTCATTGAACATCTATGGGATGATTTGAAGTGTGCTGTCCATGCTCGGTAACCATCAAACTTAACTGAACTGGAATTGTTTTGTAAACAGGAATGGTCAAATATACCTTCATCCAGGCTCCAGGAACTCATTAAAAGCTACAGGAAGCAACTAGAGGCTGTTATTTTTGCAAAAGGAGGATCTACAAAATATTAATGTCACTTTTATGTTGAGGTACCCATACTTTTGCACCGGTCAAATTTTGTTTAAATGCGGATTGCACATTTTCTGTTAGTACAATAAACCTCATTTCAATCCAGAAATATTACTCAGTCCATCAGTTATTAGAAATATGAAACTGAAATAGCTGTTACAAAAACCCAAATTGTTATAAAGAAAAAAGGTTAATATTAATAGGGGTGCCCAAACTTTTTCATATGACTGTATATATATATATATATATATATATATATATATATATATGAGCAAGGATGGTTGACCTTAGGGAGATCAACATCCACCACTGCGGAGACACCATGACGTGTTTCTCAACGCAGTGATTCTAGAGCAATGCCCCCTGGGAAATATTCAAAGCAAGAAGGCCTGCCCCTCATCAGTGTGGAGTAGGAATTTACTAGGCAATGCTCCCACTAGCCAGATTCCTACTCCACACTGATGTGGGGCAAATACTCCGAAACGGCTGTCTGTGGATGGATACCATGTTTGGCATAGGTGGTCTCCTTGACTGGAGACTGCCCTTCCCGTGGTTGTTCCTTCCCGGTGAAAGACCTGGCTAGTTTCCTACCAGCGTTGAGAAACATGTGATGGTGTCTCCGCAGGCCTTCTTGCTTTATATATATATATATATATATATAGACTTAGAACTCTACTGACCAACGTCTGGAGGGGGGCCCAGGTCTAAATTTCGCACCGGGGACAATCGCACTCTAGTTATGCCACTGGATGGATAGATACATAGATAGATAGATATAGATGGATGGATGAATAGATATAGATGGATAGATAGATAGATGGATAGAGCCTACCTATATGTTTTTGGAGAAGGTGGTACACTTGTGATCTTATACTGCCCTCGTGTGGTGGAAGTGCAGATGCATTATCTCTTCCTTCCTCTCACTCTATCTACAATCATGGGGAAAATATTTAAGACTGACACAAATTTTGCCAAGATTGGGAGTCAGCTCAGTAAGCTCTGTATCTGAAAGGAGCTGCAGCAGGAGACTATGCACGGAGCAGCCATGGTAGCTTCAATGAACATAGAAAAATGAGAGGAACTCTGCAGAAAATAAAACACATTTATTGGATATAATTAAAACTCCATACAGTAGTTAAATATACATTAAGGGATTGAGGACTAGAACCTATATGTTTTGGTATATAGCCTTATTCTTAGAAGTTCTTTTTATCTATACATACTTTTTATTTGGATTTTTGATATTTATGTATATAATAATTGTTGGTATTCTGTACATAGCTGTCTTTTATATATTTACCGATAACTGTTAACTTGGATGGGATGAATTAATCTCCGAGTCCCCAATAATTCAGTGATTTAATTTATATGGACTCATTCACCCACTATCTTTATACCATGTATAAGATTACACACTGAAACATGTAGGTTCTGTTCATCTAACCCAATTAACTACTAGATGGAGTTTTAATTGCATCATATCAATGTGAAGTTTTATTTTCTTCCGAGGTCCTATCACCGTACATTCCTGTCACTTATCTATAACACAAATTTTGATTTTCATAATATTTGCTCCTTCAGTGTTTTTAGATATTTTAATCAGATGTTTCTATGGTTACTGAAGTACAATTTTACTCATGTCATATGTTTTTATACTTTCATTGCAGTGTGCTGGAGGAAAAGAAGCACAATCTGGGGTTTTATCTGAGAAAGATTATTAAAAAAATGTTGAAAATGCTCATCTTGGCAGGTTGTGTGAGTCACAACTGGAAATGACCAAAAGGATGGCTGTAGCAGCCCCACGAATGTAACAGCAAATGTGATACCCTGGTGCCGCCAGGTGGTCACACAGAATAGGCCCCCACACAACACCTTCCCTCACAGGTTTAAACCTTCCCAACCAAATCCTAGTCACCGCTCCCAGGGTATGAAAGGCACACCAGTGGGTGGGACCAGGCGGATGGAGAATGCCCACCTAGGGGTCTAGAGAACCCGGGGCGGGAAAACAGTGAGTTAAGTTGAGTTTTAGTTGAGTGAAGTTGAAGTTGGAGTGGAGTGGAGCAGGAGGAGAAAGTGCAGCCTAAGAGCAGAGGCGCCGGGGTTGGAGCCTCAGTGTATTGGCTAGGTGGCATATGGTGGTCCGTGTCTGTCAGGAGACGGGAAGACGACAGCCGGAGATCCGAGGTGGACCAGGACAGGGTTGGAGCCCGCCGGAACCAACACCGGAGACCCAACACGGAAACTGTGCACAGAGGGGGTACTTGGACCCTGAAGCCAGGACCGGAACCAACGGCGTAGCTAATTAACCAATTGAGGGCAGGATTACAAGTCCTGTCCCAACCAAAGTCCCAAAAGCAGACAACCACCCACAGAAAGGGATAGGGCATCCGCCAGGGACCGGTAGATCCCAGGGGTCAGCGTCAGCGGGCACGGCTCCCAACAGAACTACCGGGAGCGGACTCCCGTGTTCCACACCGGGAAGTCCACCATATCACAACACAGTGCAGAGGAAAGTGACACAGACCATCACCCCGGGTGAGGGACCAGAGTACACCCGGCCGCGGCGGCCGGCCACCAGCATCTTGGTTAACCATTGGACTTGTCTGATTTATTTAACCATGAGTAAACTGAGACCCCCTGGTCTGACCAGGCGCGCCGGCCCCTGCCTTCACCGTCCCCTGCACCGAGTCACCGGCCCCGGGGCAACCATCCCTACCCACAGAGGGGTTAACAACTAGCTGCCATCCCATCACCCCCGGGTGCCCCACAACAGCAGCGGTGGTGCCACACTTCAACACATACCGTGGGTGGCGTGACAGACTGACTACGGCAAATCCCGTACAAATACGTCCCCTTTCATTTGGAGTGTCCGCGTGACCCCCGGTTCCGGAGAATCCCTCGAGCTACACTGCGGATCCGGATCCGAGCAGCCCGGCTGCTACTGACATGGGGCAGCACACCCCAAAACCTGGCGTCACGAAGAGGATTGTAACCCATCCACCTACCTGGTGGAAGTGCGCCTTGTACTGGAGTGTCAGCGGTACTCCGCTGCAAAAATTCTGAAAAGTCACCATTTTAGGCACGAAAAATGACAACCCAGCGTCTTCTTCCCCGAGAAAGGCCAAGAAGCTGAAGCCCCGCCCCCTGGGAACAGGGCCGGAAGGGACTCCTAAGGCCTAAAACGAAACTAAAAGCCACCCGAAGAGACTGCTCGCAAAAGACCAAGGTGGAGAAGCGGGAAGATATCTGCACCCAATGTTGATGGCGGGGCCGCGCCTCTCGATGGAGCGGTGGCGCCCTTGAACGTGGTGGATGATGGAGAAGTGGCAGCTCCCGCTCCGGTCGCAGGAGTGGTAGGACCTGTGGCCCCGGTGATCACCCAAGTAATGCCGATCACCTTACCCTACGTGCCCGGCGCTGCCTGGTTACCTAAGTATGATGGAAAGCCCAATGCCCTGCAAGTATTCAAGAAGAAGATCTGTACTGTTCTTGATATGTACGCCATGACCGGCAAGCAGCGTGCATCGGTAGTGCTTGGGCAGGTGACCCTCGCCGCTGAGCAAGAGGTAGAGCCTTGGGCCGATGCCGACCGGTCGTCGGTAACCGCCATTTTTGACAAGCTACAGGTCACTTTTGAAACCCGCACAGAAGCGGAATTGCGGATGCATTTTTATAACTGTCGACAGCGTCCTCAAGACAGCATTCAGGACTATGTCTTGAGGCTGCAGACCGCCCTATGTACGTTGAAACAGATGGACTCCATTAAAGAGCTTGAGAGCAATAAAATGCTGGTAGAGCAGTTCTTGCAGGGGCTGGGGTCCACTGAAGACCGCAAGCAGCTACGGCTGTGGGCCCTGGAACATCCGGACTTGAACTTGCGGTCCTAAAGGATCGGGCCATTAAAGCGCTACAAACATCTGAGGCTGGTGCCTCCAACCCGCCATCCTGGCCGGCTGACACCTCTCACGTCTCAGTAGTGACCCCTTTGTTAGCCTTGCCGACACCCGCAGCAACACCTGGGACTCCTGAGGACTTATCATCGCAAGTCCAGCGTCTGAGTGATAACGTTGCAAGGATCCTCACCGCCTTACTGTTTCCCCCGAAGGCCAAGCCAGCAGAGAAGATCCAGCTCGCTGACAGCCCAGAAGACATACCCTGGATGCAAAGGAGAAGAAACAACAACAGCCGGTATGGAGAGCCCGTCTGCTACAAATGCAACAAGACTGGTCATTATTCCCGCTGGTGTCCTTTAAACGAGCAACCCCTGAGGGCAAGGGCCAATCCTCAGGAATAGATCCTCAAGGCCCAGCTGATTGGCGTGATCGGTACGTTGGAGGTCGCACCATCATCTGTCTTGCTGTGGACGGTATCCCGACATTCGCCCTCCTGGACACTGGCTTGCAGGTAATGACTATACTTTATGTACTGTACAAACGTTTTTGGTCTGATAGTGAACTCACACTACCTGATGCCAGTTTGACCATCATTGCAGCTAATGGACTCCCTATGACCCAAGTCGGGTTAAAGGAGGTAACTTTAAAGGTGGGATGAGTGGAGCTGAAGCACCAAGGCCCCAGTGACCGTAACCCGAAAATGGTCCTAGGGACAAATGTGATTGAGAACTGCATGGGTGAAGTACTGCATTTATTACAACAACTGTCTGCCACGGCAGGAGCGGGCCAGCAGAGAACCCTGCAACGTGAAATCCGGGCTCTCCTGCAGCGGCAACAGGTGAACATGTCAGGTGGAGAGATTGGTAGTGTGCAGATGATGGATGTAGCGCCTCTAGTGGTGCCTCCGCGGAGTGAAATAATGATTTGGTGCAGGGCAGCAGTAGGTCCCCATGGACAGGATTACCCAGCAGTGGTAGAGCCTCTGCTTTCGGAACACTGGCCCACAGTAATGGCAGCCATAGGGGTGATTGATATTAAGGAATAACGTTTGGAACTCCATTCTATGTCTGAACTGGGTGCAAAAAACCTAAAAAACATCACTATGGGGAGATAAGGTATGCACACCAGTGACTATGGAAGGGGAATACATGGAATAGCAGAAACTGCTGTGTGAATACTGACATGAAAAATTCAATAGCTATTTGTAAGAATGAAATGTGAAAAATGGAACCTGCATTACTGCCATGAATATATGAATAAAGAGAAATTTAGCTACTGAATTGATCAATGCAGAAGAGCCCCAACACTACGCCAAAGTATTTCTCTACGTTGGGGTCCCTAGCTTGTGTGTGTCCTCTCATGCAGTTAAAAAACTTACCGTGTATGGGACGCTGAGACCCAGGCTATATATGCGTATAATGTGGATTGGCAATAGGTGTGTATGGGGAGGGTTCACAAACGAAAAACTACTAACATTAAGGAATAACGTTTGGAACTCCATTCTATGTCTGAACTGGGTGCAAAAAACCTAAAAAACATCACTATGGGGAGATAAGGTATGCACACCAGTGACTATGGAAGGGGAATACATGGAATAGCAGAAACTGCTGTGTGAATACTGACATGAAAAATTCAATAGCTATTTGTAAGAATGAAATGTGAAAAATGGAACCTGCATTACTGCCATGAATATATGAATAAAGAAAAATTTAGCTACTGAATTGATCAATGCAGAAGAGCCCCAACACTACGCCAAAGTTCAGACATAGAATGGAGTTCCAAACGTTATTCCTTAATGTTAGTAGTTTTTCGTTTGTGAACCCTCCCCATACACACCTATTGCCAATCCACATTATACGCATATATAGCCTGGGTCTCAGCGTCCCATACACGGTAAGTTTTTTAACTGCATGAGAGGACACACACAAGCTAGGGACCCCAACGTAGAGAAATACTTTGGCGTAGTGTTGGGGCTCTTCTGCATTGATCAATTCAGTAGCTAAATTTCTCTTTATTCATATATTCATGGCAGTAATGCAGGTTCCATTTTTCACATTTCATTCTTACAAATAGCTATTGAATTTTTCATGTCAGTATTCACACAGCAGTTTCTGCTATTCCATGTATTCCCCTTCCATAGTCACTGGTGTGCATACCTTATCTCCCCATAGGGGTGATTGATGTCAGAAAGGGGAGGGTGCCCAGAGAGTGATGAATTGTGGAGAGGAAGAGGTTAGACTGCCTCGTTTCGCCACCATCGCTAAACTATTCACAGTAGACACTGATGCCATCCAAGCAGCAGCCTCCACCATCACTGCATCACAGTCAGACAGTGACAGTTCACCAAAGCAGTTAGAAGAGTGGTGTCAAGAGTTAAGGGGGCTTTACACGCTACGATATCGTTAATGTTTTATCATAGGGGTCACGTCGTTAGTGACGCACATCCGGCGTCATTAACGATATCACAGCGTGTGACACTTTTGTGCGACCTAAAACGATCGCAAAAGCGGCCAATATCATTTGCCGCGGAGAGGTCGTCCTAAAACCAAAAATCGTTTACCTCTCATTAGCGATGTTGTTCTTCGTTCCTGCGGCAGCACACATCGCTGTGTGTGACACCGCATGAGCGAGTAACATCTCCTTACCTGCTTCCACTGGTTATGCGGAAGGAAAAAGGTGGACGGGATGTTACGTCCCACTCATCTCTGCCCCTCCGCTTCTATTGGACACCTGCCGTGTGACGTCGCTGTGACACCGCACGACCCGCCCCCTTAGAAAGAAGGCGGATCGCCGGCCAGAGCGACGTCATAGGGCAGGTAAGTGCGTGTGACGGGGGTGCGCGATTTTGTGCGCGGCGGGGAGCGATATGTCCATGTCGCACAAACAATGGGGGCGGGTACGCACGCTAGCGATATCGGCACTGATATCGTAGCATGTAAAGCTCCCTTTACATGTGGTATCCATGGCCCACATAACTTGTGGAACCTGGTAGGAGAAACTTCTCTTGTTTAGTGGAAGGTTCCGTAGTGCAACCCACTTGGCGAAGCCATATGGAGGCATGGAAAGCCTGGCTGGCATTGATGACACGAACGTTTCCTGGGAGCGACAAGGCCCATTTGGATGCTACGCTTTCATTGTTGGAGGTTTGGAGACACGCCGGTCGTTCTGCGGCAAGCGCCAAAAAATGTCTTTCCGGGGTAGCATTCATGTTAAAACTTTGGGGTCTTAAGGATGTGACCAAAGCTTTGTAATACAACAGATTTGTAAAAGGCTGGAAAAAAGAAAAAACGTCGGTGGATTTGAGAAGTTCTATATCCTTTGACTTCTTGACTCTTCTCATAAGTGCTTTGGCAGCAGTTGCCAATAGTTCCTATGAAGGGAGTCTTTTCTCAGCTGCCTTTTCATTGGCCTTTTTTGCAGCATTACGTGTAGGGGAATTGGTAGCTCCAAGTGCAAAACAGGCGGGTGGTTTGGCAACAAGGGACGTGATTGTCATGCAAGGGGTCTTGAAGGTGTACGTTCGTAGGTCTAAAACAGATCCTGGTGGTAAGGGGTAGAGTTGATTGATGTTCGATTCGAACCGTTCGCCAATTTCAAATTTGAGTGATTTTGAGCGGTGTTCGAGTCGTTCGACGAACTAGAACGATTTGCTTCAAGTTCAAAAGTTCGAATTACCGTTCCATAACGGTTCGATCAACAAAAGCGTGGCTTTTCACAGTAAAGCTATGTGCGCACGTTGTGTATTTGCATACGTCCTGCATTCCCAGCACAATCCCTCTCTCTTTCCCACTCACAGATCACGGGCGTGGTGCTGCACGGCTGTCAGAAAGCTCCGGCAGCTTTTCCTCTTTTGAAAATGGCTGCCGCTCATTATTCAAACAGGTATTCCCTGCTTTCTCTGCCCACCGGCGCCCATGATTGGTTGCAGTCAGACACGCCCCCACGATGAGTGACAGCCGTCTCACTGCAACCAATCACAGCCGCCGGTGGGCGGGTCTATATCATGCAGAAAAATAAATAAACAAAAGAAAAACCAAAAAAAAACCTGCGGTTCCCCCCAATTTTGATACCAGCCAGGATAAAGGCACACGGCTGGAAGCTGGTATTGTCAGGATGGAGAGCGCCACGTTATGGGGAGGCCACCACCCTAACAATATTAGCCAGCAGCCGCCCCCGGAATTGCCACATCCATTAGATGCGACAGTCCCGGGACTCTACCCGGCTCATCCCGAATTGCCCTGGTGCGGTGGCAATCTGGGTAAAGAGTTAATCATGGCAGGCGTCTCCCCGAGATACCTTCCATGATTAACCTGTAAGTGAAAGTAAATAAACACACACAACGAAAAATCCTTTATTTGGAATAAAAGACAAAAAAAACATTCTTTCACCATTTTATTAAAAGCCCCAAATACCCCTCCAGGTCTGACGTAATCTACAGAGGTCCCACGACGCATCCAGCTCTGCTACATGAAGCTGACAGGAGCGCCGTAGCACACGAGTGCTCTGTGTCTGAAATGCGTGTGCGGTGATGATGGGGGTTGTAGTACCTGCGAGTGTGCGGTGATGAGTGCAGTAGTCACGGTGTTTGCCCTCCCATCCATCCACCCATCCCTCCATCTATCCATCCCACCATTAATCCCTCCATCCATTCATCCATCCCTCCATCCATCCCTCCATTCATCCCTCCCTTCATCCATCCATCCATCCCTCCATCCCTCCCTCCATCCATTTATCCGTCCCTCCATCCCTCCCTCCATCTCTCCATCCATTCATCCCTCCCTTCATCCCTCCCTCCATCACTCCATCCATCCCTCTATCCCTACATCCATCCCTCTATCCATCCATCCCTCCATCCCTCCATCCATCCCTCCATTCATCAATCCATCCATCTATCCATCCATCCCTAAATCCCTCCCTCCTTCCATCCATTCGTCCCTCCCTCATCCCTCCTTCCATCTCTCCATCCATTATCCCTCCCTTCATCCATCCCTCCATCCCTCCATCCATCCATCCATCCCTCCATCCCTCCATCCATCCATCCATCCCTCCCTCCATCCCTCCATCCCTCCATCCATCCCTCCATCCCTCCATCCCTCCATCCATCCATCTCTACATCCATTCATCCCTCCCTTCATCCCTCTATCCATCCATTCATCCCTCCCTTCATCCCTCTATCCATCCCTCCATCCATTCATCCATTCATCCATCCCTCCATCCCTCCCTCCATCCAAAATTTTTAAACTTATGACAAAGGACACTTCTGGTTTTAAAATTTTTTTGTCCAAAACGCGTAAAGTTTCACCTGTTTCATGTTTTGTACAGTGTGTTCCCTGACATTATTTTAATCAGAAACCAATAAAAGTTTTTTATATTTTATCATATTGCTGCTGAGCCCACTCCTTCCTTCCAAATTTTCTGTTACCACGGATAACACACGGAGAACACACGTAGGTCATGCACACAGCACACCGAGGGCAATACGCACCTCTGACACGTCCGTGAAAAAAAGTGCGTGTTTTCCAGGGACGTGTGAAAGAGGCCTAAGGAGAATTAGTTCACGAGTTCGAGTCCTGGCCGTCCCGGTAAAGAATTTAATTTTTTTTTTAAATTATAATTATCATTTATTTATAATTATAATTTAATTTAATTATGCACTGAGGGGAGGATCCAGACATCAGCTGTGAGATGCGGGATACACCTCTAAAATTGGAGCAGTTCACGGAATGAGGCTGCATTGCTCTCTCCTCTCTCTCCTCTCTTTCTTCTCTCTCTTCTCTCTCCTCTCTCTTCTCTCTCTTCTCTCTCTCTCCTCTCTCTCTTCTCTCTCTTCTCTCCTCTTCTCCCCTCTTCTCTCCTCTCCTCTTCTCTCTCTCTTCTCTCTATCTCTTCTCTCTCCTCTCTCTTCCCTCTCTCTTCTCTCTCTCTTCTCTCGCTCTTCTCTCTCTCCCACCCTCTTCTCTCCCCTCTCTCTCTTCTCTCTTCTCTCTCTCTTCTCTCTCTCTTCTTTCCTCTTCTCTCTCTTCTCTCTCCTCTATCTCTCTCCTCTCTCTTCTCTCTCCTCTCTCTCTCCTCTCTCTTCTCTCTCTTCTCGCTCTCTTGTCTCTATTCTCTCTCTCTTCTCTCTCTCCCTCTCTCTTCTCTCTTCTCTCCTTTCTCTCTCTTTTCTCTCTATTCTCTCTCTCTTCTCTCTCTTCTGTCTCTTTCTTCTCTCTCTTCTATGTCTCTCCCCCTCTCTTCTCTCTCTCTCTCTCTCCCCCTCTCTCTTCTCTCTCTCTCTTCTCTCTCTCTCTCTCTCTTCTCTCTCTCTCTCTTCTCTCTCTCACTCTCCTTCTCTGTTCTCTCTCCTCTCTTTCTTCTCTCTCTTTTCTCTCTCCCTCTCTCTCTTCTCTTTTCTCTCTCTTTTCTCTCTTTTTTCCCTCTCTTTTCTCTCTCTTTTCTCTCTCTCAGACCTGGCGATGATCAGCTGATGCGGTCACCTGACGGAATGAGCTGACACTGTCGAGCGATGAGGCTAGCTTTTTACCGTCCGGCCGGCTAAACTATCAGCTGATGCTGTCGGACAGGAAACTACACAGAAGTTTGTAGTTTGTTTTTTTGGGGTTTTTTTGCACTGATGCATCAGCTGATTGTATAATCAGCTGCTGTGTCGTGTGATTCAGGCCCTTGAACCCGACACATCATGTGATCGCTTTGCCTTCCAGCAAACCGATCAGATGATATTGGATCCGGATTGGACATCGTGTCACCCTCAACCCAGGACTACGGGGGAGGTGTGGACGGCGCGGGACCCTTGACCCAGGATTACTGCGGAGGGGGGTTCTTTATTTCAATAAAGATGGAGTCACTAATTGTGTTGTGTTTTATTTCTAATAAAAATATTTTTCTGTGTGTTGTGTTATTTTTTATCTGTACTAGAAATTCATGGTGGCCATGTCTAATATTGGTATGACACTATGAATTTCGGGCTTACGGCCAGTTGATAATATACAGCTAGCCCTAACCCCATTATTACCCAGCGAGCCACCCGTCACCAGGACAGCTGGTAGAATTGGATACCGCGCCAGAAGATGGCGCTTCTATGAAGGTGATCGGAATGAAAAGCGTCAGGAGACAGAGTGTAGTACACCTCGCGGGGACCTGTAAGTGTAATGGCAATGTTTATTAACTGTATGTGTACATGTATAATGTGTTTGTATGTGTTTGTGTTTGCCTGCTATTGTTTTCAATGGGGTTCGAAGGTTTTCATCGAACGTTCGTCGAACGTTCGCCGAACTAAGATGCCGTTTGACGAACCGAACTCAAACACTAGGGGGGTGACTCAACACTAGTAAGGGGTCATGGCTGGCAATTAAGGCTTTAGAGGCTGTGTTTTGTCCAGTTAAAGTGGTTAGCGAATACATGGCAAGGCGCCCAGCGTGTAAGCAGTTTTTGGTACATGAGTCAGGCGCCTTTTTAACTCATTATCGGTTCAAAAGTATTTTGAAGGCTTGTCTACGTCACAAGGGTATTGATAAGTCACAATTTGGGACTCATTCCTTTCGGATCGGTGCCACTACAGAAGCAAACATCCTAGAACTAGACGATGATACTATAAAAAGTTTGGGTAGATGGAAATCTGATTGTTTTCTTACATGTGTTAGACCAGATTTGTTGTAGACGTTATAGGTAGTGGTGTATAATTGTTTAGTACAATTATAAATATGGTTACATTGCATTTTATTTCTTTATTTTTCATGGCAGCTGATACCACATATATGGATCGGCGGTCATTTCTTTGTGTATTGGGAAGAAAGAAGGGCGATTATTCGGCCTACCGGATTAACCTTAGGTCAAAGTAATGTTGTTTATCATTGGAGAGGCTACAGGGGTTTGAGATGGGCACAAATGTTAGCACACATTGAAGCAATAACTAGAGAGTGTAATCAGCCCATGGTGCTAGTTATACATGCAGGCGGAAACGATTTAGGTAGGGTGAAATTGGCGGAACTGATTGGAATCATAAAAGCAGATTGTACAAGGTTTCGGAGTTTGTTTACACACAAGTGTATTTTTGTATGGTCCGAGATAGTGCCCCGGCAAGTGTGGTGGGGAGCATGGGATTTAGCAGCTCTGCAACGGGCACGCCGGTTGCTAAATATGAGAATTTCTCATTTCATTAGAGCGACAGGTGGAGTAGCGGTTCGTCATCTTATGCTGGAGGGGGATAACAAGAATTTGTTTTTTGGTGGATGGCGCACACTTGAATTCGATTGGGAACGATATTTTATTAACCGATTTACAAGACGGTGTTGAACATGCTCTTTTTTTTTTTTGCTGGGTGACGATGGTCGGTTTGTCGAAGGGTATTTGTCTACCTCCCGTGGCGGAAATTGGTCATCCTGAAAATTACATGATCACTGTATGTCAGTGACCGGCATGTTGGTGATGTTATACAAACAAAACAGGGTAAAAGGATTAAGTTAGAATTTTGAATAAAGCTGTGGCCATTCGTTCACCCAACAAAATGATTGTGTTTTTTGTTACACGTTACGCATCAAAGGTTTTGAGTGACATGAAAGGAACCAAATGGAATAGCGACGGGGCCAAGGACTGCGGAGGGTTAATAAAATTGAAAGGAGATGCGGAGTTTAAAATAGTGATAGGGTAAAAGGGAGGGTAAGAAAAGGGGTATATAAATAGAAAGAGCGGGAAGAACCTGCATGTTTCCTACCTCTGGCTTGTGCGACGAAGCACCCACCCTCCCTTCCCCTTTTTTCTTTTCGGATATGGTTTTGGGCATTGGTTGCAACCTTCCTTTTCAGCTGGTTAATTTGATGATCCCGGATTTTACATGCTCACTATTCGATAGTGATTGGCATAATGATGGAATTATATGGCAAAGTTCAGTTAAGGATTAATTGTAACAGCTGGCAGAAATTGGTCATCCTGAAAATTACATGCTCACTGTATCTAAGTGACCGGCATGGTGGTGATGTTATACAAACAAAACAGAGTAAAATGATGAAGTTAGAACTTTAAATAAAGCCATTTGTTCACCCAACAAAATGGTTATGTGTTTTTATAATCTGTAATTTCATACAGATTATAACAAATTTATACATATACAGATTTATATATATACAAATTTATATATATACAGATTTCATACAGGGGGCCAAGATTGAGTGTGTTGAAGCCACTATTGGCCTGCCTGGTGGATTAACTAAAGTTTTATGAACTTTGGGCAGGACATATACAGTTAGGTCCAGAAATATTTGGACAGTGACACAAGTTTTGTTATTTTAGCTGTTTACAAAAACATGTTCAGAAATACAATTATATATATAATATGGGCTGAAAGTGCACACTCCCAGCTGCAATATGAGAGTTTTCACATCCAAATCGGAGAAAGGGTTTAGGAATCATAGCTCTGTAATGCATAGCCTCCTCTTTTTAAAGGGACCAAAAGTAATTGGACAAGGGACTCTAAGGGCTGCAATTAACTCTGAAGGCGTCTCCCTCGTTAACCTGTAATCAATAAAGTAGTTAAAAGGTCTGGGGTTGATTACAGGTGTGTGGTTTTGCATTTGGAAGCTGTTGCTGTGACCAGACAACATGCGGTCTAAGGAACTCTCAATTGAGGTGAAGCAGAACATCCTGAGGCTGAAAAAAAAGAAAAAATCCATCAGAGAGATAGCAGACATGCTTGGAGTAGCAAAATCAACAGTCGAGTACATTCTGAGAAAAAAGGAATTGACTGGTGAGCTTGGGAACTCAAAAAGGCCTGGTCGTCCACGGATGACAACAGTGGTGGATGATCGCCGCATACTTTCTTTGGTGAAGAAGAACCCGTTCACAACATCAACTGAAGTCCAGAACACTCTCAGTGAAGTAGGTGTATCTGTCTCTAAGTCAACAGTAAAGAGAAGACTCCATGAAAGTAAATACAAAGGGTTCACATCTAGATGCAAACCATTCATCAATTCCAAAAATAGACAGGCCAGAGTTAAATTTGCTGAAAACACCTCATGAAGCCAGCTCAGTTCTGGAAAAGTATTCTATGGACAGATGAGACCAAGATCAACCTGTACCAGAATGATGGGAAGAAAAAAGTTTGGAGAAGAAAGGGAACGGCACATGATCCAAGGCACACCACATCCTCTGTAAAACATGGTGGAGGCAACGTGATGGCATGGGCATGCATGGCTTTCAATGGCACTGGGTCACTTGTGTTTATTGATGACATAACAGCCGACAAGAGTAGCCGGATGAATTCTGAAGTGTACCGGGATATACTTTCAGCCCAGATTCAGCCAAATGCCGCAAAGTTGATCGGACGGCGCTTCATAGTATGGATGGACAATGACCCCAAGCATACAGCCAAAGCTACCCAGGAGTTCATGAGTGCAAAAAAGTGGAACATTCTGCAATGGCCAAGTCAATCACCAGATCTTAACCCAATTGAGCATGCATTTCACTTGCTCAAATCCAGACTTAAGACGGAAAGACCCACAAACAAGCAAGACCTGAAGGCTGCGGCTGTAAAGGCCTGGCAAAGCATTAAGAAGGAGGAAACCCAGCGTTTGGTGATGTCCATGGGTTCCAGACTTAAGGCAGTGATTGCCTCCAAAGGATTCGCAACAAAATATTGAAAATAAAAATTTTTTTTTGGGTTTGGTTTATTTGTCCAATTACTTTTGACCTCCTAAAATGTGGAATGTTTGTAAAGAAATGTGTACAATTCCTACAATTTCTATCAGATATTTTTGTTCAAACCTTCAAATTAAACGTTACAATCTGCACTTGAATTCTGTTGTAGAGGTTTCATTTCAAATCCAATGTGGTGGCATGCAGAGCCCAACTCGCGAAAATTGTGTCACTGTCCAAATATTTCTGGACCTAACTGTATAACTGGTGTGATCGGGTGGCTATTAGATGAGTATGTACTGATTTTGGAATCTATTACATCTTTGTGTTGGTATATTGATAGAGTACGCTGGATTTTTTTATGAATCTCAAAGACAGGATCTTTATTGATCTTTCTGTAAGTATCGGTGTCAGTAAGCTGTCTCAAAATTTCATTTGTGTAGTCTACAGTGTTCATGACTACTATATTGCCACCTTTGTCTACTGGTTTGATCATAATGTTCTTGTTCTGTCATAGGTTATTGAGTGCCTGTTTCTATGATACAGTCAAATTGTTGTGTTGGGAAAAAGCCCAATCTAATTTCATGTATATGAGATTTATCATCTTTATCTATAAGTGAAATCAATGTTTCAGCAGGATGGTATGTTTTAGGCAGTGTGAAACTACTTTTGTGATATAATCCAAGATCACTAATTATCATACCATTAGAATTAGTTGAACCATCACTTGTTTGTAATGACAAATCTTTTTATGCAACACCAAAACACCAAACCTTTCAAAAAAAACCTTAGCTCTACTGCGCATATGCTACATGCTGTGTTGTTTATTATTTTAAATATATATGTAGAATATATATAATGTGCCTGGACACCGCACCATTTATATATAACAATTTTCTAACATTTGCAAAGTATATCGCAAGTGTGCGTGTATATCCTAATAACATACCATAAGAGGACCTTTTACACCCACCGCGCATGCGCAGTTGTGATCCTTGAAGCCTACTACACCCACCGTGACTGCGCAGTGGACACTGAGAAGCAGGAACTGATGTGAGGACTTCACATGAGTGCTTGTGGGCGATAACACAGCTTAAATAGTGCACCCTAGCAATTTAGACTCACATCTTCCACCACCCAGGACGGGCCAGCACTACATGGCTGAGATAATATACCTGGACAAGTCCCTTTACATGGGAATAACTCACATTGCATATAAAATGTATTTCTACATTTTAATTGATGAGTAACTTATACAGTAGTGTTTTAATCCCTTTATATGGGAATAATTCATATTGCATATAACATGGGAATAACTCATATTGCATATAAAATATGATTTTACATTTTAAACCGATGAGTAACTTATCAACTATTACTTTACCAGTTCCTCAAACTGATTCCAAGGGGAAGACAGCACATGAGTCTCCACTGCATTATAATGACCTTAACCCCTTCACGACCGGCCGATTTTCGCTTTCCGTTTTTTTCCGCTATTCTTCTTCAGAGAGACGTAACTTTTTATTTTTCAGTCAATATGGCCATGTGAGGGCTCATTTTTTGTGAAACGAGCTGTATTTTTAAATGAAACCATAAGTTTTACTATATAGTATACTGGAAAACGGTAAAAAATTTCCAAATGCAGAACAATTGCAAACAAAGTGTGATAGCACAATTGTTTTTGAGATATTTTATTCACTGTGTTCACTATATGGTACAACTGATGTGTGGGTGTGATGCCTCAGGTCAGTGCAAGTTCGTAGACACCAAACATGTATAGGTTTACTTTTATATAAGAGGTTAAAAATAAATCGTCCGAAAAAAGTGGCGCACGGTTACACCATATTCCGTGACCCATAGCGTTCTCATTTTTCGGGATCTATGGCTCAGTGATGACTTATTTTTTGCGTCTCGAGTTGCTGTTTTTAACTGTATCATTTTTGCGCAGATGCTACGTTTTGATCGCCTGTTATTGCATTTTGCGCAAAAGTTGTGGCGACAAAAAAAGTAATTTTGGCTTTTGGAAATGTTTTGCCACTTCACCGTTTACTGATCAGATTAATTGATTTTATATTTTGACAGATTTCTGAACGCAGCAATACCAAATGTGTGTATATTTTTCTATTTTTTAACCCTTAAATTTTCAATGAGGTAAAAGGGGGGTGATTTGAACTTTTAGGTATTTTTGTTTATTTTTAATTTTTGAAAACCTTTTTTTTTACTTTTTTTTTTATTTTACTAGTTCCCCTAGGGGGCTATATGGATCAGCAATCCGATCGCGCTGCCCTATCTGCTGATCACAGCTATACACCTGTAAACAGCAGATACGCTCACTTTATGCATCACTGGGCTGCGGGCTGAGTGAAACTGAAAATAATTCATGTGTGGTACAGGAGTCATCACATGACCCTGTGCTACCATGACAACCACCGGAAGTAGTGATGATCGAGTGTCGGGGTGATCAGGTGCGCTCATAACTCGATTTAGCATTGCAGGTGCTTGAACGTCATGCTCAAGTTCCCACCCAGCATGTTTTGCAGCTTTTAGACAGCCATTCAACATAGGGGATTGCCTGCCATACACAGCCATGTTTGCTACTGGAATTAATTTTATTGGCTGCATGCATCGCATCATTGGGTCTTATATAAGACCTGGTGACATGATGCTCGGCTCACTGTCCTCTAGAATCAGTTCAAGGAGAGTTGATGTAGGAGGGAGAACTGAATTTAGAGCAGGCATATAGGCAGTGTTGAATTAGTATTGCACTAATTGTATAGCACTGCTGTACTATTAAAATATAGGTCATTTTCTGAGCTATATATTGTCATTTCTTTAGTAAAACCACTGTTGTCTGCATTCAGTGTAGGGATAGCTGGTGAATAAGGGACAGTTTAGGATTAGAAGCATATAGGAAGGGTTTATTGTCTTACAGTCCTTGTATAATTATACTGCTGCCACAACTTAAAAACAAAAGTCCTTTTCATGCCTGAATATTTTCTTTTCCCTATTATTAGCGAAAAGTTTAGAGGAATACATAGTATCTACCTAATTTAAAATTTGCAAGATGTCCGGTAATGTACTTGTAAGTGGATGTGCTGGTGATCTTCCAAGCTCAGGCCAAGGCTGTAGGCCACATGAAACTGTGTCTGCTGTGGATCATAACCAACATGCTCATCCAAGAGAATTCTCTTTCTGTCCCACCTTGCAGGGGGACACGGGTGACCACTCTTAAAGCCAGAACAGTGAGAACAGGTCATCAGTTGGATAGCATATAATTAGGGATGAGCGAGTATGCTCGCCACTACTCTGTGCTCGCCCGAGCATCTCAGTGCTCAGTATACTCGGCGAGCTCCGAGTACCGGCGAGATGCTCGGGCAAATGCTCGGCTCCGCCTTCCTGCATGTTGGCATTGTTTACAGAGTCAGCCCACATGCAGGATTGGCTGTTACACATTGTAATGCCACGACCAACATGGCTGTGGCATTACAGTGATTGGATGGCCACACAGCATCACTAGCTCTGTATGACACCTGATGGCGCTGGGCTTGGCAATGTGATGCACAGTCAGCTAGTATATGGGGAGGTGCTGCTGAGCCAGGGTCAGACTTAGTGCGTTTCTTAGGTAGTGTAGGTACTAGAAGACAAAAACGTTACCGTTGCCATAGTAACCTACCGAGCGGGTTACTATAGCATCGGAGATCTCCAATCACCTGACTACCGGGGCCGCTATGCATTGGCTCCTGCAGGAGCCGCAGGAGTTAACTCCCTGTTTACCTGCACCTCTATTCAGCAGCTTATGCAGGAACTGCTGAATAACGGCGTCGGGAATCAGCTGATCGGATGTCACTGTTGCTATAGTAACCTGCTTGTTTGGTTAGTATGGCAACGGTGGCAGTGGTGATGTCACTGCCTACCAACTCGCAGTCTGTGCTCACTCATTGAGTGATTACACAGCACGGGGAGCAGAAGCATTCTTCCTCCCCCAATGTTTTGGGAAATAGCAGAGCTGCATGGATTGAAGAAAACAGAAGAAAGAAGACCAGGATCGTGGAGGCGTCAGAGGGAGTAATAAAGATGGAGTCCCTAAGTGTGTCTGTGTATTTATTTATAATAAAGTATTTTTCCTTTTAGTGGTGTCTTTTTTAACCGTTTATTGGAGATTCTTAATGGCCAGGTCAAACTTGGCCTAACATTAAGAATCTCAGGCTTAAAACCAGCTGGTAAAACAAAGCTGGTATTAACCCCTTATTACCCAGCATGCCACCCGGCACCAGGGCTGCTCTAAGAGTTGGATACAGTGCCAGAAGATGGCGCTTCTATGAAAGCGCCATTTTCTGGGGTGGCTGCGGACTGCAATTCGCAGCGTGGGGGGGGGACCAGAAAGCTTGGGCCAACCTGGGCTGCTAATTGCAATTTCCAGCTGCCTAGTGGTATCTGGCTGGACACAAAAATTGGGTGAAGCCCATGTCATTTTTTTTTTATTTATTTCATGACATTCATGAAATAATTAAAAAAAAGGCTTCCTTATATTATTGGTTCCCAGCTGGGTGCAAATAGGCAGTTGGGGGTTGGTGGCATCCCGTACCTGCCTGCTGTACCAGGCTAGCATACAAAAATATGGCGAAGCCCAAGTCAATTTTTTTTTAAATTTCTAAAAAAAAAAATAAAAAAGAGCTGTCCTGGATTTTCCATTGCCAGTGAAGATAACACCGAGCAGTGGGGGTTAGCAGCCAGTAGCTGCTTGGGATACCCTTAACAAGCAATAGAAAATGCAGCGGTAGCCCACGCATTGTTTTTTTACCCCTAACCCTTGGGTTAGGGTTATGTGTTTGTGTTTTTTTCTTTTATTTTTTAATGATTTAAAAAAAAAAAAATCGACATGGGCTTTGCCATTTTTTTGTATGCCAGCCAGGTACAGCAGGCAGGTATGGCCTGCCCCCACCCCCAGCTGCCTTTTTGTACCCAGCAGGGAACCAAAAATATAGGGAAGTCCAATTTTTGTGTTCAGCCAGGTACAACTAGGCTTGGAATTGGAATCCGCAGCACAGGTTGGCCCAAGCTTTCTGGCCCACCCCTACTGCGAATTGCAGTCCGCAGTCACCCCAGAAAATGGCATGTTTATAGACGCGCCATCTTCTGGCACTGTATCAAACTCTTCCACTGTCCATGTAGCTGGGTGGCTCGCTGGGTAATAATTGGGTTAGGGCTAGCTGTGTATTATCAGCTGGTCCTAAGCCCGAAATTCATGGTGTGACACCAATATTAGGCATGGCCACCATGAATTTCTAGTAAAGATAAAAAAAACACAACACACAGAAAAATATTTTTATTAAAAATAACACAATTAGTGACTCCATCTTTATTGAAACCCCCGCCCCACACCTCCCCCGTAGTCCTGGGTTGAGGGTGACACGATATCCAATTAGGATCCAACATCATCTAATCGGTTTGCCAGAAGGAAGGCAAACCGATCATATGATATTTCAGGTTCAAGAATCTGAATCACATGACACATCAGCTGATTGTATAAATGGCTTTTAAACAATCAGCTAATGCATCAGTAGAAAAAAACAGCTGTACACTTCTGGCAGACTCCCGTCCGATTGCTGCAGGAGCTGCCGGTGATCAGCTGATGCGGGCACCAGGTGATCGTTTAAACCGGCTGGGCGGTAAAAAGCCGGCCTCACCGCTGGACTCATACGATCAGCTGATGCTGTCAGGTGACCGCATCAGCTGATCACCGACAGGTCCTGGAGTGATCGGATGTGTCCCAGGAGTCTGCAGACAGGTGAATATCATGTTATTTTTTTTCTTCTACTACCGTTCACTTTTGATTTCTCTTAGCAGCGAATGTACAGACAGAGAGAAGCTGCTGCACATATGCTACAAAGCGAAAGAGCATGTCACACGGGAGGAACACAGGATTCTATCTCCCCCTAAAAATCAAACAACATTGCTCACAGCAGTGACCTGGGAGTCAGAAATGCTCACAGTGGTCTTCCCCATGCTGCTCTTATGTCATTTGAGCACTGTTGTTATACATTTGTGACATTTTTAGGCTTTATTCAGACCGCCGGGGGTGCCGCCGGAAAAATGCTTGAGTTTCCCATAGGCTAACATTGAGCTTGGTGCTTGGGTCTAGCACCCGAGCATTTACTATATGCTCGACCCGAGCATCGAGCGCCCGAGCATTTTACTGCTCGCTCATCTCTACATACAATGCTTCCAGAATGCTTCCCAGCACCACCTTGTCTTCTACATGGTTTAGTCTCACGAGCCAAGAGTCTGGACTACATAATCCTCACCTCCCTGATCTTCCTTCCTCTCACTATGGGGAGTCCCAGGAGACAAGTGTTCCCACATAGGGACACTTCAAAGAGCTCTTTACACTTCCATTTATTGATTCTGGCTTCACCCTACATGTTTTAAAATGGAAATTAGGAGCTTGTGTGTCAGGACAGAAGCACAGAGGGGAGGGATTTGCAGCACCACAACAGGCAGGAAGAGTCAGTGGGGTGGCCAGAGGTTGAAGGGAGGCAACGGTTCCTCAAGGCACCCACATGTGGAAAGTTTTCTGGCCAAGGATTAGGTGTTTCCAAGTCTGGAACTTTTATCCAGAAAGTACAGACAATAAAAGAATGGTTTTCAACCTGTGCTTTACAAAAATCAGCAGGGGCCTGACCACTACCAGCTTGATCTCCACCAGCGTGCTCAGGCACATGTCATCAAAACACACGATTAGGTGGGCCAAATGCCTGGATTCACAATCAGTGTCTGCAGGTGATCCTGTGCTATGTTACAATTTTCTGTCCAGGACATAAGCGAGGATGTCTATCACCCTGCACCTGTTATGCATTAGCACATACCATCAGGCACCACATCCCAGAGCAGCATTCAGCTGGCCCCAGGCCTTGAAACACAAACTTAAATACTCAGCTGTAGAACGGAGCCTGGTAGGCAGTAGTGGCTGCACAAGCAGAGGTTACGAAGCCACAGCACAGCCGGCGGTTAAACCGATGCCTCCCTGCCTCCATGGTTATTTGTAGCTTCCATTTGGCAAGTCACACTCTTTCTGACACAGCAATTGACAAACAGGGAAGTTCTTCTTTTCAACATTAACTTTACTCTTGACAGGGTAAATCACCCTTAATTGAACACCACTTCATTTAGTTTTAGTTTCCACATACTTCGCCGTCAATCCAACACCAACATAACATAGTTTGACATTCAAGGCACCAGACTTGGTCCCACAGGGGTTCCTGTTATGGTCAGGAGACCATAAAAGATCTTGCAAAAAAATCCCATAAAAAATGGTAGAAGATAATATACAAGAGTAATTAACAACAAGGTCTGAAATTAATATTCACTGCTAATAAAATTCAAAACAACATTTGAGGAGCAAGGATTGTCCACAAAAAAAACAGTGATTTCAATAAGTTTTATTTCTGAATAATTCATAAAAATATGCATATCAATGTTAAAATCAATAATAATAATAATAATAATAATGATGCTTCAACATGAGGGACGATATATAAGCAAAAATATAAAAATAACTATAAAACGTGCACCAAAGTATATACAAAGCCGAACTGTTTATCAAATTTAGATTAAATAACATAAAACAATGTATTCCAAATTTTTATATATATACAGGTTAAATATCCTTATTAAAACTTTCATGCGCTTATAAAAAAATAATTACTACTTTTTTTAAAAAAAATTTTTAGGCCAATGGATAAGAAATATCTACGTGTGACTTTATAAAAAATTAATAACAATAATACTCAAGGTAAAATAGTGTGTGAATCATGTAAAAATTAAGAACACACAATGTGCATAAGACTATATTACTCAAAAAATTATTGTGAAAATAGGGGTGAAACAATCACTAAATAAATCAAAAATAAAAGTAAAAAATAAGATGCAATGTGCAAAGTGCTAATTTTGATAAAAGTCACATGAAAATGTAAGACTAAAGCCTAATTCAGTAAAGATCTTTAAATATAAGCACAATAATGACCAAAAAGTCTCAAAATACAGAGTGTAATATACAGACCTGCAATTTAGATCGCATGAAAGTTGTAAGAAGGAAGAAACTAATCAGCCAAAATACCTTTAAAAATATTCAAGCCAAATGGCAAAAACCGATCTCAATAAAAGAAAAAAGAGCAGAATAAGAAGAAAAATTCAGCTGTATATTACAAAATAATAAGCAGAAAAAGTTGTTAAATAAGGTGCCAAAGTGCTTATTCAGCTGCATATAGCAAGATTAATTAGCTACAAAAAGTAAAGGTGCTAATGTGCTTACAAGTGCATATGCATACACAGGCTGTCAGCTCCGAGATCAAGAATAAAGATAAAGATAAACAACAAGGTGAATAGCAAAGCACAGTATAGTGTTCAGCTATTTAGCTGAATATAGCAAAGTTGCTTGGCTTAAAAAAAAAAAAAAAAAAAAAAGGGTGCTAAGTGTGCATACATATAGAAACTATCAGCTCCAGAGTTACAAATGAATATAAGATGTCAGGAAAAAATATACAGAAAAATACGGCTAAGTGTTCAGCTATTCAGCTGCATATAGCAAGATTAATTAGCTACAAAAAGTAAAAGTGCTAATGTGCTTACAAGTGCATATGCATACACAGGCTGTCAGCTCCGAGATCAGGAATAAAGATAAAGATAAAGATAAAGATAAACAACAAGATACGGCCAAGTGTTCAAGAAAGAAGGTGCTAAAGTGCTTAAAAGTAATAGTAATCGTAATTACCAAAAGTGCAAGTGCTATACCGTCCCTCTACTCCCACATATGTTTCCAGTATTCTTCCTCAGGGAGCATGTGTGCAGGGTAGAGGGGATGGGTCTTATATACCTCTATAATTACGGCAAACTGATTCCATATGTGGCGCATGGATCCAATAGTGTTCCGGTCAGTAAATAATCCCTAATCCGTGGCATTGGATGCTGGTTTAGAAACCTAGCAACCATATATGCCGCGAACTCAGGGAACCCCTATTTTCACAATAATTTTTTGAGTAATATAGTCTTATGCACATTGTGTGTTCTTAATTTTTACATGATTCACACACTATTTTACCTTGAGTATTATTGTTATTAATTTTTTATAAAGTCACACGTAGATGTTTCTTATCCATTGGCCTAAAAATTTTTTTAAAAAAAGTAGTAATTATTTTTTTATAAGCGCATGAAAGTTTTAATAAGGATATTTAACCTGTATATATATAAAAATTTGGAATACATTGTTTTATGTTATTTAATCTAAATTTGATAAACAGTTCGGCTTTGTATATACTTTGGTGCACGTTTTATAGTTATTTTTATATTTTTGCTTATATATCGTCCCTCATGTTGAAGCATCATTATTATTATTATTATTATTATTATTGATTTTAACATTGATATGCATATTTTTATGAATTATTCAGAAATAAAACTTATTGAAATCACTGTTTTTTTGTGGACAATCCTTGCTCCTCAAATGTTGTTTTGAATATACAAGAGTAGTTGGAAACTTAGCTGGCTGCTATCCACTGACTACACAAACACAACTAGAAGTAACGGTGGAGCGTTCCTAACAAACCTAGATGCCTCATCACCGCCGGAGAACTAACTAACCTCAAAGATGGAATGAGGAATCCTGACTTGCCTCAGAGCAGCCCAAAAGGAAAGTCAAAACCCTCAACATATAAGGACGGTGATGTAAGAAAAAACAACACACAGATGGTCAAAGTGAGGCCGTGCTAGCTAGATACAAAAGTATAGGACAGATTGCTGGTTGCAGCCAGTAAAAACCCTGAATAATACCAACACCTGATAATCAAAATTTCCCTAAAAGATCACACGATCTTCCTCCCACTATATCACAAACTCTTGTGCAAATACATTTAAATAGAAAATGCTAATATAATAGAAAAGATCTTAACTACAAAAACACATGAGATACAAAAATACAAAACTCCTTTTCAAACAGGGAGTAAAAACTCCCTTTTTTGCTGGGAATAAATATACCTCCAAAAATAGTGCAGGAAGAGCACTTATTCACTTGCAAGAAACATAAAGGTAATATTCTCAAACACAGATTTAAAAAATACATAGAATAAGCAGAAACGCCCTTCAGTGCAAATTCAGCCTTTAATCAAGACAAGACTAAGGAAAACAAAATACTTTTCAGGCATAGCTGCAGAATTATGGAAACAAAAAAGCACTGTGGAAATCATTCCTGGAATATCCAAAAAGGCGCTGAAAAAAGGCCAAACAAAACCTACAGGGAAAGGCAAAAGCCCAATTGCTGGAGGAAAAATTCAGGACATCTTAACATGGAGCAGAAACAATTATCACCAGCAAAGTTTAGATAGAGACTGCCTTTCTATATTCCTCAAGGTTGGACTCCATAGGCTTCCTGAAACAGCAATCATCTCCAACACCTGTCTAAGTAACAGATGCAGAATCAGACTGAGTACAAGCACTAGCCACCAGAGGGAGCCCAGAAACGCTCCCGGGAACAGCACCATCTGTGATGATATTCACAACAGGTTCCTATCATTCTTCACATTCACAGATAAGGAATGCAATTTGGTGGCTGGCCGCTTCCTTTGCACCCGGGTACTTCTGGACATTTCTAGGCCCCTCATCCCCCTGACGGACTAGCATGGGCCAAGTCATTGTAGCTCCTAAGCCCTTCCATCCCACCCACAGGGATTTGCATTCTGCCTGGAAGGGACTTACAGTGTGATTCTCTTTGGCTATGTTCCTGGCCAGGACCGGACATACCCTTCTCCGGAGGGTGCAACCAACCTTTAGTCGCCAGGGGGGTTCTTAGAGTTCTGCAGCAGGGGAATGGTCGCCTTCCCGACCGGCCATACTATACCCAAGGCAAGGGACGAGGTTCAGTCAATCCTTCAGCGTAAGGATCCCTTGTTCAGCAATTCACTACACTAGGGACTTCTCGCACCTCCTACAAGTTCAGTATCTGTCTCCTCTCTCTGGGGGTTTCTCCTAACAATTTCTCCCCTGCAGCTCTTTTTGTGCCTGTTGGTCCACCCCACTTTCCCTTCCCTACCTCACAGGACCAGGGAAGTGTCCGAGCACACCATGGCCACCTTGTGACCAAACAATAACTGTACACAATACAGGCAATGTAATTACAGGTCACAGACCATCTGCAGGTCTGGGGTGGGCTGAGCCCTGCACTCCACTTACACAGCCACAGGCCAAAACACTAACCGGGCACATTTCAAGACTGTTTGCCATGGAATTGTTGGTGTTTATGTTTGTGGACACTTAGACTTTCTGCAAACTCATGGTCATTGCTCTCCAACTGTACTCGGTCCACAGCCGCCCCTAGTTTTTTCCTGGTGTCCACCAGCATGTGTCCCATAAGATCACCAATGCCGTTACTGGGAAGGTCCATTAAATGACTTACACATGGACAAGTGCTTGTAGCCAGGGACTCTACATTTCCCTGACACCATAGTGCATGAACCGCCATCACACTGCATGAGCCTTGTGGAGGCCAGAACCAAGTAAAACACTGGGACAGCACATGTGATGGGCCCACGGGGTCTGGGGTTATGCGTCACAGGGCCGCGGTGTTTCTCCTGGGTTGCCGCGGTGGCCTTGCCCCTTGTTTTACCTCGGCGGTGTCAATAAAGCTGTGGATGGGGATGATGGGGTAATTGTTTGCGATGCCACTTGTGGTGAGCGGATAAATTATTAGCCGCCGCTGTGGGACTTCTCTCTTCTGGGGCAGATGGTGGTGCAGCTCGGGTGTTGCAACTCCCCACAGGTTGAGCTCGGCCCCAAGGAAGATGATAGTTGTAGTAGTCGCCTATGGTGTAGGGGCACGACGTTGAGAGGACTGGAAGTAAGGGGACAACACAGAAGGTGCAGTTCAAGTTCTTTACTCACTGGAAGCACACCATCACTGGAGTACCAGGTTGCGCTGTGATGGACTTCAGCCGATCCCGGATACTTCGAAGGTCAAGGCCGGTGTTTCCTTCTGTACGTCATCTTTCAACTGTTTCCCTCCATCCCAGCTCCCTGGGCCATGGAATGGGTCACAGGTGCCTTCTGCACTCCCCACAAACCCTGGAATCCCCCTTCTTTCCTGAGAACCCAGGTGGAGCTTTCAGCTCCAGACCACGGGCCCCGAACCGTCCATGACTTTGCTTATCTCCTCCTGGGTACGACCTGGCGCTTCCTGCGCCCGGGGTTGACTGACTACTGTTTGTGATGGCTTTTAACTACCCCTGTTGGTGCCTCGCCTCCCGGGTTGCTGAAATAGTAGGCAAGAGGTCCCATATCTCATGATGGTCACGCCAGCACCTACTCTAGCCCAGTCCAAGTGGAAGAGATCCCGTATTATATGTTGCTTGAGTGTGTTGTTGGTGATTACCGGTGATGACCTCCTCTGTGTCCGAGATGAATACTGCACCTCGGGTGAGGTGCAGTACCTTGTTGTGCCTGAAGCCGTAGGGGCGCCAGACATGCGCTACTGTCTCCATGGATTGTGGGCCCTAGTTCCATCAGTGTTTCCTCCTCCTCCTAGACCAGTTCCTCAATCCCTTCCTCCTACTTATTTCCATCTCCGAATTGTCATCTTGGAGCACACTGTCCATATTAGCCACAAGCTAGAAGCACTGCAACACTGCCTTGGTAATGCAGCAACAGGTTCTGCTGACACACATTTCTTTAGCTGACAAACAGCATGCCGCCAGAGTTGTGGAAAACTCTAACCGATCATACAGATTTGTGGCTCTTGATGCTGAACCAACAACCAGGCATGGTTGTGTGTGACAATTACCGTAACCTGTTGGTGGCTCTGATGCTTGGCAAGCTTGCACACTTACAATGCTTGGCCAACATGCTCAACTTAGTGGTTCAGTGGTTTCTGAAAACCTATCCAGATGTGCCCGAGCTGCTACAGACGTTACGCTGTGTGTGTGCCCATTTCTGCAAGTCAGATACAACTGCCACTAGTGTGGCAGTGCTCACTTGCTGGAAATCCACATTACACATATTGACAAGGATTTTCGAGCAGCAGAGGACTGTATTTGAATACCAGCTACAACTTGCTCATCAGTATGCTGTTGAGGAATCAACCAAAATGCTCAGTGGCAATAACACCATAATAAGCATAAACATACCATTTCTGTGTCTACTCAAATACTCACTGCTCACAATTAAAGAAGAAGCTTTGCATGTGAACAAGATGGAGATGGAGGAAGAAAGTACATTATACTACCCAGGCCAGCATCATCTTATCTTCTCAGAATGGATTGGGTGATAAGGAAGATGAGGCTGAGGAGGATGAGGTGGAGGAGAAACAGGAGATGTTTTCCTGCACTACAAAGGGGACTACTCAAACCAGGTTCATCCTGTCCAGTGGTGATGGGCTGAAGAGGAGGAAGATGAGAGAGACGAAGTGCAAATGAGATGGAAAGTCATCCTCCTGGTGGGGACAGGGAAGTCTTGCCTGTTCGGTGTCTGTCACACATGGCTTACACATCGCTGACCTTATGTCCTGCTGCCTCTCCTGTGACCCCCACGTTATATGCATTTTGGCCAACACATTACTGGTTCATCACCATTTTCAACCCATGCTACAAGGAGAACTTTCCATCTCTTCTTTCTGTGGCAGAGTGGGCTAGTAAAATGTTGCAACACCAGAAGGCCCTAGTCGAGAAATTACTACAGAAATTCCCATCTGACATCTCTGGCATCAAAGGTCATAGTTCCCTGGACAACTAAGGAGGAGAAAAGAGGAAGACGCATACCAGGTCCAATAGTGATAGGGGAATGCTATCAAAGATCTGGAACAGTTTCATTAGACCCTCCCACCACCTAGGCCCTGATGTGCAGGGTAGTCTGACAAGGAGGGAAAAGTTTTTAAGATGGCAAAGGAGTACCTAACCAACCGTACTAGTGTCCTCCATAATTCCACTGTGCCATACCACTTTAGGGTATCCCAGCTGAACTCGTGTCATAAACTGTCCATAAATGCCTTAGAGATGCTCACCTGCCCTACTGCTAGCATTTTGTCAGAGCAGATTTTTAGTGCTGCGAGTTGCATAATAACTGATAGGTGAACCCGCTTGTCAACTGAAAATGTTCACAGGCTGAATATTATAAAAATGTACAAGATGTAATGTCATGATGGAACCCTCACTTAATTTTTTCACAGTGTGTTTGATGTTCTTATGCATAATTGTTCCAGCATGTGTATGATTAGTGATGAACGAGTGTAATCGTTACTATTCGCTACTCGAACGAATAGTACAGTATTCAGAGTATTCATTATAATGTGAGTTTTTGTGTATTCACATCACTATATTCGGATGTCCCGCCAAGCTGTTTTGGTGCCTGATTTGTAGCTAATAATAATAATAATAATTTATTCATTTATATAGCGCTATTAATTCCATAGCACTTTACATACATTGGCAACACTGTCCCCATTGGGGCTCACAATCTAAGGTCCCTAACTGTATGTTTTTGGAGTGTGGGAGGAAACCGGAGAACCCGGAGGAAACCCACGCAAACACGGGGAGAACATACAAACTCCTTGCAGATGGTGTCCTTGGTGGGAATTGAACCCAGGACCCCAGCGCTGCAAGACTGCAGTGCTAACCACTGAGCCACCGTGCTGCCCGACGTAAACATAATAAACATGCAGGGCTTATTAACCAATCACAGTAATGCTGCAGCCATCTTGGTTGTGGAATTTCTATGATTGGTTGGCCACGCAGTGTCATAGGGTCTATAAAAGCCCTTCTGCCACCATTTTGAGCACATTGCGTCCAGAGCCAGCATTGCATGAGTATAGAGATAAAACAGTATAGAGTATAGAGAGAAAACAGCTGATAGAGAGAGTGTAGGCCTATTAATAAAACAAAAAAACCTTTTCAGGGCTACCTGCAGTATATAGGTCAGTGTAGCACATGGAGGGACATATTTTGGAGCAGGAACAGAGTTTAAAGCAGCATGCCACTACCTCCAAAGTACCGTCCAGAATACAATAGCTCTTTTAAGAGCTGAAACCACTGAACAAGGTCGCAGCAGAGAGATTGTAAATTTGGTAGGGAATAGGGACCTGTTTCCACAATATTTAGGGGTTTCGAAGCCTGATATGTATCATCCGTCCACATCAGCAACATTAATACAATGCTAGTGGCCTTTGAAAATAGTTACAAAGCAGTATTCTAGCATTTACTGCTGCCTGATACACTAAATGCACCATTCCTGTTTCCACAATACTTAGGGGTTTTTGCAGCCTGATTTTTGCCATCCTTTCTCATCAGCCACATTAATACTTTGTTAGGGGCCTTTCCAAATTGTTACAAAGCAGTACTCTAGCATTTACTGCTGCATGATACCCTAAACGCATTGTTCCTGTATCCACAATATTTAGGAGTTCACAGCCTGGCTTGTGCCATCCATCTACATCAGCCAGATTAATACATTGCTAGTTGCCTTTGAAAATACAAAGGACTCATTTTTTTCTTCCTTGTACAAATAACTCACTTGTACTTTTTCTACAATATTTTTGGGGTCAAAGTTTGCATACTTGGCAATCAACATCTGCAAATATGTTATCAAAGCTCTAAATGACAAAAAATCCAGTTGTTGATAGACAGGGATGTGGATGTGGTGTTGTCAGTGGTGGGCAAAAAGGCACTGAATCTGTGTCAGGCCAGAAGAAGCTTCATGCATCCACTATGTTCCTTTTCAAATTTCCCGATCTAGAATGTAAATGTGTGTGGAAGACAGAAGAGCGAGAGAAGATTCTGTCTTGTATCGCAGACAAAGCCTTTTTGCATTTGTCAAGCAGCAACAAATCTTCCACGACGACACAGTCTAAAGTGGACACACGGGAGGCTGACCCATCCATTCCTCAACCTGGTCCTCCTTCCTTCCTCCATCATCAGTCACAGGACACATATGACTCCAAGCTTGGCAACTCTGAAGATCTGTTTTGTATGCACCGTGCAGCATTGTTAAAAATATACTCTTAAATATATTTTTCTTCAAATACGTAAAAGCGCATGAAAGAAAGGACTTCAAAAATGTAAAAAATAAATGTATTTTATCTATTTAAAAATGGTTGCCAGGGTTCAGTTACAGAAAGGAAAAATAATATACTTCATTAGCTTATGGAAAAGAGTTCATTTAGTCCATACTGATCAATAGAAAATCTTCATCCAACTCTCCTTGGATTCTGAATGGCAAGGCAGGGGTGATATACCCTAGGCTGGACAGCATGTGTTCATTTTGCAGAATAAGTGTCTTGCGCAGTGGAGACTTGTAAAACTAAACCACTTTGACATAGAATGTAAAATATATAGAACTCTTTGAAGCTCGCTGACCCTTGACCTTAGTGTAACAGTAAGAAGATTCTCAATGCTAATTTCAGATCTTTGCACAAATTCCAGTTAGAATATATCACTACGTTGTCAGCTAACTTGATGAACAATGGCAGATGGCTTGGTTCTACCATGTCAAAGACTTTGGTTAGAAATTTCAACTTACAGAGATACTCTTAAAGGCATGGGCGAAATATACACATTATATGAATGTATGTATTCAAGTTTATGAATCAAATCTCCATAAACTCACTATTTTACAAGCATTGAAGAGGGATGTGAGGCCAGAAGAAATCCACTTTGAGGAACCTGATTTACTGTCTCCAGAGGTGGAGGCTGATGATGATGAGACACAGTTGCTATTAGGTCAGCCTACAATCTCAAGTGAGAAGGAGGAGATGGAAGATGAGAGGTGGTCGATGATGAGTCCACTGATCCGACCTGGACCATTGACATGCATAGCCAGCACAGCAACACAGAGGAAGATGGATATGTAGCACCAACACAGGCTCCAGGGGTAGTGGTTTGCCCAGAGTGAGAACTGGATCAACTGTTCCGAAGACCACCCCCACTGAGGCCCAAGTCAGGGCAAGGGGGCTTTCAGCCGCTGTCTGGAAGTTTTTTTCTGAAAGTCCGTCAGACAAAAACATTGTAATCTGTAGCATCTGCCATACCAAGTTGAGCAGAGGCTATGGCAAAAGCAACCTAAGCACCACCAATATACAGTATACCAGTAAACACATGGCACCTAAGCACCCCAGTAGGTGGGCCGAACACCAGGGTACCAAATTTGTGTCTGCAGGTCAAACCACTACCATCTCGCCTGTACTACATCTTTCACAATCTGCTGTCCAGGAAGCAAGACGTTCATACATCCTGCCCACAAGGTGCGATTGCACAGACACAGCAAACATGAACCACATCCACTTCCTTGTCCCAGTGAAACATCCAGTTGTCTGTGCCTGAGATCTTGGAAAGGAAGTGTAAATACCCAGCCACGCATGTGTGACGCCCTGGGCAAGCCAGGGGTCACAGGTCACAACACCACCACACCCCACACTCCAGGTAGGCACATCACAGCTAAACTACAAATCCTTGTTGCCTTCCTCCAGAGGCTGATGATTCACACCAGGGGGTGGGCCAGGCGGTTGGCTCCGCCCACCAAGGAGATCACAGCTCTGGAGGCGGGAAGGACCAGGCAGAGTAGCCCGGGGAGGGCAAGAGTAAACAAGTAGTGGAAGTAGAAAAGTGGTAAAGGAGAGAAGCAAGTGAGGTGACAAGAAGGAAGGAAAGCCTGAAGGGTCCAGCTTTGTGTAGGGCCAGAACAGCAAGGTCAGCGACGGCGGTGACTGTCTGGAGGGGGACCGTTTGGAAGTTCCTGGAAGGACCCCGTTGGCTGTGTGCCCGGTGGTCTGGAGCAGTGTTCCGAAGGACAGTCAGCACCAGGGCAGGGGCCTCTCGGACCCCGGCAAGGCTAGGAGTCGCCAAATTTGCCGAATCCGTCAGTGAAGGGGACGTAGATCCCCCAACAACCAAGACCCGATTGAAGGCAACAGCTCAACCTGAAGCAGAGAGACACCGCCACCGCCAAGGCACCAGTTTCTCAGGGCCAGCGCCTGCGGGCAAAGTGTAGAGCTCCTCCGGCCCAGATTGTAGTCGGGGAGCGGGTAACCGGAGGGAATCCACCGCTACCACAAGTCAACCATAGGTGCAAGGAAGAGGGACATCACCGTCACCTACCGGGAGTGCAGGTGCAGCCGTCTGTGGGACCGTCCTACCAGCCGTTTGGTTTACCGTACAAACTGTGTCCGTGTCTCAGGCTGAGTGAGTACCACAGTGCCGCAAGGCACAGCGCTGCCCCCGCGTCCCTGCGCCCACCAGGCCCCGCACCTCACAAACCATCACCGGGCCCCGGGATCACCAACCCCTGCCCACGGAGGGGCAACACAACACCTGGCTGCTCCGCATCACCATCCCCGGGACCCCCCCCTGCATTGAGCAGCGGTGGTGAAATCACCACAACCGTGGGTGGCGTCACGAACTATAACCATCCCCGCACCCAACAAACCCCTTTCACTCACGGGCGAGGAGTGCCGCTCGAGAAAACACCCCTGGGATCCGGCCTACGGCTCGAGCCACCACTGAGCAGCGGCCGCCGGACCCGAGCAGAAGGGGGCGAGCGTAGTGTGCTGACACCCTCCTCCCCGCCCGCGACACATGCACAGGTAAAAAACCTAAACTCGCACATAGCCAAATTGCTAGCCGTGGAGATGTTGCCATTTAAGCTTGTGGGAACACAGTGTTTTCGTGATCTGTTGGCTGTTGCTGCCCCACGATACAGTATGCCCAGCTGCTACTAATTTGACTGTTGTGCCGTCCCCACGTCACACAAGCATGTGTTAAACAATTTCAACCGTGCTCTGACCAATACCGCAATCAGGAAGGTCCATCTAACAATAGACACATGGATAAGTTGTTGTAGACAAGGACGATATATATCTGTCATGGCATACTGGGTGAATCTGGTGGAGCCTAGTACAAAGTTGCAAACTGTAGCATCACATATCCTACCCACACTAAGAATAGTGGGCCCAACTACTACCAGCATTTCCGCCTTATCATATGCCACTTCCTGTCTCCCCTCCTCCTTCTACTCCTCATCCTCTGCTGAACTACTCTCCCCATTACTGCCAATCCGGGAGCTGTGCAGCAGCGCATCGGCAAAGCAGCATCACGCTCTGATGAAGCTAATCTGTTTAGGTCACAAACCACACAATGCAGCAGAGCTGTTGCAAGGTATAAATCAGCGGACCGATCAGTGGCTCTCACCGCTGCACCTCCAACCTAGTTTGGTTGTTTGCAACAATGTACGTAACCTGGTTGTGGCATTAAAGGTCGGCAAACTGGTACACATGCAATGCATGGCTCGTGCTGAACCTAGTTCAGAAATTTATGAAAACATACCCTGACTTGTTGTACCTACTTGAGAAAGTGCGCCATATTAGCGCCCATTTCCGTCATTCCTCTACCACTTTTGCTGGTCTTACAGCGCTGCAAAAGTGCTTGAATTTGCCAAGTTACCGACTAAGGTGCAACCTGCCCACGTGGTGGATCTCTACATATCATATGTTGATGAGAATTAGTGAGCAGCAGAGGGCCAGAGCTGAATACCAGCTTCAACATGCCTGTCAGATTGAGGGTTAGCCATCAGACATAGCTGTCAAGTGGGTGTTAATCGCTGACATTTGTGAGGTTCTTGAGAATTATAAGTACTGCACCAAGCTCGTAAGTGGTGTTCAGGCTATTATCAGCTTAACCATCCCGCTACTGTGTCTGTTGAAACAATCACTGCATAATCTCAAAGAGGAAGCTTTGAGTGCGCTGAATGTGGCTATGGACCTAAATTTTCCAATGGGTGATGATACTACCCAGCCTAGCCAATATTCTAAGGCAACTTTAGATGATGATGAGGAGGATGAGGAGGGAGAGGACTTGCTTTTCTGTGCTACTGAGGGTACTCCCAATGCTACACAGGGGACTCTCAACCCTAGCTTCATGTCTGTTCAGCATGGATGGCCTGGAGAGGAGGAGGTGGAGGAGGGGGTGGTGATTCAGCTTGAGGAGGGGATAGGAATTGCTCCTCCTGGTGGGGACACAGAACCTTTGCCTGTTTGGCTGACATGGCACAGTTTATGTGTAAGTGTCTGTGCAAGACCCTCGCGTGATACACATTTTATCAAACAACCTGTACTGGTTGTCTACCTTTCTGGACTCATGGTACAAGGAGAAATTTCCTTCTTTCCTTCTCGAGTCACCAAAGGGTTGCACAATAGAATCCTTCAAAAGGGTCATTGTAGATCAGTTGCTGAAAACATCACCCTCAAACAACGCTGGTGGCAGAGTTACCAGCACTTTTCAACACCAAGGATTAATGGGGAGAGACACGAACACCAGGTCCAACAGGGGTGGGAGAAAAATGTGTGCAAACTGGGCCATTTTCATTAAACCAAGACATCAGCAAGCACTATCTGTGCCTGTAACAATGCCAAAGATGGAGAAAGATGCACAACATAGTGAAGGGGTACTTAAGTGACCATACCTGCAACTTTTCTGATGCTTGACTTCCCTTTAATTGAGTTTCCAAGCTGAACACTTGGCCTGACCTCTCCGTTTACACCTTGGAGATGCTGCGCTGCCCGGCTGATAGTGTGATGTCAGAGCGTGTTTTCAGTTCTGCTAGGGCAATCATCACTGATAGGCACACACGCTTCTCCACAGAAAATGCAGACAGACTTACTCTGATTAAATTTAACAAGGACTTGATTTCTCCACAGTTTCTAATCCCTCCAGATGACAGCGAGCCAAATTCAATTCCCAAAAAATGTTGATTTTGATTACTGCTGTTAATGTCCACCCCTTCCCATAAAAGCCGTTTCTGTTATGGATGGTGTTTCTATTGGTTTGGTTGTTGCTGTTTGTGAAGGGGTTAAGATTCCTCATGAGGATGTTTCTGGGCTCCCTCTAGTGCCAAGTGATGGAAGTGAGTCAGGTTTCTTGCTTGTCATTGATTCAGGTGTGGACATAGCTCTAATCCCAGTGGGCCAACTATGTCCAGCCCTTGGTGTATAAAGGAAGAGTTTGTGCTTCAAGCTGACTCCAGTGATATTGTTTCCTGTGTCAGTTTTGCTCCAGTGAACATGTCTTGAACACCAAGTTGCATCACCGCCCCTCCGCTGCTATTGGGTGGCGGTTCAGTGACGCTGCTGTGACATCGTTGTGACGCTGCACGGACCACCCCCTTAGAAAGGAGGCGGTTCGCCGGTCACAGCGACGTCGCTAGACAGGTAAGTATGTGTGACTGCTCTGGGCGATGTTGTGCGCCATAGGCAGCGATTTGCCCATGTCGCACAACAGATGGGGGCGGGTATCCACACTAGCAATATCGGTACCGATATCGCAGTGTGTAAAGTGGCCTTTAGTCGCCTTGCTGCTGAGGGAATCTCCAAATATCTCGTTCAGACTCCTATACTAGAACCTTTAATCTCTATTCCTGAACTATTCTCTGGGGGATAGAGCTAAGGGGTCTAAATGTCTCTTTTACGTGCAAACCATTTCATTTTTGGGATATATTTTGTCCCCGTCCTCGATTGGGAAGGATACAGTCAAAGTTCAGGCTATCCATGACTGGGTTCAGCCCACATCTTTGAATTCCCTTAAAAAAAATCTTGGGTTTTTCTAATTTCTATGTGAGATTTATAGAGAATTTCTCCATTATTGTCAAGCCTCTGACTGATTTGACTAAGAAGGGAGCAGATGCTGAGAATTGGACTCCTGAAGCCATTAAGGCTTTTTAAGAGCTTAAGGAGAAGTTTACCTCTGCTCCAGTCCTAAGAAAACCTGATACCTCACTTCCATTTCAGGTGGAAGTGGATGACTCAGATTGAAGCAGTGGCTGTGTTGTCTCAGAGAGACCCTGTAACTGCTAAAATGAAGCATTGTGCTTTCTTTTCTTGGAAATTCTCTCCATCTGAACAAAATGATGATGTAGGTAATCGGGAATTGTTATCCATGAAGTGGGCTTTTGAAGAATGGAGACAATGGTTAGAAAGGGCTAGACATAAAATTACGGTACTTACCGATCATAAAAATTTGACCTATCTCAAATCTGTCAAAAAATTTAATCCTAGGCAGGCTAGGTGGGCTTTATTTTTTACTCGCTTTAATTTTGTGGTGTCCTTTCTTCCTGGCACAAAGAATGTTAAAGCTGATTCCCCATCAAGAAGCTTCTTGGCTGATTCACCAATCTTGATTGATGGTGTGGTTCTCTCTGCGATTTCATCGAATCTAAAGTTAGAACTTGAAAAGCTCCAGAATGAGAAACTGGAAAGAAATCCTGTAAGAAGATTGTATGACTGATCAGTGGAGAAGTAGAGTAATGTCTGAGGCTCATTGCTCGGTCTTGGCTAGTCATCCGGGGATTTTTGGTACCATAGATTTGGTGGGCAGGTCTTTTTGGTGGCTTTCTTTATCTAAGGATATTAGTGGTTTTGTGCAGTCTTTATGCAAGGTCCAACTCTTCTTGTTCCCAGTCTAGAGGTTTGTTGTCACCATTACCGATACCCAAGAGACCTTGGACTCATATAGCTATGGATTTTATTTCTGATCTCCCAGTTTCTCAGAGGATGAAGGTCATTTGGGTTATCTGTGGTAGGTTTACTAAGGTGGTCCATTTGGTACCATTACCTAAGTTGCTGTCTTCTTCAGATCTGGTTCCTTTGTTCTTTCAGCATGTGGTTCGTCTTCACGGGATCCCTGCGAATATTGTATCGGATAGAGGGGTCAAGTTTGTTTCTAGGTTTTGGAGAGCGTTTTTCTCTAAATTGGGAATTAAGTTGTCCATTTCTTCTGCCTTTCATCCTTAGACCAATGGTCAGAGAACAAACCAGACGTTGGAAACTTAGCTGAGGTATTTTGTATCTGCGGATCAGGATGACTGGGTTTCTATTTTGACATTGGTAGAATTTGCTCTTAATAATAGGGCTAATTCTGCTACTTTGACTTCTCCTTTATTTGTAATTTTGTTTTTCATCCCAGGTTCTCTTCCGGGCAGGTTGAGGCTTCGGCCTGTCCAGGAATGGACACGGTGGTTAACAGACTGAAGCAAATCTGGGATCAAGTAATGCACGGAATGTTTTTGTCTCAGGACAATGCAAAAAGTTCACCAACTGTCAAAGAGCTATTGGTCCTCAGTTTAAAGTGGGGAACTTGGTTTGGTTTTACTCTAAGAATATTCCTATGAGGGTATCTTCTCCTAAATTTAGGCCAAGATTCATTGGTCCTTACAGAATTTTTGAAATGGTTAATCCAGTGTCTTTTCGTTTGGCTTTACTTTTCATTTGACTTTTAAGATTCATAATGTTTTTCATAAGTCTCTTTTGAAGAGACATTTTGAACCTCTAGTTCCAACAGCTATGCCTCCTGATCTTGTGTTGGTGGAGGGGAATCTGGAGTATGAAGTGGAGAAGATTTTGGATTCCCGTTTGAATTGATGGAAGCTTCAGTATCTGGTCAAGTGGAAAGGTTACGGCCAGGAGGACAAATCTTATGTGTTCGCTTCTGACATTCATGCTGACAGATTGATTTGTGCCTTCCATTATACCCATCCTGAGAAGCCTTGTGTCTCTGGTGAGTGTTCAGTGACCTCACCTTAGGGGGGTAGTGTTATGGATGGTGTTTCTGTTGGTTTAGTTGTTGCTGGTTGAGAAGGGGTTAAGATTCTTCCTGAGGATGTTTCTGGGCTCCTTCTGGCAGCCAGTGCTGGAATTGTGTCAGGTTTCTTGCTTGTCACTGAGACATGTGCGGGGCTTAGCTCTAATTCCAGCGGGCCAATCATGTCCAGCTCATGCTGTATAACGGAAGAGTTTGTGCCTCAAGCTGACGCCTGTGATATAGTTTCCTGTGTCAGTTTTGCTCCAGTGAACATGTCCTTCTGTCATGTCGGCCGTATGCCTTTGACCCGCTGGACACTTCTCCAATGTGCTTCAGCTTGTCTTTTTCTCTTGGAGATCTCCAGTGCTGTCTGCTGTAGTTTGTCTGCTTTTTTGGATACATTTTTTGTCTTTTATTTTAGTCATTTGGGCCTGGGATAAGTACTTTGTCATATTTCCTGTGATTGAACGGTTTTCATGCATTTTTATCTTGTGTGCAATGTTTATTTTGATTCTGTTTCAATTAGTTTTGAAATGCTATGGAAACTGTTCATTCTCAGTGAAAAAACGCATAGTAAGTTTTTTTCTCTCTGAACATTGTTCTGCATTTTTTCGCTCAAATATGTTTATTTGTGTGACAACCTCTTTTGGATGCTAATCCTGACTGGTGCTTTGCACAGGAGTTTCTTGATGTAGTGGGTGGAGGATCGTGTGGTCCCAAGGGAATTTTGATATATTAGGGTTTTTTGCTGGCTGCACCCAGTGATCTTTACTATCCTTTTGTGTCTTAGTTAGCTGGGCCTATCTTTGCTTAAGTATATTCCTAACCACCTGTGTATTGTTTGCTTCGTAAATCATTGTCAGTATATGTTGAGGGCTTTAACTATCTCTTTGGGGCTGATCTGAGGCAAGTTAGGATTCCTTTCTTCATCTTTGAGGCTAGGTAGTGTCTTAGGTGGTGGCGAGGTGTCTTAGTAGAGTAGGCACACACCATCACACACTCCATCGCTATTTCTAGTCAGGGGGTTGCAGCCTGTTAGTTTACAGGTATACCAGGTTTTCTCCTCCTCAACTCTTTGGGTACTAGTTCATAGTTCTTGGGTTGCCTCTATCCCTAGATAAGGAAGGAGTTCACCCTTGAATGGAATATTTACAGGAATGTCAGCAGTCTCCTGACCATAACATGTTTCCTTTCTGCATAATTATAACTCAGGCCATAGGGCTAATTTTTGTAAACACTAGGCACATTGTGCAGTGGTGGACAACCAGGACAGTTCTCCTACTGCAGCCTAACTACTATTTGTTATTTGAGGCTCTTCTGATGGTGACTCCTTGCATCAACCATGACTCACGCTATAGGGCTAATTTTTGTAAACACTAGGCACATTGTGCAGTGGTGAACAAATCAGGAGAGTAGTCCTACTCCAGCCTATTATTTGTAATTGGAGGTCATTGTGATGGTCACTCCCTGCATCAACCATAACTTAGGCCATAGGGCTAATTTCTGTAAACACTAGGTACATTGTGCACTGGACAAACCACGACAGTAGTCCTACTAAACTAATATGTGTCATTGGAGACCATTGTCATGGGTTGTCCCACAATGTAACTGAGATAGGTGAAATATATTTGATAGCAATATATAATGATTGTTGATGAATAACTAATAGCCCTCTGAAAACTTGAATTGAGGGCCGCAGAATTACATGAAGGGGGAGGAGGAGGAGGAAGGTAAATGCCACCGCCACAATGAGCACATTATAAACTTCTATGGAATATGTATTCTACTATCTGAGTCTCAATGAGGCGGGGACCGCCCAAATATATAAGTAACAGCAGTCCCTCCAAAACGTATGTTACAGTACCACTTGAGGCCCCTCAGGCAAAAGATCAATATACTAACGGGCATGTTCTAGCTGGCCTTGTAAAGTGCTGGGGAATAGCTAACTAGAAATTATGCATGACAGAGGGACCTACAAAATGTAGGTCAGGGCTCTCCCAATTGTAAAAGTTAAAGAAAAGCCAATACACTACATGTGAACAAACACTAAAAGGGATATTTTTTTCTCTCCAGTTTATTTAGCCTTATATACAACTCATTATGCAGGAAAAATGGTTTGTTAACATTTTGCCTCTAAAATGCAATTTAGGTTAGGTTTGGTAGGAGTTCTTATTCATCTGTAAAAGTGGCGTAATACTGTGACACCCTTATCCCAGAATCGATATGTTAGTCAGAAATGAATAAAGGCATATTCTCCAGGCTCTCCCCATTCAGTTTCATCACTTTCCCATCAATTCCAGCCTTTTCCTCAGGCCCCCCGACCTCTTTGTTGGATCCAGTAGAAAATTACACACATTTCCCATGGACTTGCATTGTACTTGCTATTTATATCGAATACGCGAGTATTACATAGTACTCATTACCAGTATAGCAGTTATGAATATTACAGTACTTGCTCATCTCTATGTATGATGTACTACTCCATAAATCTTACAGGATGTGTACAAGGCCTACCTCTACAATTCTCTTACATATATACAGTCATGTCCAAAAGTGTTGGCACCATTAAATTGTTCTAGGAAATAAAGCATTTCTCTCAGAAAATGTTTGTATGTTTGGTTATAGAAATGTTTATATCTATTATGTTTTTTGGAACACAAAAAAACAGGAAAAAGGCAAGTTGGACATAATTTCACACAAACCCCCAAAATTGGGCCTGACAAAATTGTTTGCATCTCCCAATATTGTGGATTAACAACTTTGTTTCAAGAATGTAATACTCATTCAAATTCACCTGTGGCAAGTAACAGGTTTGGTCAATATGAAACCTGAACCCAGATAAAAAGTGGAAAAGTTGGCTCAATCTTTGCATTGTGTCTGTGTCTGCTGCATTAAGCATGGCGAACAGAAAACGGAGACGAGGACAATCTGAGGACTTGAGAACAAAAATTTGTGAAAATTAACAATCTCAAGGTTACAAGTCTATTTTGAGAGATCTTTATGTTCCTTTGCTCACAGTATGCAACATAATCAAGAAGAACAACCCATGGCACTGAAATTTCCCTGGATGTGGATGGCAGAGAAAATTTGATGAAAGAATGCAATGCATGATAGTCCGGAAAGTGGATAAGCAGCCTTAATCAAGTTATGAAGAAATTAAAGCTGGCCTAGAGGCTCAGGGTGTATCCATGTCAGTGCAAACTATCCATCGCCATTTGATTGAAGTGAAATGCTATGGCAGGTGATCTAGGAGGACACCACGGCTGACAAAGACACATAAAAAAGCTAGACTTCAATGTGCAAAAATGTCCATGAGTAAGCCAAAATCCTTCTTGGAAAGAGTTTTGTAGACAGATGAGACAAAGAGAGAGCTTTGTAGTAAAGCACATCATTCTACTTTTTACCGAAAGCATAATGAGGCCTACAAAGAAAAGAACACAGTACCTACAGTCAAATATGGTGGAGGTTCAAAGATGTTTTGGGGTTGTTTTGCTGTCTATGTCACTGGGTGACTTAACTGTGTGCATGATTAGCAAAGGATTTTGGGTCGCCATGTTGTGCCTAGTGTCAGAAAACTGGGTTTGCATCCTAGCTGCTGGGTCTTCCAGCAGGACAATGACCTCAAACATACTTGACGAAGCCTTGAGGAACGGATGGAATCAAAACGCTGGGTAGTCCTGTAGTGGCACCAATGAATTCAGATGTAAATACCATTGAACGCCTGTGGAGATCTGAAAATTGCTGTTGGGAAAAGGCACCATTTAAATATCAGAGACCTGGAGCAGTTTGCAAAAGAAGAGTGGTCCAAAACTCCAGATGAGAGGTGTAAGAAGCTTCTTGATGGTTATAGGAAATGATTGATTGCAGTTACTTATTCCAAAGGGTATGGAACCAAATATTAAGTTGAGAGTGCCAATACATTTTTCTGGCTCATTTTTTGGGGGTTTTATGTGAAATTATGTCCGACTTGCCTTTTTTCTCTTTTTTTTGTGTTGTTCCAATACACACAAAGAAAATATATATGGGTATAACACAACCTATATAATTGCAACCATTTTTTTACGAGATACATTCCATTTTCTGGAATAATGTCAAGGGTGCCAAAACTTTGTATGTATACTCTCCAGGGATAAATATGTTTCAGTCCTTGCACTTAGTGCATAGACCTTGCCAGTCTAGGAGTCTTTAACATTATGCCTTTCAGAGATCATTTCATATTCAGCTTGGTTAACTGTTCACAATAACAGTAATTTTGACCGGCGGTGCCAAAACTTTTGCATGCCACTGTAACTGCTTTTTGTAAGCAACTTTTTTACTGCAAAGAGAGCAGGTTTTGGCTGCAGAAAAAAATGCTGCAAAATACAACATGCGAACATAGTGTTACACAGGTTGTAATGTTTTACTGCTTTAAAAAATTAATAAAAATGGCACATGTTGCTTTAATCTGAGACCACTAACATTTTTATTTTTCAGCCAGTGGAGCTGTGTGAAAACTTTTTTTTTCTTGGACAAACTGTAGCTTTTATTGGTACAATTTTGACATGCAAGCAATTTTATTCTATTTATTTTGTGAGGCAAAGTGAAAGAAACTCAGCAATTTTTCCAGCATTCACCTTGCTGATTAAATAATATTAATATTTTAAAGTTTAGACTTTTAAAGAAGGATGCCTCAATATGAAAAAAAACAAACATTATTTGCAACATGAGAAATTGGAGTGATTGAAACTTTGTAAATGTTTGTGGTCTTTACTTTATTCTGTGATTGCTTAATTGCTGGCACAGCACAGCATATAACTTCTATCTCGCTACATTTATGCTGTCCATGCTGTCTTTTTTGAGGGTTGATTCCACCTCAAATTCGCCTGAAAAAGCATCGCTAAAGAACCTAAACAAAAAAGGAGTGTGCACAGCAATGGCTTGCCAATATGATAGTGCACGTGTTCCGCCTTATCTCACATGTTTTACCCCCCTGTGAGAAGGCGACTGTTTGCGTTATCAATGGGTGATATGTACTACATAAGTGGTGTGAGCCTCAAGAATGCTGACACTTGTAGTGCCACATGTTTTGTTGCTTCAGTGTTCACAGGGTGAGGCTGGCTGGAGAGATGGGTTGGTCTGTCCACCTACATACCCCCGCCCATGGGTGCGTCACAGACAGTGTCGGACTGCCTACCGGAGGAAACACCAGTAATACCAGGCCTGGCTGAGGTTACCTGCATTGAACTCCGGAGCTCTCACCTGAGCTCCGGAGTGCAGTCTGTACTGAACTCTGGGTTTGCAGGACTGAACCGCGAGCGACAACTGATTCCCCGGCGATTGCGGTTCAGTTCATGTCACAGCTGCGGACAGGCCAGGCTGCACTCTGGAGCTCAGGTTTCTCTTTCACAGATCAGTAACGCTCTTCCTCTTGTGGTTTTCTATATTCAGTTGGTCACAGCAGCATTTTGTATGATCTCCTCATTACTTTATATTTCTGTCTCCCTCGCACAATAATATTCTCCAGTGTCTGCAGCCTCCATGTTATTCATCTGGAGATAGGCCTGCTTCTTGGCGTTGTCTTTGGTGATTGTGGTTCTGCTCTTCAGTGAATCAGCATAATGAGTGCTACTACTAGCCCATATAACCCCGATCCATTCCAGACCTTTCCCAGGGGCTTGTCTCATCCAGTATATATTATAGTTGTTTAATTCCACCCCAGAGACTGTACAGGTCAGTTTCAGTTGCTGTGAAGGTGTTATAATTTCTGGACTGGACTCCTGTAAAGTCTGACACATAACACTTAGGAAAAAAATGGTAAGAAAACTGTGACTTATTGCAATATATAATTAATATAAATATGATAAAAGACAATCTAAATCTTACTTTTTGGGAATCAACAATAAGGACAGTAATACAAGATACATTGTCACTGAGTCAATTTACAATATGACAAAGATAACTGAACTAAAGATAATTATCTATTTATATGCTGGAGTCATACAGATTTGCATACATTTCTTCCTGGGATTTAGTGCTCTATGTAGGAAGAGATTAATTACAAACAGAAGCATAAGATTTGCTTATTTTACAGTAATATATTTCAGGAAAAATGTGTTAAGATTACAGTATTTAGGAGTTAGGCTCTCAACACGAGAATTAAACATTTTAAATGTAATGGCTCATGCAGACGTCTGTGAAACTTTGTCCAAGCACAGACCATAATGCACAGACTACAGGTGTCCTGACCTGAGCTGGACCACCTTATAGGTATAAATATTTATTATAATAATGGCTGGACTATACAAGACAAGCACTTTTTACCTATTGTGTCCCCTATTTTTTTGTTTTTTTGCTACATTCCAATGAGCTTTTGGTGCATTGTTGATGCTGTGTGTTTTTGATGCATGGAAAATGCAGTGTCTTACAATTGCAACAAATAGGATGGGATTTATAGAAATGTCATGCCCTCTGTGCTTCTTTTTAATCTGCGTAAAGTCATCTGCGGTACTTGGTCAAATCCGCAGCATGTCAATATCTCTTGTGGGTACGCTGTGTTTTCAGTGCAGATTTTCCCCATAGACTTATATTAGATGTAGAAAAATTGCAAGTAAACAATGCAGATGCATTTATAGTGTGTTTCTGCAGCAGAACTGCATAAAAAAACGCATGTAATTCACCTTTATATATGTCAAAAAAGTATTGTCAAAGCCAAATACCAGGAAGTTTATAAAACATAGCAGCTTTATTTAATGCATGACACATCAAATGGGGACAAAAGAAACGCAATAATAATGCAATAAAAATGCATGTTAAAAAAAAGCACACAAAAAAAAAATCGCAATGAAAGAATGTGAGTAACCTAATTTATAAAATAGCTGCAGAATTGGTGAGGAAATTCTGCAACATCAAAAACTCACCAAAAGCTCATTGAGGGAACATAGCTTTATAGATTTTAAGCTTGCGAGCAGGGTCCTCACTCCTCCTGTAACTGTTGAATTATGTATTACTTTGTCTGTACATGTCTGTCTCCGCTTAATTGTTAAAAGTGCTGTGGAGTATGTTCGCGCTATATAAATAAAATGAATATTTACTATTATATCTATGGATAGTCTGTGCTTAGCTCGAATTTCACGGACGTCTGCATAAGCCCTCACAGCGAATTTTTAGTATCTCAATGTTCAAATATCACAAGATGTTTGAAGGTTTTTTGGCCCTGATCGTCTGAGCATTAAGTTGAGAAATGGGATTAAAATTTTGGGATTCATTACCGCTATTTTGGGCAAGCAGAATAACATTTATTAAAATGGTAATTCTACCATAATGCCACATGTTTTATGTGTCAGTCCAATATGGATTGATAAGAGGGCATTTAAGTTCTTTGATATTCTTATTTAAAGCTCATTTAGTTTCCGACTAGTTTTCTTGAAAGCAAAAAAGTTTCATTAGCATTTTGGATCAAATTCAATAGTATTTGATCAGGTGTCAGATTTTAATAGAGTTTGATCAGTTTTTTCATATGATGACAAAAATCTGATGCAGGTTTCTCAAGCTTTTTCTGTAAAACAATTCTTAAAAAATGAAGAGCACAAAGATGGCATTTAAATGCTGCCCGATTATTTTACTGCCCCATAGAATTACATTGGTGAGATTGGTCCTAGACTCAAAATCGGACATGACTCTCTGATTTTGTAAAGACCATTTGGTATGCAAAAATACACTGGAAGATAATCAGCCCCATAGACTATAAGGCCTGTTTCACACATCCGTGAAAAACACACACGTTTTTCACTGACATGTTAAAGGTACGTACATCCCTCTGTGTGCAGTGATTATGGCACACATGTGATCTCCATGTGCTATCCATGATAATACACGAAGATCATACTCACCTGTCCACGCTCCTGCTATCCGTGCTGCTGATATCTCCGGCTCTCCTGTGTACAGCCACTGTCTCCCCTCTGGAGCTACTTCCCGATCGTGCATATGCACGGCAGTAATTAGCCGGCCTGGAAGCAGGAGAGAGCTGCAGACAGCTCGCTGGAGAAGAGGAGTTTAAAAAGCTTTTTATTTTAAATGTACGTAATTTTTCTGGTACGTGTTTCATGGATCACACCACTGTGTAGTCTGTGGAATATCAGTGAAGCCAGAAAAAAACGGACATGTTTCCATGCGGAACAAACGGACATGCGTGCATGCCGCATGGAGACACGGTCAGTGAAAAATCACTGATGTGTGAGCAGACCCATTGAATTTAATGGGTCTGCGTATGTCCGTGATTCTGGTACATAAAAAAAAAAGGAACATATGTACCAGAATCACTGACGTGTGAAGGAGGCCTAATAGGTATGAATTCTAAACACAGATAATACTTGCATGTGAAAAGCTGATATCTAAATTATCTCTAATAAACTAGTGTAGGGGTAAAAGATGGTGTTACGGTGGGACTGGCAGATTAGGATAAGGTGGTATATATCCTAATTGCCAGTCGGGGTCCACCGTGCTCCAGGTGACAAAGGAGCTGTTTTCAACCCGAAGGTTAGACGGAGGGTACAGAGCTGGGTGGCTCTGAAACTAATAGGAGCCTGACCGAGTTAAATGTCACTCGGATCAGAAGACTGTGAACCCTAATGGCGTCACAGGATCCACACATCCAGCCCAGGAACACCCTGTTAACGCTACAGAGGTCCTGTGGTACGCTACCCATGTGTGTAGGGGGCACACCGAGAAGCAGGACTGGTAGGACAGAGTTCATCCCTCAATGTACGAGGTACAGGTGTGCACAGATACAAGTACTCGGCACCAGCGCCAAACACTGATTAAGCTTTGTCCTACTGCTTCCAATCCTACTGGGTAGGGGGCACACCAAGGGAAGGTGGCGCAGCATCGGCAATCCAGTTGACTCCACTGGGCTGCACTAGCAGGACTGGAATACTAAGTTAGTGTTCCTTTCCTGTCCTGGTACACACATAACCCGGACACTGTATCCACCTGCCCACTTTTGCCACGCTATTTTATTTGCCAAAAGAGCTGACACTTTTTGTGCCATCCTAATCTGGAATACAAAGATAGTGTTCCTTTCCTGTCCTGGTACACACAGAACCTGGGCACTCTACCCACCTGCCCAGTTTTGCCACGCTATTTTATTTGCCCAAAGAACTGATACTTTTTCTGATATCCTACAAGTGTCTGGAATACTAAGTTAGTGTTCCTTTGCTGTCCACTGACCCACAGAACCCGAGCACTCTACCCACCAGGCCACGTTTGCCACATTATTTTGTTTGCCCAAAGAGCTGACACTTTTTCTGCCATCCTAAAAGTGTCTGGAATAGTAAGTTAGTGTTCCTTTCCTGCCCACTGACCCACAGAACCCGGGCACTGTACCCACCTGCCCAGTTTTGCCACGCTATTTTATTTGCCCAAAGAGCTGACAATTTTTCTGCCATCCTAAAAGTGTCTGGAATGCTACCTTAGTGTTCCTTTCCTGTCCACTGACACACAGAACCCAGGCACTCTACCCAATTGCACAGATTTACCACGCTATTTTGATTGCCCAAAGAGCTGACACTTTTTCTACCACCTTAAAAGTGTCTGGAATACAAAGTTACTGTTCCTTTCCAGTCCACTGACCCACAGAACCCGGGCACTGTACCCACCTGCCCACTTTTGCCACGCTATTTTAATTGCCCAAAGAGCTGACACTTTTTCTGATATCATAAAAGTGTCTGGAATACTAAGCTAGTGTTCCTTTTCTTTCCTGGTACACACATAACCCGGGCACTCTACCCACCTGCCCAGTTTTGCCACGCTATTTTGTTTGCCCAAAGAACTGTCACTTTTTCTGCCATCCTATAAGTCTCTGGAATAGTAAGTTAGTGTTCCTTTCCTGTCCCCTGACCCACAGAACCCGGGCACTGTACCCACCTGCCCAGTTTTGCCACGCTATTTTATTTGCCCAAAGACCTGACACTTTTTCTGCCATCCTAAAAGTGTCTGGAATACAAAGTTAGTGTTGCTTTCCTGTACACTGACCTACAGAACCCGGGCACTCTACCCACCAGCCCACTTTTGTCACGCTATTTTGTTTGCCCAAAGAGCTGATACTTTTTCTGCCACTTTAAAAGTGTCTGGAATACAAAGTTACTGTTCCTTTCCTGTCCACTGACCCACAGAACCCGGGCACTCTACCCACCTGCCCAGTTTTGCCACGCTATTTTATTTGCCCAAAGAGCTGACACTTTTTCTGTCATCCTAAAAGTTTCTGGAATTCTAAGTTAGTGTTCCATTCCTGTCGTGGTACACACATAACCCGGGCAGTGTACCCACCTGCCCACTTTTGCCACGCTATTTTAATTGCCCAAAGAGCTGACACTTTTTCTAATATATTAAAAGTGTCTGGAATACTAAGCTAGCGTTCCTTTTCTCTCCTGGTACACACATAACCCGGGCACTCTACCCACCTACCCAGTTTTGCCACGCTATTTTATTTGTCCAAAGAGCTGACAATTTTTCTGCCATCCTAAAAGTGTCTGGAATACAAAGTTAGTGTTCCTTTCCTGTCCACTGACCCACAGAACCCGGGCACTGTACCCACCTGCCTTGTTTTGCCACGCTATTTTATTTGCCCAAAGAGCTGACACTTTTTCTGTCATCCTAAAAGTGTCTGGAATTCTAGGTTAGTGTTCCATTCCTGTCGTGGTACACACATAACCCGGGCAGTGTACCCACCTGACCACTTTTGCCATGCTATTTTAATTGCCCAAAGAGCTGACACTTTTTCTAATATCATAAAAGTGTCTGGAATACTAAGCTAGTGTTCCTTTTCTCTCCTGGTACACACATAACCCAGGCACTGTACCCACCTGCCCAGTTTTACTACGCTATTTTATTTGCCCAAAGAGCTGACTCTTTTTCTGCCATCCTAAAAGTGTCTGGAATACTACAGTGATGCCCATGAGACCGGGGTACCCAGCACCGGAGCGGGGGTCTATTTCTTGAGGGGATGTCACGGGTGGCTCGACCTGGGCTGTGGTCTCAGGCGATGCACAGTGCAATGGGGGGTATTTACAGGGGATAAATAAGTTTATGAGTTTTTCGTGACGCCACCCGGAATAAATGTGGCTATTTATGGCCAACGCTGCCAGTAGCTGGCCGGGGATGATGATGTGGGGCAGCTGAGGTGGCAAGCCCTTTCCGGGTAGAGCTGTGGGTCTCAGGCAGGTGAGGTAAAAGTCAATGGTGGTTATAGATAATGGTATTGTGAGGAGACTTTATGGGCGCAGACACTTACTTGATCAGCAATAGGTTTTTTCAGCTTCGATGGTCCCAATCCTGGATAGGTGGCTACTGCCTAAATGAGAGACTGAGGCACAGGCGACGTTTAACCGGTTTACTTCAACAAAAAACTGCATAACAACAAGTCCCGTCACCGGAGTCTGTATAAGGAGGACTAAGTTACTCTGCCCTGCCAGGTCCTTGGCCTCCTTCTTTGCGCTGTCTGTGTGTGGCCCTGCTGCTGTGTGTGAACTGGCTGCCGGCCCAAACTGTCCCTCCCGGGTCCTAATTCAACAGGCAACTTGAGTCCTTTTCCTCTGCTTGCCCCCTCCGGGAGTACCGCTGAACTCTCTGGATGTTGCTGTGTCTGACCCTGGTGAAGCTTGAATCGCCTTCACTTTTCCTGGTTGCTGTATTGTGTGAAACTAATGCAGCCACGGATCCAGTGTCTGTATCTGCGCCTTTTCAGGGGTAGATATTAATGGCTACCCGGTTCCTAAAATGTTCCTCTTCTCTGTCTCCTCCTCCTCAGACCGATGGCTTGGGCCTGGAAATTGTCAGTCTCTCCTAAGGACCTTAGAGCAATTTCTCTGTAACTACTCCTCTGAGTGTCCCGGCTCCAACTGAAAAAATAACTGTCAATTTTACCTCAGATCAGAATATCTCTAGGGGAGTCTCTTGAGCTCCCCCTTCTGGCCAGAGGTGGTAGTGCGGTGTCTGCTCTAGTGCTTCTATTGAGTAACTAATGATGGTTTTATTGTGGCTAATACCCCTAGGGGTGCCACACTAGCTTAGTGTTCCTTTCCTGTAAACTGACCCACAGAACCTGGGCACTCTACTTACCTTCCCAGTTTTGCCACGCTATTTTATTTGCCCAAAGAGCTGATACTTTTTCTGCCATCCTAAAAGTGTCTGGAATAGTAAGTTAGTGTTCCTTTCCTGTCCACTGACCCACAGAACTCGGGCACTCTACCCACCTGCCCAGTTTTGTCACGCTATTTTATTTGCCCAAAGAGCTGACACTTTTTCTGCCATTCTAAAAGTGTCTGGAATACTACCTTAGTGTTCCTTTCCTGGTAACTGACACACGGATCCCAGGCACTCTACCCACCTGCACAGATTTACCACGCTATTTTGTTTGCCCAAAGAGCTGACACTTTTTCTGCCACCTTAAAAGTGTCTGGAATACAAAGTTACTGTTCCTTTCCTGTCCACTGACCCACAGAACCCGGGCACTGTACCCACCTGCCCAGTTTTGCCACGCTATTTTATTTGCCCAAAGAGCTGACACTTTTTCTGCCATCCTAAAAGTGTCTGGAATACTACCTTAGTGTTCCTTTCCTGTCCACTGACCCACAGAACCCGGGCACTGTACCCACCTGCCCACTTTTGCCACGCTATTTTAATTGCCCAAAGAGCTGACACTTTTTCTGATATCATAAAAGTGTCTGGAATACTAAGCTAGTGTTCCTTTTCTTTCCTGGTACACACATAACCCGGGCACTCTACCCACCTGCCCAGTTTTGCCACGCTATTTTATTTGCCCAAAGAGCTGACACTTTTTCTGATATCCAAAAAGTGTCTGGAATACTAAGTTAGTGTTCCTTTGCTGTCCACTGACCCACAGAACCTGGGCACTCTGCCCACCAGGCCACTTTTGCCACGCTATTTTGTTTGCCCAAAGAGCTGACACTTTTTCTGCCATCCTATAAGTGTCTTGAATAGTAAGTTAGTGTTCCTTTCCTGTCCACTGACCCACAGAACCCGGGCACTGTACCCACCCGCCCAGTTTTTCCACACTATTTTTTTTGCCCAAAGACCTGACACTTTTTCTGCCATCCTAAAAGTCTCTGGAATATAAAGTTAGTGTTGCTTTCCTGTACACTGACCTACAGAACCCGGGCACTCTACCCACCAGCCCACTTTTGACACGCTATTTTGTTTGCCCAAAGAGTTGACACTTTTTCTGCCATCATATAAGTGTCTGGAGTAGTAAGATAGTGTTCCTTTCCTGTCCACTGACCCACAGAACCCGTGCACTCTACCCACCTGCCCACTTTTGCCACGCTATTTTATTTGCCCAAAGAGCTGACACTTTTTCTGATATCCTAAAAGTGTCTGGAATACTAAGTTAGTGTTCCTTTGCTGTCCACTGACCCATAGAACCCGGGCACTCTACCCACCTGCCCAGTTTTGTCACGCTAATATATTTGCCCCAAGAGCTGACACTTTTTCTGCCATTCTAAAGTGTCTGGAATACTACCTTAGTGTTTCCTTCCTGTTAACTGACACACAGAACCCGGGCACTCTACCCACCTGCCCATATTTACCACGCTATTTTGTTTGCCCAAAGAGCTGATACTTTTTCTGCCACCTTAAAAGTGTCTGGAATACAAAGTTACTGTTCCTTTCCAGTCCACTGACCCACAGAACCCGGGCACTCTACCCACCTGCTCTCTTTTGCCACGCTATTTTAATTGCCCAAAGAGCTGACACTTTTTCTGATATCATAAAAGTGTCTGGAATACTATGCTAGTGTTCCTTTTCTCTCCTGGTACACACATAACCCGGGCACTCTACCCACCTGCCCAGTTTTGCCACGCTTTTTTGTTTGCCCAAAAGAGCTGACACTTTTTCTGCCATCCTATAAGTCTCTGGAATAGTAAGTTAGTGTTCCTTTCTTGTCCACTGACCCACAGAACCCGGGCACTGTACCCTCCTGCCCACTTTTGCCACGCTATTTTAATTTCCCAAAGAGCTGATACTTTTTCTGATATCATAAAAGTGTCTGGAATACTAAGCTAGTGTTCCTTTTCTCTCCTGGTACACACATAACCCGGGCACTCTACCCACCTGCCCAGTTTTGCCACGCTATTTTATTTGCCCAAAGAGCTGACACTTTTTCTGCCATCCTAAAAGTGTCTGGAATAGTAAGTTAGTGTGCCTTTCCTGTCCACTGACCCACAGAACCCGGGCACTGTAACCACCTGCCCAGTTTTGCCACGCTATTTTATTTGCCCAAAGAGCTGACACTTTTTCTGATATCCTAAAAGTGTCTGGAATACTAAGTTAGTGTTCCTTTGCTGTCCACTGACCCACAGAACCTGGGCACTCTGCCCACCAGGCCACTTTTGCCACGCTATTTTGTTTGCCCAAAGAGCTGACACTTTTTCTGCCATCCTATAAGTGTCTGGAATAGTAAGTTAGTGTTCCTTTCCTGTCCACTGACCCACAGAACCCGGGCACTGTACCCACTTGCCCAGTTTTGCCACGCTATTTTTTTTGCCCAAAGACCTGACACTTTTTCTGCCATCCTAAAAGTGTCTGGAATACAAAGTTAGTGTTGCTTTCCTGTACACTGACCTACAGAACCCGGGCACTCTACCCACCAGCCCACTTTTGCCACGCTATTTTGTTTGCCCAAAGAGCTGATACTTTTTCTGCCATCCTAAAAGTGTCTGGAATAGTAAGTTAGTGTGCCTTTCCTGTCCACTGACCCACAGAACCCGGGCACTGTACCCACCCGCCCAGTTTTTCCACACTATTTTTTTTGCCCAAAGACCTGACACTTTTTCTGCCATCCTAAAAGTCTCTGGAATATAAAGTTAGTGTTGCTTTCCTGTACACTGACCTACAGAACCCGGGCACTCTACCCACCAGCCCACTTTTGACACGCTATTTTGTTTGCCCAAAGAGTTGACACTTTTTCTGCCATCATATAAGTGTCTGGAGTAGTAAGATAGTGTTCCTTTCCTGTCCACTGACCCACAGAACCCGTGCACTCTACCCACCTGCCCACTTTTGCCACGCTATTTTATTTGCCCAAAGAGCTGACACTTTTTCTGATATCCTAAAAGTGTCTGGAATACTAAGTTAGTGTTCCTTTGCTGTCCACTGACCCATAGAACCCGGGCACTCTACCCACCTGCCCAGTTTTGTCACGCTAATATATTTGCCCCAAGAGCTGACACTTTTTCTGCCATTCTAAAGTGTCTGGAATACTACCTTAGTGTTTCCTTCCTGTTAACTGACACACAGAACCCGGGCACTCTACCCACCTGCCCATATTTACCACGCTATTTTGTTTGCCCAAAGAGCTGATACTTTTTCTGCCACCTTAAAAGTGTCTGGAATACAAAGTTACTGTTCCTTTCCAGTCCACTGACCCACAGAACCCGGGCACTCTACCCACCTGCTCTCTTTTGCCACGCTATTTTAATTGCCCAAAGAGCTGACACTTTTTCTGATATCATAAAAGTGTCTGGAATACTATGCTAGTGTTCCTTTTCTCTCCTGGTACACACATAACCCGGGCACTCTACCCACCTGCCCAGTTTTGCCACGCTTTTTTGTTTGCCCAAAAGAGCTGACACTTTTTCTGCCATCCTATAAGTCTCTGGAATAGTAAGTTAGTGTTCCTTTCTTGTCCACTGACCCACAGAACCCGGGCACTGTACCCTCCTGCCCACTTTTGCCACGCTATTTTAATTTCCCAAAGAGCTGATACTTTTTCTGATATCATAAAAGTGTCTGGAATACTAAGCTAGTGTTCCTTTTCTCTCCTGGTACACACATAACCCGGGCACTCTACCCACCTGCCCAGTTTTGCCACGCTATTTTATTTGCCCAAAGAGCTGACACTTTTTCTGCCATCCTAAAAGTGTCTGGAATAGTAAGTTAGTGTGCCTTTCCTGTCCACTGACCCACAGAACCCGGGCACTGTAACCACCTGCCCAGTTTTGCCACGCTATTTTATTTGCCCAAAGAGCTGACACTTTTTCTGATATCCTAAAAGTGTCTGGAATACTAAGTTAGTGTTCCTTTGCTGTCCACTGACCTACAGAACCTGGGCACTCTGCCCACCAGGCCACTTTTGCCACGCTATTTTGTTTGCCCAAAGAGCTGACACTTTTTCTGCCATCCTATAAGTGTCTGGAATAGTAAGTTAGTGTTCCTTTCCTGTCCACTGACCCACAGAACCCGGGCACTGTACCCACTTGCCCAGTTTTGCCACGCTATTTTTTTTGCCCAAAGACCTGACACTTTTTCTGCCATCCTAAAAGTGTCTGGAATACAAAGTTAGTGTTGCTTTCCTGTACACTGACCTACAGAACCCGGGCACTCTACCCACCAGCCCACTTTTGCCACGCTATTTTGTTTGCCCAAAGAGCTGATACTTTTTCTGCCACCTTAAAAGTGTCTGGAATACAAAGTTAGTGTTGCCTTCCTGTCAACTGACCCACAGAACCCAGGCACTGTACCCACCTGCCCACTTTTGCCACGCTTTTTTGTTTGCGCAAAGAGCTGACACTTTTTCTGCCATCCTAAATGTGTCTGGACAACTAAGTTAGTGTTCCTTTCCTTTCCTGCTACCCACAAAACCCGGGCACTGTACCCACCTGCCCACTTTTGCCATGCTATTTTGTTTGCCGATTTAGCTGACACTTTTTCTGCCATCATAAAAGTGTCTGGAATACAAAGTTAGTGTTCCTTTCTTGTCCTGGTACACACATAGCTCTGGCACTGTACCCACTTGCCCAGTTTTGCCACGCTATTTTATTTCCCCAAAGAGCTGACACTTTTTCTGCCATCCTAAACGTGTCTGGAATACTAAGTTAGTGTTCCTTTTCTATCCTGGTACACACCTAACCCGGACACTGTACCCACCTGCCCACTTTTGCCACGCTATTTTGTTTGCCCAAAGAGCTGACACTTTTTCTGCCATCCTAAAAGTGTCTGGAATACTACGTTTGTGTTCCTTTCCTGTCCACTGACCCAGAGAACCCGGGCACTCTTCCCACCTACCCAGTTTTGCCACGCTATTTTATTTGCCCAAAGAGCTGACACATTTGTGCCATCCTAAAAGTGTCTAGAATACAAAGTTAGTCTTCCTTTCCTGTTCACTGACCCACAGAATCCGGGCACTCTACCCACCTGCCCAGTTTTGCCACGCTATAATATTTGCCCAAAGACCTGACGTTTTTTCTGCCATCGTAAATGTGTGTGGAATAGTAAGTTAGTGTTCCTTTCCTGTCCACTGACCCACAAAACCCGGGCACTGTACCCACCTGCCCACTTTTGCCACGCTATTTTGTTTGCCCAAACAGCTGACACTTTTTCTGCCCTCCTGAAAGTGTCTGGAATACTACCTTAGGGTTCCTTTCCTGTCCACTGACCCACAGAACTCGGGCACTCTACCCACCTGCCCAGTTTTGCCACACTATTTTATTTGCCTAAAGAGCTGATACTTTTCCTGCCATCCTAAAAGTAACTGGAATACTAACTTAGTGTTCCTTTCCTGGTACACACATAACCCGGGCACTGTACCCACCTGCCCACTTTTGCCACGCTATTTTATTTGCCCAAAGAGCTTACATTTTTCTGCCATCCTAAAAGTGTCTGGAATACAAAGTTAGCGTTCCTTTCCTTTCCACTGACCCAGAGAACCCGGGCATTCTACCCACCTGCCCAGTTTTGCCACGCTATTTTATTTGACCAAAGAGCTGACACATTTTCTTCCATCCTAAAAGTGTCTGGAATACAAAGTTAGTGTTCCTTTCCTGTCCTGGTACACACATAACCCGGGCACTCTACCCACCTGCCCACTTTTGCCACGCTATTTTATTTGCCCAAAGAGCTGACATTTTTCTGCCATCCTAAAAGTGTCTGGAATACTATGTTAGTGTTCCTTTCCTGTCCACTGACCCACAGAACCCGGGCACTCTACCCACCTGCCCAGTTTTGCCACGCTATTTTATTTGCCCAAAGAGCTGACACTTTCTATGCCATCCTAAAATTGTCTGGAATACTATGTTAGTGTTCCTTTCCTGTCCACTGACCCACAGAACCCGGGCACTCTACCCACCTGGCCAGTTTTGCCACGCTATTTTGTTTGCCCAAAGAGCTTACATTTTTCTGCCATCCTAAACGTGTCTGGAATACTAAGTTAGTGTTCCATTCCTGTCCTGGTACACACATAACCCGGGCACTCTACCCACCTGCCCATTGTTGCCACGCTATTTTATTTGTCCAAAAAGCTGACACTTTTTCTACCATCCTAAAATTGTCTGGTATACAAAATTAGTGTTCCTTTCCTGTTCACTGACCCACAGAACCTGGGCACTCTACCCACCTGCCCAGTTTTGCCACGCTATTTTATTTGCCCAAAGAGCTGACACTTTCTCTGCCATCCTAAAAGTGTCTGGAATACTACGTTAGTGTTCCTTTCCTGTCCACTGACCCACAGAGCCCGGGCACTCTACTCACCTGCCCAGTTTTGCCACGCTTTTTTATTTGCCCAAAGAGCTGACACTTTTTCTGCCATCCTTAAAGTGTCTGGAATACTAAGTTAGTGTTCCTTTACTTTCCTGGTACCCACAGAACCCTGGCACTGTACCCACCTGCCCATTTTTCCTTTGCTTTTTTATTTGCCTAAAGAGCTGACACTTTTTCTGCCATCCTAAAATTGTCTGGTATACAAAATTCGTGTTCCTTTCCTGTCTACTGACCCACAGAACCCAGGCACTCTACCCACCTGCCCAGTTTTGCCACCCTATTTTATTTGCCCAAAGAGCTGACACTTTTTCTGCCATCCTAAAAGTGTCTGCAATACAAAGTTAGTGTTCCTTTCCTGTCCACTGACCCAAAGCACCCGGGCACTCTACCCACCTGCCCAGTTTTGCCACGCTATTTTATTTGCCCAAAGTGCTGACACTTTTCCTGACTTCCTAAGGCCTAAAACACACTTCCGCAAAATAAACGTACGTGTCTTACGGTCCGTTTTTCGGGTCTGTGTTCTATTTTTATGGGCGTTTCTCCGGTACGTATGGCATCCGTGTGATGGCGTATGCAAGCCAAGTGTGCGTGTGAAATGTCCGTATTGATAAAATACGTACGCGTGCTGTCCGTGTGCTGTCCATTTTTAAAGGCCCGCATTCTTACCCAATTAACGATTTTAATCATTCATCATGAGATCCTGGTGTTGTTGTTTGCTTTCTATTGACCTGATAGATTGGAAACAAGTGTTGCAGATTTTGTGATGAAAAACGGACACGGAAGATATGTGCTGAACACGGACATACTCCGTGTTCGGTCTGTGCAGGCACGGACCCATAGACTAAAGCGGGTCCGTGCCTGCGTACTGCCGGCCAAAAACGAACATGTCATCCGTGTAGAAAAGCGCACACACGTACTTACCACACGGACACACGTTCCGTGTGATTTTACGTGTGTGTGCCATCTACCATTGAATAACATGGGTCTCCGTGTCTCCGTGTCTCTGGTACGTGCAAATACGTACCGCACACGTACAAAAAAAACGGATGTGTGTTGCGGGTCTAAAGTGTCTGGAATGCTAAATTAGTGTTCCTTTCCTGGTACACACATAACCCGGGCACTGTACCCACCTGCCCACTTTTGCCATGCTATTTTATTTGCCCAAAGAGCTGACACTTTTTCTTCCATCCTAAAAGTGTCTGGAATACAAAGTTAGTGTTCCTTTCCTGTCCACTGACCCACAGAACCGGGGCACTCTACCCACCTGCTCAGTTTTGCCACGCTATTTTATTTGCCCAAAGAGCTGACACTTTTGTGCCATCCTAATGTGAAGCCCCACAGGTGCTGTTGTGTCGGTGCATTACCTTCAGGGAATCCATGTGGTCTGGTCTGGTCTGGTCACAGGCAAGATGTCTTCTTTTAGGATTGTCGTGACGCCACTCTTGGAATTGCGGTCAGTGTGGACTGCCACTGCAGATTAAGGGGTGCCTGGGGCTAATGGTGGGTGCAGTCAGATGTAGTGGCCTCCCGAGAATGAGGCAAGCCCCAGAGCCCTGGGTAAGTGTGTGGAACCACAAGGCGTAGAATGACTCAAACACAAGCAGAATGTCTTTCAGGGGTTTTACTCACTGTTGATGGCAGTGTGAGTAACCCGGGCGTAGCTGGGATGAACCAGGCTGGAACCAGGCGTCCTTCAGGCTGACTTGTGAGGGTTGCTACTAACTCGCCTTCTCTAGCCCTTCTGTTGTTTGTGATGACCCCAACTTGCAGTCCCTATGGGGGTCACCCAGGGAAGTTGCTGCTCCCCTCGTTTCAACCCGTTTGCTTGTAGCCTGGACCAGGTCACTCCAGCTGCTTGCCTCCTGTGAACTATGGGCCCTCTCTTCGCTATGTGGCTGCGGACTCTGTGGTGGTATGGTGTGGGCTTTAAGGGCCCCACACCGGCAGGTTTGGCAGAAGAAAGGTGGATCTATCTCTGCACTGGGACCTGTTACCCCTGCGGGCCTGGTACCTCCCTGGCAGTCCCCTTACTCTGTCACCCCTTTGCTCTCTCTAGCCATGGGTGGGTTTCGAGCGGTACTGCCAGGTGACCGATCTCCCCCATCAGTAGTCACTGCGCATACGCTGTCAGCTTGTGTCAGACTACAGGGTCTGCTGCATGCGTCTGTCTCCCTGAGCTCCACTCACTAACTGGCACACTGCTCCTCTTCTCCTGTTCTTGCCTACGCAACCTAGCAACCAGGCTCTCCAACACACCCCTTGAGTTGACATGGAGGCCACGCCCCCACCTGGAAGTTCTCAGGAGTCATCCCAAAGGTACATGTGTGAGACCTGATTACTATGCGCCTGTGTAGTCACACCTCGGTCAGCCTTCTGGATTGCCTGTATTGTACTGCCCCCAGCATGGGAGCAGTACACAGTGGTGCCTGACCAGGTCAGGGGTGCCATACTAAACGTGTCTGGAATACTACCTTAGTGTTCCTTTCCTGTCCACTGACCCACAGAACCCGGGCACTCTACCCACCTGCCCACTTATGCCACGCTATTTATTTGCCCAAAGAGCTGACACTTTTTCTGCCATCCAAAAAGTGTCTGGAATACTACGTTAGTGTTCCTTTTCTGTCCACTGACCCACAGAACCTGGGCACTCTACCCACCTGCCCAGATTTGCCATGCTATTTTATTTGCCCAAAGAGCTGACACTTTTTCTGCCATCCCAAAAATGTCTGGAATACTACGTTAGTGTTCCTTTCCTGTCAACTGACACACAGAACCCGGGCACTCTACCCACCCGCCCACTTTTGCCATGCTATTTTGTTTGCCCAAAGAGCTTACATTTTTCTAACATTCTAAAAGTGTCTGGAATGCTAAGTTAGTGTTCCTTTCCTGTCCTGGTACACACATAACCCGGGCATTGTACCCACATGCCCACTTTTCCCAAGATATTTTATTTGCCCAAAGAGCTAACACTTTTTCTAACATCCTAAAATTGTCTGGAATACAAAGTTAGTGTTCCTTTCCTGCCCACTGACTCACAGAACCCGGTCACTCTACCCACCTGCCCAGTTTGCCACGCTGTTATATTTGCCCAAAGAGCTGACACTTTCTGCCATCCTAAAAGTGTCTGGAGTACTATGTTAGTGTTCCTTTCCTGTCCACTGACCCACAGCACCCGGGCACTCTACCCACCTGCCCAGTTTTGCCATGCTATTTTATTTGCCCAAAGAGCTGACACCTTTTCTGCCTTCCTAAACGTGTCTGGAATACAAAGTTAGTGTTCCTTTCCTGTCCACTCACCAACAGAACCAGGGCACTCTACCCACCCGCCCACTTTTGCCACGCTATTTTGTTTGCCCAAAGAGCTGACACTTTTTCTGCCATCCCAAAATTGTCTGGAATACTAAGTTAGTATTTCCTTTCCTGTCCTGGTACCCACAGAACCCGGGCACTCTACCCACCTGCCCACTTTTGCCACGCTATTTTATTTGCCCATTAAGCTGACACTTTTTATGCCATCCTAAAAGTGTCTGGAATACAAAGTTAGTGTTCTTTCCTGTCCACTGACCCACAGAACCCGGGCAGTCTACCCACCTGCCCAGTTTTGCCACGCTATTTTATTTGCCCAAAGAGCTGACACTTTTTCTGCCATCCAAAAAGTGTCTGGAATACTACGTTAGTGTTCCTTTTCTGTCCACTGACCCACAGAACCTGGGCACTCTACCCACCTGCCCAGATTTGCCATGCTATTTTATTTGCCCAAAGAGCTGACACTTTTTCTGCCATCCCAAAAGTGTCTGGAATACTACGTTAGTGTTCCTTTCCTGTCCACTGACACACAGAACCCGGGCACTCTACCCACCCGCCCACTTTTGCCATGCTATTTTGTTTGCCCAAAGAGCTTACATTTTTCTAACATTCTAAAAGTGTCTGGAATGCTAAGTTAGTGTTCCTTTCCTGTCCTGGTACACACATAACCCGGGCACTGTACCCACATGCCCACTTTTCCCAAGATATTTTATTTGCCCAAAGAGCTAACACTTTTTCTAACATCCTAAAATTGTCTGGAATACAAAGTTAGTGTTCCTTTCCTGCCCACTGACTCACAGAACCCGGTCACTCTACCCACCTGCCCAGTTTTGCCACGCTATTTTATTTGCCCAATAGCTGACACTTTTTCTGCCATCCTAAAAGTGTCTAAAATACAAAGTTAGTGTTCCTTTCCTGTCCACTGACCCACAGAACGCAGGCACTCTACCCACCTGCCCAGTTTGCCACGCTGTTATATTTGCCCAAAGAGCTGACACTTTCTGCCATCCTAAAAGTGTCTGGAGTACTACGTTAGTGTTCCTTTCCTGTCCACTGACCCACAGCACCCGGGCACTCTACCCACCTGCCCAGTTTTGCCATGCTATTTTATTTGCCCAAAGAGCTGACACCTTTTCTGCCTTCCTAAACGTGTCTGGAATACAAAGTTAGTGTTCCTTTCCTGTCCACTCACCAACAGAACCAGGGCACTCTACTCACCCGCCCGCTTTTCCCACGCTATTTTGTTTGCCCAAAGAGCTGACACTTTTTCTGCCATCCCAAAATTGTCTGGAATACTAAGTTAGTATTTCCTTTCCTGTCCTGGTACCCACAGAACCCGGGCACTCTACCCACCTGCCCACTTTTGCCACGCTATTTTATTTGCCCATTAAGCTGACACTTTTTATGCCATCCTAAAAGTGTCTGGAATACAAAGTTAGTGTTCTTTCCTGTCCACTGACCCACAGAACCCGGGCAGTCTACCCACCTGCCCAGTTTTGCCACGCTATTTTATTTGCCCAAAGAGCTGACACTTTTTCTGCCATCCAAAAAGTGTCTGGAATACTACGTTAGTGTTCCTTTTCTGTCCACTGACCCACAGAACCTGGGCACTCTACCCACCTGCCCAGATTTGCCATGCTATTTTATTTGCCCAAAGAGCTGACACTTTTTCTGCCATCCCAAAAGTGTCTGGAATACTACGTTAGTGTTCCTTTCCTGTCCACTGACACACAGAACCCGGGCACTCTACCCACCCGCCCACTTTTGCCATGCTATTTTGTTTGCCCAAAGAGCTTACATTTTTCTAACATTCTAAAAGTGTCTGGAATGCTAAGTTAGTGTTCCTTTCCTGTCCTGGTACACACATAACCCGGGCACTGTACCCACATGCCCACTTTTCCCAAGATATTTTATTTGCCCAAAGAGCTAACACTTTTTCTAACATCCTAAAATTGTCTGGAATACAAAGTTAGTGTTCCTTTCCTGCCCACTGACTCACAGAACCCGGTCACTCTACCCACCTGCCCAGTTTTGCCACGCTATTTTATTTGCCCAATAGCTGACACTTTTTCTGCCATCCTAAAAGTGTCTAAAATACAAAGTTAGTGTTCCTTTCCTGTCCACTGACCCACAGAACGCAGGCACTCTACCCACCTGCCCAGTTTGCCACGCTGTTATATTTGCCCAAAGAGCTGACACTTTCTGCCATCCTAAAAGTGTCTGGAGTACTACGTTAGTGTTCCTTTCCTGTCCACTGACCCACAGCACCCGGGCACTCTACCCACCTGCCCAGTTTTGCCATGCTATTTTATTTGCCCAAAGAGCTGACACCTTTTCTGCCTTCCTAAACGTGTCTGGAATACAAAGTTAGTGTTCCTTTCCTGTCCACTCACCAACAGAACCAGGGCACTCTACCCACCCGCCCACTTTTGCCACGCTATTTTGTTTGCCCAAAGAGCTGACACTTTTTCTGCCATCCCAAAATTGTCTGGAATACTAAGTTAGTATTTCCTTTCCTGTCCTGGTACCCACAGAACCCGGGCACTCTACCCACCTGCCCACTTTTGCCACGCTATATTGTTTGCCCATTAAGCTGACACTTTTTATGCCATCCTAAAAGTGTCTGGAATACAAAGTTAGTGTTCTTTCCTGTCCACTGACCCACAGAACCCGGGCAGTCTACCCACCTGCCCAGTTTTGCCACGCTATTTTATTTGCCCAAAGAGCTGACACTTTTTCTGCCATCTTAAAAGTGTCTGGAAAACTAAGTTAGTGTTCTTTTCCTATCCATTGACCCACAAAACCCAGGCACTCTACCCACCCGCCCACTTTTGCCACGCTATATTGTTTGCCCAAAGAGGTGACATTTTTTCTGCCATCCTAAAAGTGTCTGGAATACAAAGTAAGTGTTACTTTCATGTCCACTGACCCACAGAACCCGGGCACTCTACCGATCTGCCCACTTTTGCCACGTTATTTTGTTTGCCCAAAGAGCTGATACTTTTTCTGCCATCCTAAAAGTGTCTTGAATACAAAGTTAGTGTTCCTTTCCTGTCCACTAAACCACAGAACCCGGGCACTCTACCCACCTGCCTAGTTTTGCCACGCTATTTTATTTGCCCAAAGAGCTGACACTTTTTCTGCCAACCTAAAAGTGTCAGGAATACTAAGTTAGTTTTCCTTTCTTGTCCTGGTACACACATAACCCGGGCACTGTACCCACCTGCCCACTTTTGCCACTCTTTTATTTGCTCAAAGAGCTGACACTTTTTCTGCCATCCTAAAAGTGTCTGGAATACTACCTTAGTGTTCCTTTCCTGTCCACTGACCCACACAACCCGGGCACTCTACCCACCTGCCCAGTTTTCCACGCTATTTTATTTGCCCAAAGAGCTGACCCTTTTTCTGCCATCCTAAAAGTGTCTGGAATACTAAGTTAGTGCTCCTTTCCTGTCCACTTACCCACAGAACCCGGGCACTCTACCCACCCGAACACTTTTGCCACGCTATTTTGTTTGCCCAAAGAGGTGACACTTTTTCTGCCATCCTAAAAGTGTCTGGAATACTACCTTAGTGTTCCTTTCCTGTCCACTGACCCACATTACCCGGGCACTCTACCCACCTGCCCACTTTTGCCACGCTATTGTCGTGGGCGGAGGAGGGGACGCTGCGCTCTCCCACTGCTCGGGTCTGGCTGCTGCTGCTGTTCGGTGGTGGCGCGAGTGGTGGGCCGGATCCCGGGGACTCGAGCGGTGTTCCTCGCCCATGAGGTAAAAGGGGGAATTGATTGTGGGGATTTGATATTGTCCGTGACGCCACCCACGGTTGTGGTGAGATTGGTGACACCACCGCTGCTCTGGACGGGGATCCCGGGAGCGATGACAGGGAGCAGCCTGGATATTAGTTCTCCCCTCCGTGGGTAGGGGGTTGGTTGTCCCGGGGCCCGGTGATGGGGTAGAGATGGATGGCAGGCGGGTTACGGGGCCTGGTGAGGTGCAGGGTCGCGGGGGCAGCACGGTGGTACTCACGGTGGTCACTCACAGCCAATGATGTACACAAAGTCTCCGGTAAAACAAACGGCTTTATGAACGGGTCCCACAGACGGCTGCGGTGTTTCTCCTCACGGCAGGTTGATGGTGACTGCCTTTCTCTGCACCAGTGTAGTGTAAACGGTTCCAATGGGTTCCCACCGGTAACCCGCTCCCCAGCTTGAAGGTTGCTGAAGGAGCCCCTTTTGCCCGCAGGCTCTGGCCCTGGGAACTTTAGCCTTGGCGGTGACTGTGTTTCCCTCTAACGGTTGGACTGTTGCCTTCTGTCGGGACTTGGCTGCTGGGAAACCCAGGAGGTTCCCTTCGCTAACGGATTTGACAAATTGCACGGCGACTCCTAGCCTTGCCGGGGTCCGTAAGCCCATGCCGGATGGTGCTGGCTTCTCTTTGCGTACCAGTCCGGTACCGCCGGGCCACCGCCCGTCCACGGTCCTTACGGCTAGCTCCAATAGGCCTCTCCTGCAGACAGTCACCACCGTCTGCCAACCTTCCTGTTCCCTCCGGGCCACACACCCGGACCACTTTCTGTCTGCTCCTTTACCACTTCCCTCTCCTCTCACTTTCCCTTCCAAACTGAAACTAACTCTTTCTCCCGCCTCCAGGACTGTGCTCTCCTCGGTGGGCGGGACCAACCGCCTGGCCCACCCCCTGGTGTGGACATCAGCCCCTGGAGGGAGGCAACAAGGGTTTTTGTCTGACTTAGGTGTGCCTGACCGGGAGTGTGGGGTGTGTTGGTGTAGTTCTTGTGACGTCCTGGCTTGCCCAGGGCGCCACACTATTTTATTTGCCCAAAGAGGTGACACTTTTTCTGTCATCCTAAAAGTGTCTGGAATACAAAGTTAGTGTTTCTTTCCTATCCACTGACCCACAGAACCCGGGCACTCTACCCACCCGCCCACTTTTGCCATGCTGTTTTGTTTGCCCAAAGAGCTGACACTTTTTCTGCCATCCTAAAAGTGTCTGAAATACTAAGTTAGTGTTTCTTTCCTTTCCTGATACACACATAACCCGGGCACTGTACCCACCTGCACTCTTTTGCCACGCTATTAGATGGAGAAGGGTCTGCTGAACAAGGCTTGCTGTCCCCACGACTTGTGCGTCAATCCTCTGCATGTGGAAGTTCTGCTTCTGCCTCCTCAACCTCATCTGGGTCCTCCACCTCCGCCCCTAGCCTCCCTGGTCAGGCCACCCGCGTTGTAACTGCGCACAAGGAATCCCGCACATCTCCTTACTTTGCTGGCAGCAGAGCTCAACGGCATCAGGCAGTCTTTACCTTGAAATGTCTTGGAAATAAGAGTCACACAGCGGAGGGGTTGTGGTCATCTCTTGCGAGCGAGTTTCGTAAATGGTTGTCTCCACTCAACCTGAAGCCAGGGAAATCCGTGTGCGACAATGCTGCAAACCTGTGTGCGGCCCTATGCCGGGGCAAGGTGACACACGTGCCTTGTATGGCTCATGTGTTGAACCTTGTAGTCCAGCAATTTTTAACCCACTATCCCAGCCTATATGGGCTTCTGCACAGGGCACGGTCACTGTCTGCTCACTTCCACCGTTCAACCACCACAGCTGACCTACTTGCATCGCTCCAGAAGCCTTTCGGCCTGCCGGTTCATTGCCTGAAATGCGATGTGTCGACAAGCTGGAATTCGACTCTCCACATATTACAGCGACTGTGGCAGCACCGCCGAGCCCTGGTGCAATATGTTATGACGTATAGCCTGGGCCAACGAGATGCAAAGGTGGGGCAGATAACGCTGCTGGAGTGGTCTCAGATCAAGGACCTATGCACCCTTCTGCACAGTTTCGACATGGTGACGAATATGTTTAGCGCTGACAATGCCATTATCAGTATGACAATTCCAGTCATTTACATGCTGGAGCACACGCTAAACACAATTTGGAGTCAGGGGGTGGGACAAGAGGAAGGGAAGGAAGTACAGGAGGATTCATATGCGCAAGGGATACCAACATCTACAAGGTACAGACGTTCATCATCGCCAAGGCGGCAGGCATGGGACGGTGGGGGAGAGGGATTAACAAGGGCGCATGGTAGCAGACCAAATGTTGAGGAAGGTGCAGGAGACCAGGAAGAAATGGAGGACGAACTATCGATGGGCATGGAAGACTCAGCAGATGAGGGAGACCTTGGTCAAATTTCGGTTGAACCAGGTTGTGGGGAGATGTCAGAGGAAGAAAGCACGGTTATCACCTCGCTGCCACAAACACAGCGAGGACATGTTCCGCATGGATGCCCAAGACACATAAGCGCCTTCTTGCTGCACTACCTACAACATGACCCTCGGATTGTCCGAATTAGATAATAGTAATGATGACTACTGGGTTGCCACACTCTTAGATCCCTGGTACAAGTCCAAATTTTGTGAAATAATTCCAGCCATAGAAAGGGACGCACGTATGCAGGAGTATCAGCAGAAGCTGTTACTCAATCTTAGCTCGGCTTTTCCACCAAACACCAATGGTGCACAGAGTGAATATCCCAGTTGTAACTTGACAAACATGGGATTGTCTCGTCATCAACAGTCAAACTGTACCAACAGCACCGTATCTTGTGCTAGTAACAGCAATTTTATTGAATCGTTTCATAATTTTTTTAGACCATCCTTTGCAAGGCCACCAGAGACAACAAGTCTGACTCATAGTCAATGGCTGGAGAGGATGATACAGGAGTATCTCCAAATGAACATCGATGCCATGACTTTGCAAGTGGAGCCTCGCTCATTTTGGGCTTCAAATCTTGAAAAATGGCCTGAGCTTACCACTTATGCCTTGGAGATTTTGTCGTGTCCCGCAGCCAGCCTTGTCTCTGAACGTGTCTTCAGTGCTGCTGGGTGTGTGCTGACAGATAAGCGCACGCGTCTGTCCAGTGACAATGTGGACAGACTAACGTTCATCAAAATGAACAAGTCATGGATCCACAAGGAATTTACTACCCCTGTGTCATCATGGGGAGAATAAAGGCTGGCGTATTTGGAATGTGCTTGATGTAAATGTACCTGTCAAGTTTGCAACTGGGGCACAAGTGCTGCCACTGAAGTGGTGTCTGTGGGGCCCAATTTTTGGAAAAAAGCGAGACTCTGCTTGGAGTCCGCTTGCTGTGTTTTTAAAAATGAGCCAAGATGAACAAGTTATGGATCAACAAGAACTTTGCTACCTATCATGTGTCATTTCGGGGACAGTTAAGGCTGGCGTATTTGGAATGTACTTGATGCAAATGTACCTGTCAAGTTTGCAACTAGGGCACAAGTGATGCCACTGAAGTGGTGTCTGTGGAGCCCATTTTTTGGAAAAAAGGGAGACTCTGCTTGGAATCCGCTTGCTGTGTTTTAAAAATTGAGCCAAGACGAACAAGTCATGGATCAGCAAGGACTTTGCTACCTACCCCTGTGTCATCCCGGGGACAGTTAAGGCTGGCGTATTTTTGAATGTGCTTGATGCAAATGTACCTGTAAAGTTTGCAACTGTGGCACAAGTGATGCCACTGAAGTGGTGTCTGTGGGGCCCAATTTTTGGAAAAAAGGGAGACTCTGCTTGGAGTTCCCTTTGCTGGAATTTTAAAAATGAGCCAAGATGAACAAGTCATGGATCAGCAAGGACTTTGCTACCTACCCCGGTGCCATCCTGGGGACAGTTAAGGCTGGCGTATTTGGAATGTACTTGATGCAAATGTACCTGTCAAGTTTGCAACTAGGGCACAAGTGATGCCACTGAAGTGGTGTCTGTAGAGCCCATTTTTTGGAAAAAAGGGAGACTCTGCTTGGAGTCCGCTTGCTGTGTTTTTAAAATTGAGCCAAGACGAACAAGTCATGGATCAGCCAGGACTTTGCTACCTACCCCTGTGTCATCCCGAGGACAGTTAAGGCTGGCGTATTTTTGAATGTGCTTGATGCAAATGTACCTGTAAAGTTTGCAACTGTGGCACAAGTGATGCCACTGAAGTGGTGTCTGTGGGGCCCAATTTTTGGAAAAAAGGGAGACTCTGCTTGGAGTTCCCTTTGCTGGAATTTTAAAAATGAGCCAAGATGAACAAGTCATGGATCAGCAAGGACTTTGCTACCTACCCCGGTGCCATCCTGGGGACAGTTAAGGCTGGCATATTTTTTAATGTGCTTGATGCAAATCTACCTGTGAAGTTTGCAACTGTGGCACAAGTGATGCCACTGAGGTGGTGTCTGTGGGGCCCAATTTTTGGAAAAAAGCGAGACTCTGCTTGGAGTCCGCTTGCTCTGTTTTTAAAAATGAGCCAAGATGAACAAGTTATGGATCAGCAAGGACTTTGCTACCTATCCCTATGTCATTTCGGGGACAGTTAAGGCTGGCGTATTTGGAATGTACTTGATGCAAATGTACCTGTCAAGTTTGCAACTAGGGCACAAGTGATGCCACTGAAGTGGTGTCTGTAGAGCCCATTTTTTTGAAAAAAGGGAGACTCTGCTTGGAGTCCGCTTGCTGTGTTTTTAAAATTGAGCCAAGACGAACAAGTCATGGATCAGAAAGGACTTTGCTACCTACCCCTGTGTCATCCCGGGGACATTTAAGGCTGGCGTATTTTTGAATGTGCTTGATGCAAATGTACCTGTAAAGTTTGCAACTGTGGCACAAGTGATGCCACTGAAGTGGTGTCTGTTGGGCCCAATTTTTGGAAAAAATGGAGAATCTGCTTTGAGTTCCCTTTGCTGGAATTTTAAAAATGAGCCAAGATGAACAAGTCATGGATCAGCAAGTACTTTGCTACCTACCCCGGTGTCATCCTGGGGACAGTTAAGGCTGGCGTATTTTTGAATGTGCTTGATGCAAATCTACCTGTGAAGTATGCAACTGTGGCACAAGTGATGCCACTGAAAGGGTGTCTGTGGGTCCCAATTTTTGGAAAAAAGGGAGACTCTGCTTGGAATCCCCTTGCTGTGTTTTACATGATTTTAGAAGGGCATGACATGCCTATATGTTACGAGGGGGACCCGGGGAAGCGTGCCAAGATGGGAAATGGACTGCTTCCGCCGGTCAAGGTCCACTGTGCGGTGTAAGGGACCGCCGCTATGGTGGGTGAAGAGTGAGCGGGTTGCTGCTAGCGATCGTCTGGAATGTCACAGACGATCTATGTACACCGATCTGCCCTAACCCCTGAGGGTTGTATGGCACAGATCTCACGGCTCGGTGTACCTGTTGCACGGGGAAGCACAGAGGTGCCCACGCACGTGTGCCAGTGGAAGTCACGAGAATATGGCACGAGGGTAGCACAGAGGTGCCCACGCACGTGTGCTTTCAATAACCAGGTGAGTCCAATGGAGACTTGAGCAGCTCACCTGGGACAGGAACACGGCCTGTTGACGGGGGTACTGCCGGAGCAGCAAGGCAGGAACACGGCCTGCAAACGAGGTACTGCCGGAGCAGCAAGGGCCAAGCCCACAAGAGACAGTAATGCCTGAGCAGTGGCGTGGCAGCACGCTGCCAGACATCCAAACATAGAAGGACGGTCGCGCGCCGCCATGATGGCAGGGGGAGCTTTTAAGGAGGTGCAGCTCCACCCGAGGGCGGGCGCAAGGCGGAGATGACGGACTTGACCCAATCAGGGTCCACGATGTCCCAGCCTGGCCAGTCAGGATTCACCACGTCACCAGCCTTGTCATCAAGCCGTGTGACGTCAGTGAGCGAATCAGGACCCACCACGCATTGCACATGCTCACCCTCCTGCCTCTGGGAAATAGAGGCGGGATCCTCGGTCTCACAATGTGCAGAGATAACGGGAATCTCACTGCTTCCCTGAGCAGTAAACCTCTGCACATTGCGCAGCCTCGCAGACCTTCGGGGCCGCTGAGCAGGAGAGTCTGCGGCAGGCCAGGAATGGGAGACCGCTTCACTCCTTGTAACAGGAGAACCACTAGGTGTCACCCTTCTGCCGCCTCTCTGAGAAGGTATCTCCTGCACACTGCGCAGTCTGGCAGACCTTTGGCGCTGCTGAGCAGGAGTGCTCGTGGCAGGCAAGGAATGGGAGACTGCCTCAGTCCTTGCCTCAGGAGAGCCACGAGATGTAACATTACCCCCCCGTCTAGGCCCCCCCCCTGTCCGTGCTCGAAGGCCGCTATCAAACCCGGGGCGCGGATATGATCCTCCAACTCCCAGGATCTATGCTCCGGACCACGGCCGGCCCACTCCACGAGGTAGTACCTCTTGCCCTGTATGACTTTTGTCTCCACAAGTTTTGCCACCTCAGGGTCATCGGACGGGGAGTCGGTTTGAGCCGGCAGGGACCCCGAGAATTTATTAAGTCGTACGGGTTTCAGGAGGGACACGTGAAAGGTGTTGGCTATAGCCCAGCGTGGAGGGAGCTGGAGTCGGTATGCCACTGGGTTTACCTGCTGTAGTACTTTAAACGGACCCAGATACCTAGGGGCGAATTTGGCTGCCTGTACCCGTAGGTTAACATTCTTAGAGGACAGCCATACTAGGTCACCAGGGGCGAAGGATGGTGCAGGGCGGCGGCGAACATCAGCCGTTGTCACCATCCGGTCTTTAGCCCTTTTAAGAGCCTCTTGGGTGTCATCCCAGATCTCCCGGGCCTTGGTAGCCCAATCCTCCACTCTAGTATCGGGTGACGTAATGGGCATCGGAACCGGGATTCTGGGATGTTGTCCGTTATTGAGTAGGAACGGAGTCTGGCCAGAGGATTCATGGACCGAATTGTTAATGGCAAATTCGGCCCAAGGAAGGAGGTTAGCCCAGTTGTCGTGGTGCGCGGATATAAAATGGCGGAGGTAAGTTACCAAGGTCTGATTAGTCCTCTCCACTAGTCCATTGGTCTCGGGATGGTATGCGGAGGAGATGTTCAGCTCTATCTGCAGGAGCTTACAGAGCTCTCTCCAGAAGCGAGATGCGAACTGGGGACCCCGGTCGCTCACCACCTTGTCAGGCATGCCATGCAACCTAAATACATGCCGAATGAACAAGGTGGCGAGAGCACGTGACGTCGGGAGTCGTGGGAGAGGCACCAAGTGGACCATTTTAGAGAAGTGGTCCGTGATGACCCATACGACCCTGTGCCCTGCTGATTTGGGCAGATCTCCCAGGAAGTCCATCCCTACCACTTCCCAGGGACGATCCGGCACTGGCAGTGGGTGAAGAAGACCTGCCGGTCTCTGCCGGGACGGCTTATTCCGAGCACACGACATACAGGCTCCCACATATTCCTGTATGTCCTGGGTTAGTCTCGGCCACCAATAATGCCTGGTCACCAGGTCTCTGGTCCTTTTGACCCCGAAGTGACCCCCGACCTTGGAGGCATGGGCCCACGATAGCACCTCGTTCCGTAGTTCAGGGGGAACGAGGGTTTTGCCAGGTGGCACCTGGTCCAAAGAAGTGGGAGTGACCATCCTCAAGCTGTCCGGGGGTAGTATAAGACGAGGCTCCTCCTCGTCCTCCTCCAACACAACCATACAACGTGACAAGGCATCGGCCCGTACGTTCTTCTCACCGGCCAGGTGGCGGATAATAAAGCGGAACCGGGAGAAGAAAAAAGACCAACGGGCCTGCCTTGGGTTCAGGCGTTGTGCTGTCTGGAGGTATGTGAGGTTTTTGTGGTCAGAAAAAACCTCAAATGGATGCTTCGCACCCTCCAGGAGATGCCGCCATTCCTGGAATGCTAGTTTCATCGCCAGTAACTCCCTATCCCCTATGGAGTAGTTCCTCTCGGCCGGAGAAAAGGTCTTGGAGAAAAAGAAACACGGATGTTTCCTTCCTCGTTCGTTTTTCTGGTACAGGACTGCACCTGCACCGACCGAAGAGGCGTCTACCTCCAGTAGGAAGGGTTTGGAGATGTCTGGACGATGAAGGATGAGAGCTCTGGAGAAGTGAGTTTTGAGAGTGTGAAATGCCTCTACCGTTTCCCGTGTCCATGCTTTGGGATTAGCGCCCTTGCGGGTAAGGGCAATGATGGGTGCTGCCACCGTCGAGAAGTTGGGAATGAACTGGCGATAATAATTGATAAACCCCAAGAATCGCTGGATCGCCTTCAGCGAGCGGGGCTCAGGCCAGTTCATCACTGTCTCCAACTTCCCCGGATCCATTGCTAACCCCTGACTGGACACTATGTACCCCAGGAACGGCAAGGATTCCTGTTCAAAAACGCACTTTTCCAGCTTAGCATATAACGAATGGGTGCGGAGCCTCTTAAGTACTCGGATGACATCCCTCCGATGGGTGGTAAGATCGGGGGAGAAGATAAGAATGTCATCCAGGTATGCAACCACGGAAAGATACAAATCCCGGAAAATGTCATTCACAAAGTCTTGAAATACGGCGGGGGCATTGCAGAGTCCGAAGGGCATTACTAGATACCCGTAGTGACCGTCCCTGGTGTTAAAGGCGGTCTTCCACTCATCGCCCTTTCGGACTCGCACTAGATTATACGCCCCGCGTAGATCCAGCTTTGTGAAGACCTTTGCCCCGCGGAATCGATCAAATAGCTCAGTAATGAGGGGCAAAGGGTATTTGTTCTTGATTGTGATTGCATTTAATCCCCTGTAATCGATACAGGGGCGCAGATCCCCTTCCTTCTTCTGCACAAAAAAGAACCCTGCACCAGCCGGTGAAATAGACTTGCGAATGAACCCCTTCGCCAGGCTGTCCTGAATATATTTGGACATAGCCTCCGTCTCTGGAGCAGAGAGTGGATACACTCTGCCCCTAGGGGGCTCGGAGCCTGGCTTCAGGTCTATTCGGCAATCATATGGCCGGTGGGGAGGAAGAGTATCTGCGGCCCTTTTGGAAAAGACATCCCTGTAGGCCTCATAAGGTGTCGGTAAACCCGGCCCCTCAGTATTCCCTGAGGACCCAACCGACCTAATGGTAGCGGGTGGTTCGGTAGTCACTAGGTGCTCTCTACAGGATCCTGCCCAGGATGAGATCTCCCCTGTTGCCCAGTTGAGTATAGGAGCATGCTGTCTCAACCAGGGAAGACCCAGTAGGATCTCATCCGTCCCCCCTGGAAGCACCAGGAAGGACACCTGCTCATGGTGTCCCGGTAGTACATCCATCCTGAGAGGGATGGTGATCTGGGTGATAGGATCGAGTAGTATGGACCCGTCGACTACCCGGACCCTGAGTGGCTTGGGCAACAGAACCAGGGGAACTGAGTATCGGGTTGCCAGGGAGGTCGAGATGAAATTGCCTTCAGCGCCTGAGTCCAAGCAAGCCAGGGCAGAGAAGAGAGTAGTGCCGAACTGCAACTGGGCGCTGATAGTCAACCTAGAGGGAGAAGTAGCGTCTAGAGTCCCCCCTCTGATAGAAACTAGACGCTGTCTTTTCCCGACGGTTTGGGACATAGGGTAGCTATTAGTGATGAGCGAGTACTAAACAGCTCGGGTGCTCGAAGCTCGGGCCGAGCCTCCCAAGATACTCGTGTACTCGGCCCGAGCAACGAGCCCAATGTTATCCTATGGGAGACCCGAGTATTTTTGTGAAATGACCCCCCGGCAGCATGGAGAAACCCTAAAAATGTCACAAAAGTCTCAGAAGAGTGCTCAAATGACATGGCAACAGCATGGGGAAGACCCCTTGAAGCATTTATCACTGAAAAGTCACAGCTGTGAACAATTTTGTCGGCGTTTTACGCCATTTTTACGGACTCACCAGAAAAGCTTCCAAAATGACCCCAAAATGATTTTTCATGGCGGAAATGTTAAGGGCACATACCCAATAGTGAGATAGAGCTGGTGTATGTTACGTTTTGAGATTAATACATGAAAGATTTTACGTGAAAACATTGTGTGGCACTCCGATGTCCCTGAGAAGAGACGTACATGAAGGCCTCTTGAGTCTAATGTGCCCATTTTGAGGAAGTGAGTCTTTGTAGTATTTTCCTTTGCCAGGGCAGTCCAAAATTGTGAGGTTCACCAATGCCCCTGCATACAGACGTGCATGATGGCCTGTAAACCTGAAGTGCCCATTGTAAGGAAGTGGGTCTATTGTAGTATAGCCCTTAGGCAGGGCAGCCAAAAATTGGGAGGCTCCACGTTGTCCCTGGGTAGAGACGTGCATGAGGGCCTCAAAACATTAAGTGTCCATTGTCAGGAAGTGGGTGTATTATAGTATAGCCCTTAGGCAGGGCAGCCAAAAATTGGGAGGCTCCACATTGTCCCTGGATAGAGACGTGCATGAGGGCCTGTAAACCTGAAGTGCCCATTGGAAGAAAGTGGGTCTATTGTAGTATAGCCCTTAGGCAGGGCAGCCAAAAATTGGGAGGCTCCACGTTGTCCCTGGGTAGAGACGTGCATGAGGGCCTCAAAACATTAAGTGTCCATTGTCAGGAAGTGGGTGTATTATAGTATAGCCCTTAGGCAGGGCAGCCAAAAATTGGGAGGCTCCACGTTGTCCCTGGGTAGAGACGTGCATGAGGGCCTGTAAACCTGAAGTGCCCATTGGAAGGAAGTGGGTCTATTGTAGTATAGCCCTTAGGCAGGGCAGCCAAAAATTGGGAGGCTCCACGTTGTCCCTGGGTAGAGACGTGCATGAGGGCCTGTAAACCTGAAGTGCCCATTGGAAGGAAGTGGGTCTATTGTAGTATAGCCCTTAGGCAGGGCAGCCAAAAATTCGGAGGCTCCACGTTGTCCCTGGATAGAGACGTGCATGATGGCCTGTAAACCTGAAGTGCCCATTGGAAGGAAGTGGGTCTATTGTAGTATAGCCCTTAGGCAGGGCAGCCAAAAATTGGGAGGCTCCACGTTGTCCCTGGATAGAGACGTGCATGAGGGCCTGTAAACCTGAAGTGCCCATTGGAAGGAAGTGGGTCTATTGTAGTATAGCCCTTAGGCAGGGCAGCCAAAAATTGGGAGGCTCCACGTTGTCCCTGGATAGAGACGTGCATGATGGCCTGTAAACCTGAAGTGCCCATTGGAAGGAAGTGGGTCTATTGTAGTATAGCCCTTAGGCAGGGCAGCCAAAAATTGGGAGGCTCCACGTTGTCCCTGGATAGAGACGTGCATGAGGGCCTGTAAACCTGAAGTGCCCATTGGAAGGAAGTGGGTCTATTGTAGTATAGCCCTTAGGCAGGGCAGCCAAAAATTGGGAGGCTCCACGTTGTCCCTGGATAGAGACCTGTTAGGTTCTTAGTGCCTCCGTGCTTGCATTTAAAAACCGCACGTGTGTGCCTGTTGGTGGCAGCTTTCCGCTGCATTTGTGTGAGTTTTGCAAAAACTTGGATATAACGCACAAGTCTAGTGAATACACATCAGCACAGCATTCCAAAATGCGCAAGGGCGTTGTCAACGAACAAGGAAGTGGACGTGATGGTGGTGCAGGCAGAGACCGAGGTTGTGTGCAAGCTCTAATTTCGCCACAACAAAGGGCCACATCTAGTCGCTCGCACGTCCTGTCCCAAATTCTTGGGGACCGCAGCAGTACACCGCTCTTGAACCAAGACCAGTGTCAACAGGTTGTTAGTTGGATAGCGGATAATGCTTCCAGTCAGATTGGCACCACCACAAACACTCTGTCTTCCACACGGTCAAGTGTCAGTAGCCGTGATACTGCACCGCACATTTCAGAACCTGATCCTCCTTCCTACCACCAGGCCGAGTACACGTCCACGGACATTACTGATCCCACACTTGGACACTCGGAAGAGCTGTTCGTTCACGTTTCCATTCACAAATTCTGGCCTCTCGCCAGCTCCTGTTGAAGTGGGCCATGACGAGATTGTATGTACAGATGCCCAAATATTTGAGCAGCCACGTTCTCACGAAGTTGGCAACGTGTCTCAACAAGGGGTGGACGATGATGAGACACAATTGTCAGGAAGTCAGGAGGAGGAGCAGGGTGCGGAAGAGGAAGACGACGTGGTGGATGATCCAGTAACTGACCCAACCTGGCAGGAGGATATGCAGAGCGAGGACAGCAGTGCACAGGGGGAGGGAGGCGTAGCATCCCAACAGGCAGTAAGAAGCAGAGTGGTGGCCCCAGGCAGACGTCAGGCAACTGTTCCCCGGAACAACACGACACAAGGTGCCTGTACAAATGTTAGGTCTTCCCGAGTCTGGCTGTAATACTATTGTATGTATTGAGGATTTCGATTGCGTTAGGGCAATGACAACCAGAGACGAGTTCTTGGTGCAAGACGTTTATAATATGCAACCAGCAAATATGTACATAAACGGAACAAAAACACAGTAGAACATAAATACAGGAAATACCTTCCAGGGACGGAGCGAAAGGGAATTCCCGGGACCGCGCACCGGACTCCCCCAGGGAGACCACCAAGAGCGAACCCCTATACAGGGACTGTCTGGCAATCACCCCAGAAGCCCTAAATGCGCAGCAGCCGGGACACAAAAGGGCAATAGGTAAGTCCAAAAATGTCCGTACGTGATGTGAGTCCAGAGTGGTATTAAACGGAAGGAACCGGGCAGAAGTGCCGACCAAAGACGGCAAACGGAGTCCGGGCACAGCTAGATGATACCAGATGAAGTCCAGAGTCGGTGTCGGTTGTTTTCCAAGAGGATCCGAATAACAATCAGGAACCAAAAGCAGCAGGGCAGGAGCACACAGGAAGCAGTATACTCAGGCACTGGACTAAGCTTTAGGGGCGGCTTTTAAACAGATGGACAGGAAGTAGGGCAACAGAACAGAAAACTCCATGTTAACAAAGGGCAAGCTCTTTCAAAAGAAAACTGGAAAACCCGGAACTCTGACACTGGCAGTTTTTTAAGTTGGCTCCAGATGATTCTAAAAAGGCCATTTGCAACACCTGCCATGCCAGCATCAGCAGGGGTACCAAAACTAGCAGCCTGACCACCACCAGCATGATCAGGCACATGTCAGCCAAGCACCCGACTTTGTGGGAAGTACAACAGAGTCGAGGAGCAGTGCTTGCTGATGTCACTGCTACGTCTTCGCTGGTTGTGCATGCGAGCCAATCCCCTGTCCATGCTGCCTGCGAACAAGCCTCCTCCACTCCTGCACCTGCAGTTGCCTACGCAGAAAGAACACCATCATCAAGCACGTCCTTGTCCCAGCGCAGCGTTCAGTTATCCATTCAGCAAACCTTTGAACGCAGGCGCAAATACACTGCCAACACCCCACATGCCACAGTTCTAAATGCTAACATTTCGCGACTGCTTGCGCTGGAAATGTTGCCTTTTAGGCTGGTTGAGACAGAAGCATTCCGCGACATGATGGTGGCAGCTGTCCCACGTTACTCGGTCCACAGCCGCCACTATTTCTCCCGGTGTGCCGTCCTCGCATTGCATAACCACGTGTCACAAAACATCACACGTGCCCTGAACAACGCTGTTTCAGCCAAAGTCCACCTAACCACAGACACGTGGACAAATGCATGTGGGCAAGGCCGCTACATCTCGTTGACGTCACACTGGGTTAATATTGTGCAAGCTGGGACCCAGTCTGAGCGAGGGACAGAACACGTCCTTCACACACCAAGTTTTGCAGGCCCTACCTCAGTCAGGGTTTCACACACACTCTACAGCTCCGGAATGTCATGCTCCTCAGCCTCCTCCTCCTCCTGCGCATCCTGATCCACTTTACCCTCCACACCAGTCCCAAGCTGGAAGTGTCGCGGGCGGAGGAGGGGACGGTGCGCTCTCCCACTGCTCGGGTCCGGCTGACGCTGCTCTACGGCTGCTGCTGCTCGTTGGCTCGAGCGATGGCCGGATCCCGGGGACTCGAGCGGCGCTACTCGCCCGTGAGTGAAAAGGGGTGGTTTGGGTTTTGGGGATATTGTCCGTGACGCCACCCACGGTTGTGGTGATTGTGTGGACACCACCGCTGCTCTGGACGGGGATCCCGGGAGCCTGTGACAGGGAGCAGCTTTGTTGTTATTTCTCCCCTCCGTGGGTAGGGGGGTTGGTTGTCCCGGGGCCTGGTGATGGGGTAGAGATGGATGACAGGCGGGTTGCGGGGCCTGATGAGGTGCAGGGTCGCAGGGGCAGCGCTGTGCCGCACGGCACGGAGGTACTCACTCAGCCCAATGATGATGACACAGTTCACGGTAAAACAAGTGGCTGGATGGACGGGTCTCTCGGACGGCTGCGGTTGTTCCTCCCTGCAGGTTAGTGATGACTGTCTCTCCCTGCACCTAAGTTAAGTGTTGGTAGTGATGGTTTCCCAACGGTAACCCACTCCCCGACCTGGATATGGGCCGGAGGAGCCCCTTTTGCCCACAGGCGCTGGCCCTGGGAGACGGTTGCCCTTAGCGGTGGCGGTGTCTCCCCTTCACGGTTGTACGGTTGCCTTCTATCTTGACTTGGCTGTTTGGAAACCCTGAGGTTCCCTTCACTAACGGATTTGGCAAATTCACGGCGACACCAAGCCTTGCCGGGATCCGAAAGTCCTCTGCCAATGGTGCTGGCTTCTCTTTGTATACCGGTCCGGTACGGCCGGGTCACCACCCGTCCACGGTCCTTACGGCAGACTCCAATCGGCCTCTACTGCAGACGGTCACCACATCCTGCCAACCTTGCTGTCCTGTCCGGGCCACACACCCGGACCAACTTCAGGCTCTTTGCTGTCACTTTTCTCCTCTCTACTACTTTCCTCCTTCCACTTCCTTAGCTTAACTCTCACTGCCTGTGTTTTCCCTCCTCCTCGGTGGGTGGAGACCAACCGCCTGGCTCCACACCCTGGTGTGGACAACAGCCCCTGGGGAAGGCAACAAGGATTTTGTGTTTTGACTATGATATGCCTGCAGGGAGTGTGGGGTGTTTAAGTGTTGTGCTCTGTGGCCCCTGGCTTGTCCAGGGCGACACAGAAGCACTGCAGCACTGCCTCGGCGAAGCGGCAACAGGCAGTGCTGAAGCTAATCTGCATAGGTGACAAACCCCACAATGCAGAAGAGGTGTGGACAGCTCTGAAACAGCAGGCAGATCACTGGCTCACAACTCTGAACCTAAAGCCAGGAAAGGTCGTGTGTGACAATGGCCGGAACCTGGTGGCGGCTTTGAGGCGAGGCCAGCTGACACATGTTCCATGCGTGGCCCATGTGCTCAACCTCGTGGTTCAGCGGTTTCTAAAGTCATACTCAGAGCTGTCTGATCTGCTGGTAAAAGTTCGCCGCCTGTCTGCACATTTTCGAAAGTCACCTACTGCTTCAGCCGGCCTTGCCGGCTTAAGACGCCGTTTGCATCTTCCGGCACACAGACTGGTGTGTGATGTCCCCACGCGTTGGAATTCAACTCTGCACAAGTTGGTCAGGATATGTGAGCAGAAGAGGGCAGTTGTTGAGTACCTGCATCACCTAAGCCGTCGGGAAATGGGTCAAACTCCACACATAACACCTGAGGAGTGGAGATGGATGTCCGACCTATGCACCATCCGCCAAAACTTTGAGGACTCCACCAAGATGGTGAGCGGCGATGACGACATTATTAGCGTCACCATACCGCTTCTCTGCCTTCTAAAATGGTCTCTGCTCAAAAAACAACCATGATGCATTGCAGGCGGAGCGCGATGAGTTTGAGCAAGAAACAGTAGTGGGTGTGGGTGATGATAACACACAGCCCAGCCTCGTCTCATCACAACGTGCAGTGGAGGACTATGACGAGAAGGAGGATGAAGACATGGAGCAACTCTCTGGCCAAATTGAGGATATGACATGCAGTCATATCCTCGGTTCAGCGTGGCTGGCCAGAGGACAGGGTAGATGATGAGGAGGAGGAGGAGGAGGACAGCATGTTCAGTCATCGTGTTGGTCAGGATACTGAAGTGATGGCTGTTAAGAGTCTGGCACACATGGCTGACTTTATGGTAAGCTGCCTGTCTCGTGACCCTCGCGTTAAGAACATCTTGGCCGACAATCATTACTGGTTGGTAACACTCTTAGACCCACGCTAAAAGGAGAACTTTATGTCTCTTATTCCCGAGGCGGAGAGGTCAGGCAAAATGCAGCAGTTCCAGAAGGCCATTGTCACGGAAGTAGGCAAAGCATTCCCCTCACAAAACGCTAGCGGCATAGGTCAGGAATCACTGGACAACCAAGGCGTACAGCCGAGAGGGGCACAAGTCCAATCCGCCAGAGGTAGGGGAACAGTCTTTAAGATGTGGGACAGTTTTCTCAGCCCCTCACATACCACAGCCCCTGAGGTGAGGGGTAGTGACACAAGAAATCCTAAGTTTGGCCAGATGCTCAAGGAGTACCTTGCAGATCAAACAACTGTACTCCGACATTCCTCTGTGCCTTACAATTAATGTGTATCCAAGCTGGACACGTGGCATGAATTGGCTCTCTACGCCTTGGAAGTCCTGGCCTGCCCTGCCGCTAGCGTTTTGTCAGAGCGTGTTTTTAGTGCCGCAGGTGGAATCATTACAGATAAACGCACCCGCCTGTCAACTGTAAATGCTGACAGGCTGACTCTGATCAAGATGAACAAGGGTTGGATTTGGCCAGACTTCACCACACACACCAACAGCAAATTACAGCGGAATTTAAAGTTTGTAACGGGAATTTGCCATGTACCTCCACTCACCCATGGTAACACACTTCTGGACTTTGGCTAATCGCTGGACTGCTCCTCCTTCTCCTCATGCGCCATCATGGTGACCGTTACAATAGTTAAGCCGTTGTTTCAGGTATACCCCCAGTGGTAAATTTTTTCGCCCATTCTTTCTGAATGGGCATTACAACGACAGGAGACCCGCTCCTTTGCAATGGGAACAATGTTTTGAGGCCCTCATGCACATCTCTATCCAGGGACAATGTGGAGCCTCCCAATTTTTGGCTGCCCTGCCTAAGGGCTATACTACAATAGACCCACTTCCTTACAATGGGCACTTCATGTTTACAGGCCATCATGCACGTCTCTATCCAGGGACAATATGGAGCCTGACGCTGCCACCGACTGCCACACACATGCTGTTTTTAAATGCAAGCACGGACGCAATAAGAACCTAACTGGTTTTTAGGAGCGACAATTACTGAGAAGTCTGACACTATCAGACACTGCTGACTGACGTGTATTATACACTAGACTTGTGCGTTATATAATAGTTTGTGCAAAACGCGCATCTGTACGCTGCCACCGACAGACACACACGTGCTGTTTTTAAATGCAAGCACGGACGCAATAAGAACCTAACTGGTTTTTAGGAGCGACAATTACTGAGAAGTCTGACACTATCAGACACTGCTGACTGACGTGTATTATACACTAGACTTGTGCGTTATATAATAGTTTGTGCAAAACGCGCACCTGTACGCTGCCACCGACAGACACACACGTGCTGTTTTTAAATGCAAGCACGGACGCAATAAGAACCTAACTGGTTTTTAGGAGCGACAATTACTGAGAAGTCTGACACTATCTGGACTGTTTTACACTGTGTACACCAGCCCCAGATATGATGAAGGCTGGTAAACGGTCACCACTAGGAATGGCTATATACCCTGCCTGCCTGCCTGCCTGCCTGTATACTGCTACAATAGTCCTGACAAGGACTCTTCTGGTCACTAGCCTGTATTCCGACCTGGCTATACCCTGCCTGTATATAGCAACAATAGTCCTGAGAAGGACTCTGCTACTGTACTCCGACCTGGCTATACCCTGCCTGCCCCTTTTGCCCGCAGGCTCTGGCCCTGGGAACTTTAGCCTTGGCGGTGACTGTGTTTCCCTCTAACGGTTGGACTGTTGCCTTCTGTCGGGACTTGGCTGCTGGGAAACCCAGGAGGTTCCCTTCGCTAACGGATTTGACAAATTGCACGGCGACTCCTAGCCTTGCCGGGGTCCGTAAGCCCATGCCGGATGGTGCTGGCTTCTCTTTGCGTACCAGTCCGGTACCGCCGGGCCACCGCCCGTCCACGGTCCTTACGGCTAGCTCCAATAGGCCTCTCCTGCAGACAGTCACCACCGTCTGCCAACCTTCCTGTTCCCTCCGGGCCACACACCCGGACCACTTTCTGTCTGCTCCTTTACCACTTCCCTCTCCTCTCACTTTCCCTTCCAAACTGAAACTAACTCTTTCTCCCGCCTCCAGGACTGTGCTCTCCTCGGTGGGCGGGACCAACCGCCTGGCCCACCCCCTGGTGTGGACATCAGCCCCTGGAGGGAGGCAACAAGGGTTTTTGTCTGACTTAGGTGTGCCTGACCGGGAGTGTGGGGTGTGTTGGTGTAGTTCTTGTGACGTCCTGGCTTGCCCAGGGCGCCACACTATTTTATTTGCCCAAAGAGGTGACACTTTTTCTGTCATCCTAAAAGTGTCTGGAATACAAAGTTAGTGTTTCTTTCCTATCCACTGACCCACAGAACCCGGGCACTCTACCCACCCGCCCACTTTTGCCATGCTGTTTTGTTTGCCCAAAGAGCTGACACTTTTTCTGCCATCCTAAAAGTGTCTGAAATACTAAGTTAGTGTTTCTTTCCTTTCCTGATACACACATAACCCGGGCACTGTACCCACCTGCACTCTTTTGCCACGCTATTAGATGGAGAAGGGTCTGCTGAACAAGGCTTGCTGTCCCCACGACTTGTGCGTCAATCCTCTGCATGTGGAAGTTCTGCTTCTGCCTCCTCAACCTCGTCTGGGTCCTCCACCTCCGCCCCTAGCCTCCCTGGTCAGGCCACCCGCGTTGTAACTGCGCACAAGGAATCCCGCACATCTCCTTACTTTGCTGGCAGCAGAGCTCAACGGCATCAGGCAGTCTTTACCTTGAAATGTCTTGGAAATAAGAGTCACACAGCGGAGGGGTTGTGGTCATCTCTTGCGAGCGAGTTTCGTAAATGGTTGTCTCCACTCAACCTGAAGCCAGGGAAATCCGTGTGCGACAATGCTGCAAACCTGTGTGCGGCCCTATGCCGGGGCAAGGTGACACACGTGCCTTGTATGGCTCATGTGTTGAACCTTGTAGTCCAGCAATTTTTAACCCACTATCCCAGCCTATATGGGCTTCTGCACAGGGCACGGTCACTGTCTGCTCACTTCCACCGTTCAACCACCACAGCTGACCTACTTGCATCGCTCCAGAAGCCTTTCGGCCTGCCGGTTCATTGCCTGAAATGCGATGTGTCGACAAGCTGGAATTCGACTCTCCACATATTACAGCGACTGTGGCAGCACCGCCGAGCCCTGGTGCAATATGTTATGACGTATAGCCTGGGCCAACGAGATGCAAAGGTGGGGCAGATAACGCTGCTGGAGTGGTCTCAGATCAAGGACCTATGCACCCTTCTGCACAGTTTCGACATGGTGACGAATATGTTTAGCGCTGACAATGCCATTATCAGTATGACAATTCCAGTCATTTACATGCTGGAGCACACGCTAAACACAATTTGGAGTCAGGGGGTGGGACAAGAGGAAGGGAAGGAAGTACAGGAGGATTCATATGCGCAAGGGATACCAACATCTACAAGGTACAGACGTTCATCATCGCCAAGGCGGCAGGCATGGGACGGTGGGGGAGAGGGATTAACAAGGGCGCATGGTAGCAGACCAAATGTTGAGGAAGGTGCAGGAGACCAGGAAGAAATGGAGGACGAACTATCGATGGGCATGGAAGACTCAGCAGATGAGGGAGACCTTGGTCAAATTTCGGTTGAACCAGGTTGTGGGGAGATGTCAGAGGAAGAAAGCACGGTTATCACCTCGCTGCCACAAACACAGCGAGGACATGTTCCGCATGGATGCGCAAGACACATAAGCGCCTTCTTGCTGCACTACCTACAACATGACCCTCGGATTGTCCGAATTAGATAATAGTAATGATGACTACTGGGTTGCCACACTCTTAGATCCCTGGTACAAGTCCAAATTTTGTGAAATAATTCCAGCCATAGAAAGGGACGCACGTATGCAGGAGTATCAGCAGAAGCTGTTACTCAATCTTAGCTCGGCTTTTCCACCAAACACCAATGGTGCACAGAGTGAATATCCCAGTTGTAACTTGACAAACATGGGATTGTCTCGTCATCAACAGTCAAACTGTACCAACAGCACCGTATCTTGTGCTAGTAACAGCAATTTTATTGAATCGTTTCATAATTTTTTTAGACCATCCTTTGCAAGGCCACCAGAGACAACAAGTCTGACTCATAGTCAATGGCTGGAGAGGATGATACAGGAGTATCTCCAAATGAACATCGATGCCATGACTTTGCAAGTGGAGCCTCGCTCATTTTGGGCTTCAAATCTTGAAAAATGGCCTGAGCTTACCACTTATGCCTTGGAGATTTTGTCGTGTCCCGCAGCCAGCCTTGTCTCTGAACGTGTCTTCAGTGCTGCTGGGTGTGTGCTGACAGATAAGCGCACGCGTCTGTCCAGTGACAATGTGGACAGACTAACGTTCATCAAAATGAACAAGTCATGGATCCACAAGGAATTTACTACCCCTGTGTCATCATGGGGAGAATAAAGGCTGGCGTATTTGGAATGTGCTTGATGTAAATGTACCTGTCAAGTTTGCAACTGGGGCACAAGTGCTGCCACTGAAGTGGTGTCTGTGGGGCCCAATTTTTGGAAAAAAGCGAGACTCTGCTTGGAGTCCGCTTGCTGTGTTTTTAAAAATGAGCCAAGATGAACAAGTTATGGATCAACAAGAACTTTGCTACCTATCATGTGTCATTTCGGGGACAGTTAAGGCTGGCGTATTTGGAATGTACTTGATGCAAATGTACCTGTCAAGTTTGCAACTAGGGCACAAGTGATGCCACTGAAGTGGTGTCTGTGGAGCCCATTTTTTGGAAAAAAGGGAGACTCTGCTTGGAATCCGCTTGCTGTGTTTTAAAAATTGAGCCAAGACGAACAAGTCATGGATCAGCAAGGACTTTGCTACCTACCCCTGTGTCATCCCGGGGACAGTTAAGGCTGGCGTATTTTTGAATGTGCTTGATGCAAATGTACCTGTAAAGTTTGCAACTGTGGCACAAGTGATGCCACTGAAGTGGTGTCTGTGGGGCCCAATTTTTGGAAAAAAGGGAGACTCTGCTTGGAGTTCCCTTTGCTGGAATTTTAAAAATGAGCCAAGATGAACAAGTCATGGATCAGCAAGGACTTTGCTACCTACCCCGGTGCCATCCTGGGGACAGTTAAGGCTGGCGTATTTGGAATGTACTTGATGCAAATGTACCTGTCAAGTTTGCAACTAGGGCACAAGTGATGCCACTGAAGTGGTGTCTGTAGAGCCCATTTTTTGGAAAAAAGGGAGACTCTGCTTGGAGTCCGCTTGCTGTGTTTTTAAAATTGAGCCAAGACGAACAAGTCATGGATCAGCCAGGACTTTGCTACCTACCCCTGTGTCATCCCGAGGACAGTTAAGGCTGGCGTATTTTTGAATGTGCTTGATGCAAATGTACCTGTAAAGTTTGCAACTGTGGCACAAGTGATGCCACTGAAGTGGTGTCTGTGGGGCCCAATTTTTGGAAAAAAGGGAGACTCTGCTTGGAGTTCCCTTTGCTGGAATTTTAAAAATGAGCCAAGATGAACAAGTCATGGATCAGCAAGGACTTTGCTACCTACCCCGGTGCCATCCTGGGGACAGTTAAGGCTGGCATATTTTTTAATGTGCTTGATGCAAATCTACCTGTGAAGTTTGCAACTGTGGCACAAGTGATGCCACTGAGGTGGTGTCTGTGGGGCCCAATTTTTGGAAAAAAGCGAGACTCTGCTTGGAGTCCGCTTGCTCTGTTTTTAAAAATGAGCCAAGATGAACAAGTTATGGATCAGCAAGGACTTTGCTACCTATCCCTATGTCATTTCGGGGACAGTTAAGGCTGGCGTATTTGGAATGTACTTGATGCAAATGTACCTGTCAAGTTTGCAACTAGGGCACAAGTGATGCCACTGAAGTGGTGTCTGTAGAGCCCATTTTTTTGAAAAAAGGGAGACTCTGCTTGGAGTCCGCTTGCTGTGTTTTTAAAATTGAGCCAAGACGAACAAGTCATGGATCAGAAAGGACTTTGCTACCTACCCCTGTGTCATCCCGGGGACATTTAAGGCTGGCGTATTTTTGAATGTGCTTGATGCAAATGTACCTGTAAAGTTTGCAACTGTGGCACAAGTGATGCCACTGAAGTGGTGTCTGTTGGGCCCAATTTTTGGAAAAAATGGAGAATCTGCTTTGAGTTCCCTTTGCTGGAATTTTAAAAATGAGCCAAGATGAACAAGTCATGGATCAGCAAGTACTTTGCTACCTACCCCGGTGTCATCCTGGGGACAGTTAAGGCTGGCGTATTTTTGAATGTGCTTGATGCAAATCTACCTGTGAAGTATGCAACTGTGGCACAAGTGATGCCACTGAAAGGGTGTCTGTGGGTCCCAATTTTTGGAAAAAAGGGAGACTCTGCTTGGAATCCCCTTGCTGTGTTTTACATGATTTTAGAAGGGCATGACATGCCTATATGTTACGAGGGGGACCCGGGGAAGCGTGCCAAGATGGGAAATGGACTGCTTCCGCCGGTCAAGGTCCACTGTGCGGTGTAAGGGACCGCCGCTATGGTGGGTGAAGAGTGAGCGGGTTGCTGCTAGCGATCGTCTGGAATGTCACAGACGATCTATGTACACCGATCTGCCCTAACCCCTGAGGGTTGTATGGCACAGATCTCACGGCTCGGTGTACCTGTTGCACGGGGAAGCACAGAGGTGCCCACGCACGTGTGCCAGTGGAAGTCACGAGAATATGGCACGAGGGTAGCACAGAGGTGCCCACGCACGTGTGCTTTCAATAACCAGGTGAGTCCAATGGAGACTTGAGCAGCTCACCTGGGACAGGAACACGGCCTGTTGACGGGGGTACTGCCGGAGCAGCAAGGCAGGAACACGGCCTGCAAACGAGGTACTGCCGGAGCAGCAAGGGCCAAGCCCACAAGAGACAGTAATGCCTGAGCAGTGGCGTGGCAGCACGCTGCCAGACATCCAAACATAGAAGGACGGTCGCGCGCCGCCATGATGGCAGGGGGAGCTTTTAAGGAGGTGCAGCTCCACCCGAGGGCGGGCGCAAGGCGGAGATGACGGACTTGACCCAATCAGGGTCCACGATGTCCCAGCCTGGCCAGTCAGGATTCACCACGTCACCAGCCTTGTCATCAAGCCGTGTGACGTCAGTGAGCGAATCAGGACCCACCACGCATTGCACATGCTCACCCTCCTGCCTCTGGGAAATAGAGGCGGGATCCTCGGTCTCACAATGTGCAGAGATAACGGGAATCTCACTGCTTCCCTGAGCAGTAAACCTCTGCACATTGCGCAGCCTCGCAGACCTTCGGGGCCGCTGAGCAGGAGAGTCTGCGGCAGGCCAGGAATGGGAGACCGCTTCACTCCTTGTAACAGGAGAACCACTAGGTGTCACCCTTCTGCCGCCTCTCTGAGAAGGTATCTCCTGCACACTGCGCAGTCTGGCAGACCTTTGGCGCTGCTGAGCAGGAGTGCTCGTGGCAGGCAAGGAATGGGAGCTTGCCTCAGGAGAGCCACGAGATGTAACATTACCCCCCCGTCTAGGCCCCCCCCCTGTCCGTGCTCGAAGGCCGCTATCAAACCCGGGGCGCGGATATGATCCTCCAACTCCCAGGATCTATGCTCCGGACCACGGCCGGCCCACTCCACGAGGTAGTACCTCTTGCCCTGTATGACTTTTGTCTCCACAAGTTTTGCCACCTCAGGGTCATCGGACGGGGAGTCGGTTTGAGCCGGCAGGGACCCCGAGAATTTATTAAGTCGTACGGGTTTCAGGAGGGACACGTGAAAGGTGTTGGCTATAGCCCAGCGTGGAGGGAGCTGGAGTCGGTATGCCACTGGGTTTACCTGCTGTAGTACTTTAAACGGACCCAGATACCTAGGGGCGAATTTGGCTGCCTGTACCCGTAGGTTAACATTCTTAGAGGACAGCCATACTAGGTCACCAGGGGTGAAGGATGGTGCAGGGCGGCGGCGAACATCAGCCGTTGTCACCATCCGGTCTTTAGCCCTTTTAAGAGCCTCTTGGGTGTCATCCCAGATCTCCCGGGCCTTGGTAGCCCAATCCTCCACTCTAGTATCGGGTGACGTAATGGGCATCGGAACCGGGATTCTGGGATGTTGTCCGTTATTGAGTAGGAACGGAGTCTGGCCAGAGGATTCATGGACCGAATTGTTAATGGCAAATTCGGCCCAAGGAAGGAGGTTAGCCCAGTTGTCGTGGTGCGCGGATATAAAATGGCGGAGGTAAGTTACCAAGGTCTGATTAGTCCTCTCCACTAGTCCATTGGTCTCGGGATGGTATGCGGAGGAGATGTTCAGCTCTATCTGCAGGAGCTTACAGAGCTCTCTCCAGAAGCGAGATGCGAACTGGGGACCCCGGTCGCTCACCACCTTGTCACGCATGCCATGCAACCTAAATACATGCCGAATGAACAAGGTGGCGAGAGCACGTGACGTCGGGAGTCGTGGGAGAGGCACCAAGTGGACCATTTTAGAGAAGTGGTCCGTGATGACCCATACGACCCTGTGCCCTGCTGATTTGGGCAGATCTCCCAGGAAGTCCATCCCTACCACTTCCCAGGGACGATCCGGCACTGGCAGTGGGTGAAGAAGACCTGCCGGTCTCTGCCGGGACGGCTTATTCCGAGCACACGACATACAGGCTCCCACATATTCCTGTATGTCCTGGGTTAGTCTCGGCCACCAATAATGCCTGGTCACCAGGTCTCTGGTCCTTTTGACCCCGAAGTGACCCCCGACCTTGGAGGCATGGGCCCACGATAGCACCTCGTTCCGTAGTTCAGGGGGAACGAGGGTTTTGCCAGGTGGCACCTGGTCCAAAGAAGTGGGAGTGACCATCCTCAAGCTGTCCGGGGGTAGTATAAGACGAGGCTCCTCCTCGTCCTCCTCCAACACAACCATACAACGTGACAAGGCATCGGCCCGTACGTTCTTCTCACCGGCCAGGTGGCGGATAATAAAGCGGAACCGGGAGAAGAAAAAAGACCAACGGGCCTGCCTTGGGTTCAGGCGTTGTGCTGTCTGGAGGTATGTGAGGTTTTTGTGGTCAGAAAAAACCTCAAATGGATGCTTCGCACCCTCCAGGAGATGCCGCCATTCCTGGAATGCTAGTTTCATCGCCAGTAACTCCCTATCCCCTATGGAGTAGTTCCTCTCGGCCGGAGAAAAGGTCTTGGAGAAAAAGAAACACGGATGTTTCCTTCCTCGTTCGTTTTTCTGGTACAGGACTGCACCTGCACCGACCGAAGAGGCGTCTACCTCCAGTAGGAAGGGTTTGGAGATGTCTGGACGATGAAGGATGAGAGCTCTGGAGAAGTGAGTTTTGAGAGTGTGAAATGCCTCTACCGTTTCCCGTGTCCATGCTTTGGGATTAGCGCCCTTGCGGGTAAGGGCAATGATGGGTGCTGCCACCGTCGAGAAGTTGGGAATGAACTGGCGATAATAATTGATAAACCCCAAGAATCGCTGGATCGCCTTCAGCGAGCGGGGCTCAGGCCAGTTCATCACTGTCTCCAACTTCCCCGGATCCATTGCTAACCCCTGACTGGACACTATGTACCCCAGGAACGGCAAGGATTCCTGTTCAAAAACGCACTTTTCCAGCTTAGCATATAACGAATGGGTGCGGAGCCTCTTAAGTACTCGGATGACATCCCTCCGATGGGTGGTAAGATCGGGGGAGAAGATAAGAATGTCATCCAGGTATGCAACCACGGAAAGATACAAATCCCGGAAAATGTCATTCACAAAGTCTTGAAATACGGCGGGGGCATTGCAGAGTCCGAAGGGCATTACTAGATACTCGTAGTGACCGTCCCTGGTGTTAAAGGCGGTCTTCCACTCATCGCCCTTTCGGACTCGCACTAGATTATACGCCCCGCGTAGATCCAGCTTTGTGAAGACCTTTGCCCCGCGGAATCGATCAAATAGCTCAGTAATGAGGGGCAAAGGGTATTTGTTCTTGATTGTGATTGCATTTAATCCCCTGTAATCGATACAGGGGCGCAGATCCCCTTCCTTCTTCTGCACAAAAAAGAACCCTGCACCAGCCGGTGAAATAGACTTGCGAATGAACCCCTTCGCCAGGCTGTCCTGAATATATTTGGACATAGCCTCCGTCTCTGGAGCAGAGAGTGGATACACTCTGCCCCTAGGGGGCTCGGAGCCTGGCTTCAGGTCTATTCGGCAATCATATGGCCGGTGGGGAGGAAGAGTATCTGCGGCCCTTTTGGAAAAGACATCCCTGTAGGCCTCATAAGGTGTCGGTAAACCCGGCCCCTCAGTATTCCCTGAGGACCCAACCGACCTAATGGTAGCGGGTGGTTCGGTAGTCACTAGGTGCTCTCTACAGGATCCTGCCCAGGATGAGATCTCCCCTGTTGCCCAGTTGAGTATAGGAGCATGCTGTCTCAACCAGGGAAGACCCAGTAGGATCTCATCCGTCCCCCCTGGAAGCACCAGGAAGGACACCTGCTCATGGTGTCCCGGTAGTACATCCATCCTGAGAGGGATGGTGATCTGGGTGATAGGATCGAGTAGTATGGACCCGTCGACTACCCGGACCCTGAGTGGCTTGGGCAACAGAACCAGGGGAACTGAGTATCGGGTTGCCAGGGAGGTCGAGATGAAATTGCCTTCAGCGCCTGAGTCCAAGCAAGCCAGGGCAGAGAAGAGAGTAGTGCCGAACTGCAACTGGGCGCTGATAGTCAACCTAGAGGGAGAAGTAGCGTCTAGAGTCCCCCCTCTGATAGAAACTAGACGCTGTCTTTTCCCGACGGTTTGGGACATAGGGTAGCTATTAGTGATGAGCGAGTACTAAACAGCTCGGGTGCTCGAAGCTCGGGCCGAGCCTCCCAAGATACTCGTGTACTCGGCCCGAGCAACGAGCCCAATGTTATCCTATGGGAGACCCGAGTATTTTTGTGAAATGACCCCCCGGCAGCATGGAGAAACCCTAAAAATGTCACAAAAGTCTCAGAAGAGTGCTCAAATGACATGGCAACAGCATGGGGAAGACCCCTTGAAGCATTTATCACTGAAAAGTCACAGCTGTGAACAATTTTGTCGGCGTTTTACGCCATTTTTACGGACTCACCAGAAAAGCTTCCAAAATGACCCCAAAATGATTTTTCATGGCGGAAATGTTAAGGGCACATACCCAATAGTGAGATAGAGCTGGTGTATGTTACGTTTTGAGATTAATACATGAAAGATTTTACGTGAAAACATTGTGTGGCACTCCGATGTCCCTGAGAAGAGACGTACATGAAGGCCTCTTGAGTCTAATGTGCCCATTTTGAGGAAGTGAGTCTTTGTAGTATTTTCCTTTGCCAGGGCAGTCCAAAATTGTGAGGTTCACCAATGCCCCTGCATACAGACGTGCATGATGGCCTGTAAACCTGAAGTGCCCATTGTAAGGAAGTGGGTCTATTGTAGTATAGCCCTTAGGCAGGGCAGCCAAAAATTGGGAGGCTCCACGTTGTCCCTGGGTAGAGACGTGCATGAGGGCCTCAAAACATTAAGTGTCCATTGTCAGGAAGTGGGTGTATTATAGTATAGCCCTTAGGCAGGGCAGCCAAAAATTGGGAGGCTCCACATTGTCCCTGGATAGAGACGTGCATGAGGGCCTGTAAACCTGAAGTGCCCATTGGAAGAAAGTGGGTCTATTGTAGTATAGCCCTTAGGCAGGGCAGCCAAAAATTGGGAGGCTCCACGTTGTCCCTGGGTAGAGACGTGCATGAGGGCCTCAAAACATTAAGTGTCCATTGTCAGGAAGTGGGTGTATTATAGTATAGCCCTTAGGCAGGGCAGCCAAAAATTGGGAGGCTCCACGTTGTCCCTGGGTAGAGACGTGCATGAGGGCCTGTAAACCTGAAGTGCCCATTGGAAGGAAGTGGGTCTATTGTAGTATAGCCCTTAGGCAGGGCAGCCAAAAATTGGGAGGCTCCACGTTGTCCCTGGGTAGAGACGTGCATGAGGGCCTGTAAACCTGAAGTGCCCATTGGAAGGAAGTGGGTCTATTGTAGTATAGCCCTTAGGCAGGGCAGCCAAAAATTGGGAGGCTCCACGTTGTCCCTGGATAGAGACGTGCATGATGGCCTGTAAACCTGAAGTGCCCATTGGAAGGAAGTGGGTCTATTGTAGTATAGCCCTTAGGCAGGGCAGCCAAAAATTGGGAGGCTCCACGTTGTCCCTGGATAGAGACGTGCATGAGGGCCTGTAAACCTGAAGTGCCCATTGGAAGGAAGTGGGTCTATTGTAGTATAGCCCTTAGGCAGGGCAGCCAAAAATTGGGAGGCTCCACGTTGTCCCTGGATAGAGACGTGCATGATGGCCTGTAAACCTGAAGTGCCCATTGGAAGGAAGTGGGTCTATTGTAGTATAGCCCTTAGGCAGGGCAGCCAAAAATTGGGAGGCTCCACGTTGTCCCTGGATAGAGACGTGCATGAGGGCCTGTAAACCTGAAGTGCCCATTGGAAGGAAGTGGGTCTATTGTAGTATAGCCCTTAGGCAGGGCAGCCAAAAATTGGGAGGCTCCACGTTGTCCCTGGATAGAGACCTGTTAGGTTCTTAGTGCCTCCGTGCTTGCATTTAAAAACCGCACGTGTGTGCCTGTTGGTGGCAGCTTTCCGCTGCATTTGTGTGAGTTTTGCAAAAACTTGGATATAACGCACAAGTCTAGTGAATACACATCAGCACAGCATTCCAAAATGCGCAAGGGCGTTGTCAACGAACAAGGAAGTGGACGTGATGGTGGTGCAGGCAGAGACCGAGGTTGTGTGCAAGCTCTAATTTCGCCACAACAAAGGGCCACATCTAGTCGCTCGCACGTCCTGTCCCAAATTCTTGGGGACCGCAGCAGTACACCGCTCTTGAACCAAGACCAGTGTCAACAGGGTGTTAGTTGGATAGCGGATAATGCTTCCAGTCAGATTGGCACCACCACAAACACTCTGTCTTCCACACGGTCAAGTGTCAGTAGAAGGTGATACTGCACCGCACATTTCAGAACCTGATCCTCCTTCCTACCACCAGGCCGAGTACACGTCCACGGACATTACTGATCCCACACTTGGACACTCGGAAGAGCTGTTCGTTCACGTTTCCATTCACAAATTCTGGCCTCTCGCCAGCTCCTGTTGAAGTGGGCCATGACGAGATTGTATGTACAGATGCCCAAATATTTGAGCAGCCACGTTCTCACGAAGTTGGCAACGTGTCTCAACAAGGGGTGGACGATGATGAGACACAATTGTCAGGAAGTCAGGAGGAGGAGCAGGGTGCGGAAGAGGAAGACGACGTGGTGGATGATCCAGTAACTGACCCAACCTGGCAGGAGGATATGCAGAGCGAGGACAGCAGTGCACAGGGGGAGGGAGGCGTAGCATCCCAACAGGCAGTAAGAAGCAGAGTGGTGGCCCCAGGCAGACGTCAGGCAACTGTTCCCCGGAACAACACGACACAAGGTGCCTGTACAAATGTTAGGTCTTCCCGAGTCTGGCTGTAATACTATTGTATGTATTGAGGATTTCGATTGCGTTAGGGCAATGACAACCAGAGACGAGTTCTTGGTGCAAGACGTTTATAATATGCAACCAGCAAATATGTACATAAACGGAACAAAAACACAGTAGAACATAAATACAGGAAATACCTTCCAGGGACGGAGCGAAAGGGAATTCCCGGGACCGCGCACCGGACTCCCCCAGGGAGACCACCAAGAGCGAACCCCTATACAGGGACTGTCTGGCAATCACCCCAGAAGCCCTAAATGCGCAGCAGCCGGGACACAAAAGGGCAATAGGTAAGTCCAAAAATGTCCGTACGTGATGTGAGTCCAGAGTGGTATTAAACGGAAGGAACCGGGCAGAAGTGCCGACCAAAGACGGCAAACGGAGTCCGGGCACAGCTAGATGATACCAGATGAAGTCCAGAGTCGGTGTCGGTTGTTTTCCAAGAGGATCCGAATAACAATCAGGAACCAAAAGCAGCAGGGCAGGAGCACACAGGAAGCAGTATACTCAGGCACTGGACTAAGCTTTAGGGGCGGCTTTTAAACAGATGGACAGGAAGTAGGGCAACAGAACAGAAAACTCCATGTTAACAAAGGGCAAGCTCTTTCAAAAGAAAACTGGAAAACCCGGAACTCTGACACTGGCAGTTTTTTAAGTTGGCTCCAGATGATTCTAAAAAGGCCATTTGCAACACCTGCCATGCCAGCATCAGCAGGGGTACCAAAACTAGCAGCCTGACCACCACCAGCATGATCAGGCACATGTCAGCCAAGCACCCGACTTTGTGGGAAGTACAACAGAGTCGAGGAGCAGTGCTTGCTGATGTCACTGCTACGTCTTCGCTGGTTGTGCATGCGAGCCAATCCCCTGTCCATGCTGCCTGCGAACAAGCCTCCTCCACTCCTGCACCTGCAGTTGCCTACGCAGAAAGAACACCATCATCAAGCACGTCCTTGTCCCAGCGCAGCGTTCAGTTATCCATTCAGCAAACCTTTGAACGCAGGCGCAAATACACTGCCAACACCCCACATGCCACAGTTCTAAATGCTAACATTTCGCGACTGCTTGCGCTGGAAATGTTGCCTTTTAGGCTGGTTGAGACAGAAGCATTCCGCGACATGATGGTGGCAGCTGTCCCACGTTACTCGGTCCACAGCCGCCACTATTTCTCCCGGTGTGCCGTCCTCGCATTGCATAACCACGTGTCACAAAACATCACACGTGCCCTGAACAACGCTGTTTCAGCCAAAGTCCACCTAACCACAGACACGTGGACAAATGCATGTGGGCAAGGCCGCTACATCTCGTTGACGTCACACTGGGTTAATATTGTGCAAGCTGGGACCCAGTCTGAGCGAGGGACAGAACACGTCCTTCACACACCAAGTTTTGCAGGCCCTACCTCAGTCAGGGTTTCACACACACTCTACAGCTCCGGAATGTCATGCTCCTCAGCCTCCTCCTCCTCCTGCGCATCCTGATCCACTTTACCCTCCACACCAGTCCCAAGCTGGAAGTGTCGCGGGCAGAGGAGGGGACGGTGCGCTCTCCCACTGCTCGGGTCCGGCTGACGCTGCTCTACGGCTGCTGCTGCTCGTTGGCTCGAGCGATGGCCGGATCCCGGGGACTCGAGCGGCGCTACTCGCCCGTGAGTGAAAAGGGGTGGTTTGGGTTTTGGGGATATTGTCCGTGACGCCACCCACGGTTGTGGTGATTGTGTGGACACCACCGCTGCTCTGGACGGGGATCCCGGGAGCCTGTGACAGGGAGCAGCTTTGTTGTTATTTCTCCCCTCCGTGGGTAGGGGGGTTGGTTGTCCCGGGGCCTGGTGATGGGGTAGAGATGGATGACAGGCGGGTTGCGGGGCCTGATGAGGTGCAGGGTCGCAGGGGCAGCGCTGTGCCGCACGGCACGGAGGTACTCACTCAGCCCAATGATGATGACACAGTTCACGGTAAAACAAGTGGCTGGATGGACGGGTCTCTCGGACGGCTGCGGTTGTTCCTCCCTGCAGGTTAGTGATGACTGTCTCTCCCTGCACCTAAGTTAAGTGTTGGTAGTGATGGTTTCCCAACGGTAACCCGCTCCCCGACCTGGATATGGGCCGGAGGAGCCCCTTTTGCCCACAGGCGCTGGCCCTGGGAGACGGTTGCCCTTAGCGGTGGCGGTGTCTCCCCTTCACGGTTGTACGGTTGCCTTCTATCTTGACTTGGCTGTTTGGAAACCCTGAGGTTCCCTTCACTAACGGATTTGGCAAATTCACGGCGACACCAAGCCTTGCCGGGATCCGAAAGTCCTCTGCCAATGGTGCTGGCTTCTCTTTGTATACCGGTCCGGTACGGCCGGGTCACCACCCGTCCACGGTCCTTACGGCAGACTCCAATCGGCCTCTACTGCAGACGGTCACCACATCCTGCCAACCTTGCTGTCCTGTCCGGGCCACACACCCGGACCAACTTCAGGCTCTTTGCTGTCACTTTTCTCCTCTCTACTACTTTCCTCCTTCCACTTCCTTAGCTTAACTCTCACTGCCTGTGTTTTCCCTCCTCCTCGGTGGGTGGAGACCAACCGCCTGGCTCCACACCCTGGTGTGGACAACAGCCCCTGGGGAAGGCAACAAGGATTTTGTGTTTTGACTATGATATGCCTGCAGGGAGTGTGGGGTGTTTAAGTGTTGTGCTCTGTGGCCCCTGGCTTGTCCAGGGCGACACAGAAGCACTGCAGCACTGCCTCGGCGAAGCGGCAACAGGCAGTGCTGAAGCTAATCTGCATAGGTGACAAACCCCACAATGCAGAAGAGGTGTGGACAGCTCTGAAACAGCAGGCAGATCACTGGCTCACAACTCTGAACCTAAAGCCAGGAAAGGTCGTGTGTGACAATGGCCGGAACCTGGTGGCGGCTTTGAGGCGAGGCCAGCTGACACATGTTCCATGCGTGGCCCATGTGCTCAACCTCGTGGTTCAGCGGTTTCTAAAGTCATACTCAGAGCTGTCTGATCTGCTGGTAAAAGTTCGCCGCCTGTCTGCACATTTTCGAAAGTCACCTACTGCTTCAGCCGGCCTTGCCGGCTTAAGACGCCGTTTGCATCTTCCGGCACACAGACTGGTGTGTGATGTCCCCACGCGTTGGAATTCAACTCTGCACAAGTTGGTCAGGATATGTGAGCAGAAGAGGGCAGTTGTTGAGTACCTGCATCACCTAAGCCGTCGGGAAATGGGTCAAACTCCACACATAACACCTGAGGAGTGGAGATGGATGTCCGACCTATGCACCATCCGCCAAAACTTTGAGGACTCCACCAAGATGGTGAGCGGCGATGACGACATTATTAGCGTCACCATACCGCTTCTCTGCCTTCTAAAATGGTCTCTGCTCAAAAAACAACCATGATGCATTGCAGGCGGAGCGCGATGAGTTTGAGCAAGAAACAGTAGTGGGTGTGGGTGATGATAACACACAGCCCAGCCTCGTCTCATCACAACGTGCAGTGGAGGACTATGACGAGAAGGAGGATGAAGACATGGAGCAACTCTCTGGCCAAATTGAGGATATGACATGCAGTCATATCCTCGGTTCAGCGTGGCTGGCCAGAGGACAGGGTAGATGATGAGGAGGAGGAGGAGGAGGACAGCATGTTCAGTCATCGTGTTGGTCAGGATACTGAAGTGATGGCTGTTAAGAGTCTGGCACACATGGCTGACTTTATGGTAAGCTGCCTGTCTCGTGACCCTCGCGTTAAGAACATCTTGGCCGACAATCATTACTGGTTGGTAACACTCTTAGACCCACGCTAAAAGGAGAACTTTATGTCTCTTATTCCCGAGGCGGAGAGGTCAGGCAAAATGCAGCAGTTCCAGAAGGCCATTGTCACGGAAGTAGGCAAAGCATTCCCCTCACAAAACGCTAGCGGCATAGGTCAGGAATCACTGGACAACCAAGGCGTACAGCCGAGAGGGGCACAAGTCCAATCCGCCAGAGGTAGGGGAACAGTCTTTAAGATGTGGGACAGTTTTCTCAGCCCCTCACATACCACAGCCCCTGAGGTGAGGGGTAGTGACACAAGAAATCCTAAGTTTGGCCAGATGCTCAAGGAGTACCTTGCAGATCAAACAACTGTACTCCGACATTCCTCTGTGCCTTACAATTAATGTGTATCCAAGCTGGACACGTGGCATGAATTGGCTCTCTACGCTTTGGAAGTCCTGGCCTGCCCTGCCGCTAGCGTTTTGTCAGAGCGTGTTTTTAGTGCCGCAGGTGGAATCATTACAGATAAACGCACCCGCCTGTCAACTGTAAATGCTGACAGGCTGACTCTGATCAAGATGAACAAGGGTTGGATTTGGCCAGACTTCACCACACACACCAACAGCAAATTACAGCGGAATTTAAAGTTTGTAACGGGAATTTGCCATGTACCTCCACTCACCCATGGTAACACACTTCTGGACTTTGGCTAATCGCTGGACTGCTCCTCCTTCTCCTCATGCGCCATCATGGTGACCGTTACAATAGTTAAGCCGTTGTTTCAGGTATACCCCCAGTGGTAAATTTTTTCGCCCATTCTTTCTGAATGGGCATTACAACGACAGGAGACCCGCTCCTTTGCAATGGGAACAATGTTTTGAGGCCCTCATGCACATCTCTATCCAGGGACAATGTGGAGCCTCCCAATTTTTGGCTGCCCTGCCTAAGGGCTATACTACAATAGACCCACTTCCTTACAATGGGCACTTCATGTTTACAGGCCATCATGCACGTCTCTATCCAGGGACAATATGGAGCCTGACGCTGCCACCGACTGCCACACACATGCTGTTTTAAATGCAAGCACGGACGCAATAAGAACCTAACTGGTTTTTAGGAGCGACAATTACTGAGAAGTCTAACACTATCAGACACTGCTGACTGACGTGTATTATACACTAGACTTGTGCGTTATATAATAGTTTGTGCAAAACGCGCACCTGTACGCTGCCACCGACAGACACACACGTGCTGTTTTTAAATGCAAGCACGGACGCAATAAGAACCTAACTGGTTTTTAGGAGCGACAATTACTGAGAAGTCTGACACTATCAGACACTGCTGACTGACGTGTATTATACACTAGACTTGTGCGTTATATAATAGTTTGTGCAAAACGCGCACCTGTACGCTGCCACCGACAGACACACACGTGCTGTTTTTAAATGCAAGCACGGACGCAATAAGAACCTAACTGGTTTTTAGGAGCGACAATTACTGAGAAGTCTGACACTATCAGACACTGCTGACTGACGTGTATTATACACTAGACTTGTGCGTTATATAATAGTTTGTGCAAAGCGCGCACCTGTACGCTGCCACCGACAGTCACACACGTGCTGTTTTTAAATGCAAGCACGGACGCAATAAGAACCTAACTGGTTTTTAGGAGCGACAATTACTGAGAAGTCTGACACTATCTGGACTGTTTTACACTGTGTACACCAGCCCCAGATATGATGAAGGCTGGTATACGGTCACCACTAGGAATGGCTATATACCCTGCCTGCCTGCCTGCCTGCCTGTATACTGCTACAATAGTCCTGACAAGGACTCTTCTGGTCACTAGCCTGTATTCCGACCTGGCTATACCCTGCCTGTATATAGCAACAATAGTCCTGAGAAGGACTCTGCTACTGTACTCCGACCTGGCTATACCCTGCCTGCCTGTATACAACTAGAATAGTCCTGAGAAGGACTTTTGGTCACACTGTTTGCAGCCCTGCAACTGAAAAAGCTATAAAGGGCCGCAAAGCTTTCCCTGAATCAGCGACACTCTCCCTGCACTCACTGTCTGGATAGCTGAGAGCAGAGCACAGCGCGCCGGCCGGTATAAAGGCTCGGTCACGCTGTGCAGGCCGGCCAATCACTGCAATTCCACAACTAACAGGGCTGTGGCATTGCAGTGGTCTGCCAGCCAATCCCTGCATGAGGGCTGGCTCTCAAAACAGCGCCAACATGCAGAAATGAAGACCACGAGTACAGCACGAGTATCGCGAGATTACTCGGTCCCCGCCGTGCAGCCCGAGTACAGCGATACTCGTGCGAGTACCGAGTAGTTACAAGCATGCTCGCTCATCACTAGTAGCTATGTGTCCCCTCTGCCCACAGGAAAAGCAGATGACACAAGACTGAGAACCTGGGGCAGAGGAGACCACCTTGGACACTTCCATTGACTCCACGGAGTCGCCTACAGGACTGGCTGGGGGACCTGTCTGATGGAAGACGGGAGTCAGACGCTTTTTAGGCCGAGAAGACGTGGGTGCTGAAGAGACCTCGAGCCTTCACTCCGCCTGGCGGATGTCTATGCGAGAGGCAACCTGAATCAAGGACTCTAAAGTGGCAGGCACCTCACGTGTGGCCAGTGCGTCTTTGACAAACCCTGCCAGGCCCTCCCAAAACACAAGGACAAGGACCTTATCCGGCCAGTCCAGCTCTGCGGCCAGTGTCCTAAAGTGTACAGCAAAGTCCCGGACTGAAGCAGACCCTTGCCGAAGTCGTAGGAGGCGCAGCGCGGAATCGTGGGTGACTTGAGGCCCGAGGAACACCATTCTCATGGCCCCAAGATAAGCTGCTAAGTTATTCACCACACGATCTCCGCGCTCCCACAACGGCGTGGACCACTTCAGCGCTCTCCCTGTGAGCAGGGACTGGACGAAGGCTACCTTCGCCTTCTCGGTAGCGTAAAGAGTCGCGGACAGCTCTAAGTAGGTGGTAACCTGGTTTATAAACCCACGGCACTCAGAGCTGTTGCCACTAAAGCGCTCTGGAAGCGCAAGGCGAGGAGACCTTCCGCCCAATAGCACAGCCTGGGTAGCCGCCTGGGTGGCGACTGTCGTCAGAGTAGTCTTATCGGAGGAAGACTGCTCCACTGCTGCCAATCGTGACTCCAACTGCTGCACATAACGCAGCAACTGCTGCTGCTCTTCAGCCATAGCCAGACCTTTGGTGCGACCGTAATGTTACGAGGGGGACCCGGGGAAGCGTGCCAAGATGGGAAATGGACTGCTTCCGCCAGTCAAGGTCCACTGTGCGGTGTAAGGGACCGCCGCTATGGTGGGTGAAGAGTGAGCGGGTTGCTGCTAGCGATCGTCTGGAATGTCACAGACGATCTATGTACACCGATCTGCCCTAACCCCTGAGGGTTGTATGGCACAGATCTCACGGCTCGGTGTACCTGTTGCACGGGGAAGCACAGAGGTGCCCACGCACGTGTGCCAGTGGAAGTCACGAGAATATGGCACGAGGGTAGCACAGAGGTGCCCACGCACGTGTGCTTTCAATAACCAGGTGAGTCCAATGGAGACTTGAGGAGCTCACCTGGGACAGGAACACGGCCTGTTGACGGGGGTACTGCCGGAGCAGCAAGGCAGGAACACGGCCTGCAAACGAGGTACTGCCGGAGCAGCAAGGGCCAAGCCCACAAGAGACAGTAATGCCTGAGCAGTGGCGTGGCAGCACGCTGCCAGACATCCAAACATAGAAGGACGGTCGCGCGCCGCCATGATGGCAGGGGGAGCTTTTAAGGAGGTGCAGCTCCACCCGAGGGCGGGCGCGAGGCGGAGATGACGGACTTGACCCAATCAGGGTCCACGACGTCCCAGCCTGGCCAGTCAGGATTCACCACGTCACCAGCCTTGTCATCAAGCCGTGTGACGTCAGTGAGCGAATCAGGACCCACCACGCATTGCACATGCTCACCCTCCTGCCTCTGGGAAATAGAGGCGGGATCCTCGGTCTCACAATGTGCAGAGATAACGGGAATCTCACTGCTTCCCTGAGCAGTAAACCTCTGCACATTGCGCAGCCTCGCAGACCTTCGGGGCCGCTGAGCAGGAGAGTCTGCGGCAGGCCAGGAATGGGAGACCGCTTCACTCCTTGTAACAGGAGAACCACTAGGTGTCACCCTTCTGCTGCCTCTCTGAGAAGGTATCTCCTGCACACTGCGCAGTCTGGCAGACCTTCGGCGCTGCTGAGCAGGAGTGCTCGTGGCAGGCAAGGAATGGGAGACTGCCTCAGGAGAGCCACGAGATGTAACACCTATATCTGTGTCTCCTCCTCTTTTTTCTCGTCCAGCTGTTTTGTTTTTGCATGAGTATTTCTCCTTGTCACTTTCCCATGTGTTTGTGTTGTATTGGGAGTTGTTTGTCACCTTTTGGACACATTTGAAGGTGTTTTCTAGGTGTTTTTATGTGTTTGTGATTGCCTCCCATTGTTTTCAATGGGGTTCGAGAGGTTCGTCAAACGGCTCGCTGAACCGAACTCGAACACGGCCTCCGTTCGATGAACCGAACTCGAGCCTCTAGAGACTCGCTCATCTCTAGTGTTAAGGATATAAGATCGAGAGTAGCCAACTGGGTAAGCTGGACTATTTATTTTTTCTCCATCTATTGTACATTTATGGTAGATGTTGCGATGCCTGCTATTCTGTTAGGGAATAGTGTAATGTTTAATGTCTTGAAAAACAGTCCTTATAACGTTCCTCTTTCTTATAATGTTTCCCTTTCACAGATCAGTAACGCTCTTCCTCTTGTGGTTTTCTATATCCAGTCACAGCAGGATTTTGTATGATCTCCTCATTACTTTATATTTCTGTGTCCCTCGCACAATAATATTCTCCGGTGTCTGCAGCCTCCATGTTATTCATCTGGAGATAGGCCTGCTTCTTGGCGTTGTTTTTGGTGATTGTGGTTCTGCTCTTCAGTGAATCGGCATAATAAGTGCTACCATCCGTCCATACAGCTCCGATCCATTGCAGCCCTTTCCCAGGGGCTTGTCTGATCCAGCTGATGGCATAAATGGATAACTCAAACCCAGAGACTGTACAGGTCAGTTTCAGTTGCTGTGAAGGTTTCACCAGTCGTGGACCGGACTCCTGTAAAGTCTGACTGAGGACACCTGAAAAAAGAGCATAATTAAAAGTATGAAATAATAAATATGATAAATAAAATTAAAATAAACTAAAGCTTACTTATTGGGGACAACAAGAAAAGAAATAGAAGATACATTGTCATGGGATCAGGTTACAATGTAACAAAGATAACTGAGATAAGGAGGAAAATGATCTAACCCTTTATATGCTGGAGTCATACATATTTGCATAAATGTCATCTTGGGTTCTAGTGCTGAATGTAGGAATTACAAAAAAACAGACACTGGAATAAGATTTGGGTCTTTTACAATAATAAATATTTAAGTTAGAGGTATGGCATAATGTCTGTTTAATAAAGATGCATTATCTCTTATGAGTTACTCCTTGTTTTTTTGTGTTTTTCTGGGTTTTTTTTTTACTGCAATATAAAACCAGAGCTTTTTAACTGGTTAATAACCCAGCTAGGATAGACCTTAATAACCAACCAACTTTTTACTTTGTTTCTGACTCTTCACTTTAATGCAGACATACCTTTTTAACTTATGTGGCTATATGAGGCACACATAATATTAATTTCACGGCTCTACACCTAAATTGTTTTAGTATTCTATCATCTTAGGCTGACCAATCAACAAATGCTAACTTAGCTCCTTATTACAGTTGCATCACTTACTTTTCTAAATGCTCTCTGTGTAAAGTATACAGTTTTAGAATTTCTTAGCTTAGTTTCTTCACATATTGACATGTTTCTGTATTTTTTTCAGATATGCCTCTTTCTTCTATTAAGAAAGCAGATAGTATTTGTATAGTATATGTGTAGAGAAGTCACTTTTGTGTCACAGTGGTAAAACTTGTCCACCATGTTAAGGAAAGCCTAAAACTAGAGATGAGTGAACCCGAGGTTTGGTTTTCGAACCAAACACTGACTTTAAAAAACAGAGTTCAGGTTCGGAGTTCAGATACTTTACATGCGAACTCCACTCACACGAACAACTCTCTGCTCAGCTACGCCTTGGTGCTTGCAGTGTTTGAACGGATCACAGTGGGGGTAACAACAGCATGATTAGATGTAGTAACGCAACAATGGTCAATTCCAAGGACACTCCAATTGCCAATCACTTTATCTGTAGGGGGAAATAAGCATTTTTTCCCCCCAAAAAAAGGAGTACAAAACAGTCCGGAATAATCAAATATATATTTGATTATTTCGGACTGTTTTGTACTCCCTTTTTTGGGGGAAAAAATGCTTATTTCCTCCTACGGATAAAATGATTAGATGTAGTATGCAACAAAAAAATTGAAAAAACTCGCCCAGCATTCCTTGGAAGAGTTCTCCTTATGGCTGGCTTTATGTGGGCGGAAACTTGAACTGCCAGTCAGTGACTTCGAAAGGGTCTCAGGACCAGTTCGAACCAGTGGAGGTTTGGGTTAACTACTGCCACTGTACCAGACCTCCAAAGCTTTGCTCTTCTCTAATCAGGACTAGAGATGAGTGATCCTGCTGAAGATCGGATAGGTTCGGGATCGCCGAACCCACCTGAGTTTGTCTATCAAATCACTAATCAGAGATCCAAATCCAAAAAGAAAAGAAAAAGAAACTGGTAGCACTCAGTGTGATGACATTGACTCTGTCAGTGCCTAGCATGGGTTAGGTTTCTTAAAATTCAGCCAGACATGATGATAGTTTGTTTATAAACGGGGGGTAAGCCCCTCATTGTATCTACAAGACTCTTAGGAGTCTAGTGTTAAAGTTTTTGTTGACTCATGTAATTGCCTTGGCCAGTGAAGGTCAGATACCCAGAGAAATCAATTATGCAAACCTCCCATTGTATGTGTATAATACTATGTGTATTGCTAGATGCGATGTAACTTAGCTGTCTCTCCCTCGTCTCTGCCAGAGACCATTATTACTAGGGATATTTTGTATATGGCTTGAAATCTAGCCAATAAGAGACCAGTCATATCCACCAATTGTGAAGACCCCAATGGTCTGAATGGAGAGCTCAGGGGTATAAGAAGGAGGACTGTCAATTACCAAGTTAGACTCTTGCTATATGATACCAATCTAGGATCTGCAGATCCGATTGTCAAGCCATAACCGAACCTGGATTATAATTAGAGTTGAGCGCGGTTCGCGGTTCGAGGTTCTCCAGTTCTAGGCTCGAGTGATTTTGGGGCCTGTTCTAGATCGAACTAGAACTCGAGCTTTTTGCAAAAGCTCGATAGTTCTAGAAACGTTCGAGAACGGTTCTAGCAGCAAAAAAACAGCTAATTCCTAGCTGGCTTTCCGCTGTAATAGTGTAAGTCACTCTGTGACTCACACTATTATGACATTTCAGTGTATAGTGTGCGTGAACAGCGCCTTCAGATCACTGCTGTTTGTATAATGGCGATAGCCATTTTTTTTTTTTTTCCTTGTCTTCCTTCCCTAAGCGCGCGCGTGTAGTGGGGCGGGCCAGCATGTCAGCCAATCCCAGACACACACAAAGCTAAGTGGACTTTTAGCCAGAGAAGCAACGGCATGTGTGATAGGATGTCCATGTCACATGTCCCTGCATTATAAAACCGGACATTTTCCTCCAGGACGCCATTATCTCTTCTGCATCCTTGGTGTCAGACATCACTGGCGCAGCTCCGTCCTTTGTCCTATCGCCGATACTGCTGTATGCGCTCCATACACAGCGCTGGACAGCATAGGGATAGCACTTTCCATCAGTCCTTTTAAGGGCTCGTACGGGCAGGGTAAGAGTTAAGGTGACAGGTCCTGAAAACAGCGACAGCGTCTGTGTAGCAAAGGTCAGGGATTTCGTCGCTGCATTTCCCCATTAGGAGGGAATAGAAAGGCAGGCTTCCTTTCCTCTACCCAGAGCCCCACAATCCTGGCACTGTACCCTCCTGCCCTCTGCACACTCCAACTCATTATAACTAAGCCATTATACTAGCAAACACTCAGTGTACCTAGTGGCATCCTAAACGTGGCTATTGGACTTTGCTATAGTCCCACTAGTGCAAAGACATTTGCAGCACCTCTACCTGCATTGCACACTCCAACTCATTATAACTAAGCCATTATACTAGCAAACACTCAGTGTACCTAGTGGCATCCTAAACGTGGCTATTGGACTTTGCTATAGTCCCACTAGTGCAAAGACATTTGCAGCACCTCTACCTGCATTGCACACTCCAACTCATTATAACTAAGCCATTATACTAGCAAACACTCAGTGTACCTAGTAGCATCCTAAACGTGGCTATTGGACTTTTGTCTAGTCCCACTAGTGCAAAGACATTTGCAGCACGTCTGTCTGCATTGCACACTCCAACTCATTATAACTAAGCCATTATACTAGCAAACACTCAGTGTACCTAGTAGCATCCTAAACGTGGCTATTGGACTTTTGTCTAGTCCCACTAGTGCAAAGACATTTGCAGCACGTCTGTTTGCATTGCACACTCCAACTCATTATAACTAAGCCATTATACTAGCAAACACTCAGTGTACCTAGTGGCATCCTAAACGTGGCTATTGGACTTTGCTATAGTCCCACTAGTGCAAAGACATTTGCAGCACCTCTACCTGCATTGCACACTCCAACTCATTATAACTAAGCCATTATACTAGCAAACACTCAGTGTACCTAGTGGCATCCTAAACGTGGCTATTGGACTTTGCTATAGTCCCACTAGTGCAAAGACATTTGCAGCACCTCTACCTGCATTGCACACTCCAACTCATTATAACTAAGCCATTATACTAGCAAACACTCAGTGTACCTAGTGGCATCCTAAACGTGGCTATTGGACTTTGCTATAGTCCCACTAGTGCAAAGACATTTGCAGCACCTCTACCTGCATTGCACACTCCAACTCATTATAACTAAGCCATTATACTAGCAAACACTCAGTGTACCTAGTGGCATCCTAAACGTGGCTATTGGACTTTTGTCTAGTCCCACTAGTGCAAAGACATTTGCAGCACCTCTACCTGCATTGCACACTCCAACTCATTATAACTAAGCCATTATACTAGCAAACACTCAGTGTACCTAGTGGCATCCTAAACGTGGCTATTGGACTTTGCTATAGTCCCACTAGTGCAAAGACATTTGCAGCACCTCTACCTGCATTGCACACTCCAACTCATTATAACTAAGCCATTATACTAGCAAACACTCAGTGTACCTAGTGGCATCCTAAACGTGGCTATTGGACTTTGCTATAGTCCCACTAGTGCAAAGACATTTGCAGCACCTCTACCTGCATTGCACACTCCAACTCATTATAACTAAGCCATTATACTAGCAAACACTCAGTGTACCTAGTGGCATCCTAAACGTGGCTATTGGACTTTGCTATAGTCCCACTAGTGCAAAGACATTTGCAGCACGTCTACCTGCATTGCACACTCCAACTCATTATAACTAAGCCATTATACTAGCAAACACTCAGTGTACCTAGTGGCATCCTAAACGTGGCTATTGGACTTTGCTATAGTCCCACTAGTGCAAAGACATTTGCAGCACCTCTACCTGCATTGCACACTCCAACTCATTATAACTAAGCCATTATACTAGCAAACACTCAGTGTACCTAGTAGCATCCTAAACGTGGCTATTGGACTTTTGTCTAGTCCCACTAGTGCAAAGACATTTGCAGCACGTCTGTCTGCATTGCACACTCCAACTCATTATAACTAAGCCATTATACTAGCAAACACTCAGTGTACCTAGTGGCATCCTAAACGTGGCTATTGGACTTTGCTATAGTCCCACTAGTGCAAAGACATTTGCAGCACCTCTACCTGCATTGCACACTCCAACTCATTATAACTAAGCCATTATACTAGCAAACACTCAGTGTACCTAGTGGCATCCTAAACGTGGCTATTGGACTTTTGTCTAGTCCCACTAGTGCAAAGACATTTGCAGCACCTCTACCTGCATTGCACACTCCAACTCATTATAACTAAGCCATTATACTAGCAAACACTCAGTGTACCTAGTGGCATCCTAAACGTGGCTATTGGACTTTGCTATAGTCCCACTAGTGCAAAGACATTTGCAGCACCTCTACCTGCATTGCACACTCCAACTCATTATAACTAAGCCATTATACTAGCAAACACTCAGTGTACCTAGTGGCATCCTAAACGTGGCTATTGGACTTTGCTATAGTCCCACTACTGCAAAGACATTTGCAGCACCTCTACCTGCATTGCACACTCCAACTCATTATAACTAAGCCATTATACTAGCAAACACTCAGTGTACCTAGTGGCATCCTAATTGTGGCTATTGGACTGTTGTCTAGTCACACTAGTGCAAAGACATTTGCAGCACCTCTACCTGCATTGCACACTCCAACTCATTATAACTAAGCCATTATACTAGCAAACACTCAGTGTACCTAGTGGCATCCTAAACGTGGTTATTGGACTGTTGTCTAGTCACACTAGTGTAAAGACATTTGCAGCACCTCTGCCTGCATTGCACACTCCAACTCATTATAACTAAGCCATTATACTAGCAAACACTCAGTGTACCTAGTGGCATCCTAAACGTGGCTATTGGACTGTTGTCTAGTCCCACTAGTGCAAAGACATTTGCAGCACCTCTACCTGCATTGCACACTCCAACGCATTATAACTAAGCCATTATACTAGCAAACACTCAGTGTACCTAGTGGCATCCTAAACGTGGCTATTGGACTTTGCTATAGTCCCACTAGTGCAAAGACATTTGCAGCACCTCTACCTGCATTGCACACTCCAACTCATTATATCTAAGCCATTATACTAGCAAACACTCAGTGTACCTAGTGGCATCCTAAACGTGGCTATTGGACTTTGCTATAGTCCCACTAGTGCAAAGACATTTGCAGCACCTCTACCTGCATTGCACACTCCAACTCATTATAACTAAGCCATTAAACTAGCAAACACTCAGTGTACCTAGTGGCATCCTAAACGTGGCCATTGGACTTTTGTCTAGTCCCACTAGTGCAAAGATATTTGCAGCACGTCTGCCTGCATTGCTCAATCCAACTCATTATAACTAAGCCATTATACTAGCAAACACTCAGTGTACCTAGTGGCATCCTAAACGTGGCTATTGGACTGTTGTCTAGTCACACTAGTGCAAAGACATTTGCAGCACCTCTACCTGCATTGCACACTCCAACTCATTATAACTAAGCCATTATACTAGCAAACACTCAGTGTACCTAGTGGCATCCTAAACGTGGCTATTGGACTTTGCTATAGTCCCACTAGTGCAAAGACATTTGCAGCACCTCTACCTGCATTGCACACTCCAACTCATTATAACTAAGCCATTATACTAGCAAACACTCAGTGTACCTAGTGGCATCCTAAACGTGGCTATTGGACTGTTGTCTAGTCACACTAGTGCAAAGACATTTGCAGCACCTCTGCCTGCATTGCACACTCCAACTCATTATAACTAAGCCATTATACTAGCAAACACTCAGTGTACCTAGTGGCATCCTAAACGTGGCTATTGGACTTTGCTATAGTCCCACTAGTGCAAAGACATTTGCAGCACCTCTACCTGCATTGCACACTCCAACTCATTATAACTAAGCCATTATACTAGCAATTGATGCCGCCAGTTTAAGGGCCGTAGTTGCATTGTCAGGGATATTTATTCTTTATTATTCTGCTGTTAATAAAGCTAGACCACCGCTGCAATCTACACCACCTCTCAATTTTTACTACCACATTTTAAGTGCACAATCTTGTCGCAATCAACATGAGTGGCAAAATGACAGATGCTGGTGGAAAGGGGAAGAGGCGTGGTGGAAAAGGAAAAAAAGGTTTTGTCCGTGGGGAAGGTGGCAAAGCTGCATTATCATCTGCTGAAGAGAGACCATCTACCAGCAAAAGTAAGATGTCTACTACTTACCGTGGACAATCCGATGTGCTCCCTTTTTTACGGACACGAACAACAGGAACAAAGGTAGATGATGGCCAAAAAAGGAAAATGCTTGAATGGATCTCAAGTGGTCCAACAAGTGCCCTCTCAGCCACTTCAAGTACCGCATCCAAAAAACACCAGTCCTCTGAGTTGTCATCCCAATCAAACTTGCTTTCTCCCAGCTCTGAAGTCTCCATCAGCCCTGCACAGTATGGTGGAACTGAGATGGCTGAGTCTGCAGAGCTGTTCAGTCACACTATAGCCTGGGAATCAGAGGTCTGCTCCCAAGCTACAGTGAGTACAGAACAGGAAATGGTCTGCAGTGATGCCCAGAACCTTTGTGACTCTGATTCAGGCCGTGAGGACCAAGTTTCTGAGCATAATGTTGACCCTTTGTCACAAACTGTAACACCTGTGGTTATAGACAATGAGGAACATACTGATGAAGATGAGACGCAGATACCCGATTGGGATGACAACTTAAATATTCGGTCAGGGCAAGAAGAGGCTCGGTCTGAGGGGGAGGGGAGTGCAAACACAACAATTGATGATGAAGTTCTAGATCCCACCTACTGTCAACCCCCAGTCAGGCACTCGAGGAGGTCAACAGAGGCGGTGGAGGAGGATGCAACCGACGACGAAGTTACCTTGCGCCTTCCTGGACAGAGTCGGAGCACTGGTAGCACGTCTACAACTGCATCCTCAGCCACTACTCTGCCTCTGAGCATTATTCGGGGTGGATCAACAGGTCGCATGGCCTCTAAGCCTTGCCTAGCCTGGTCCTTTTTTGACATAGAAAAAGATCGCCCAAATTATGTGATCTGTAAAATTTGTCATGGTTCTCTTAGTAGAGGTCAAAACCTCAGCAGTTTGACAACTTCTTCCATGAATCGTCACATGAATAAATATCATAGGTCCCGGTGGGAAGCTCACTGTGCTGCAATGCGGCCTAGCGGAGCGAACCATCCACGGCCTGCCCCTTCCAGTGCATCCGCGCGCTCTTCATCTTCTAGGACTGTGGGGACAGCTGTAACACCTATTTTTCCACGCACAACTTCCACCACTGTAACCGCAACAGGCACTTTGCTTGGTAGGTCGTCAGTTGCTTTGGAAGGGGAAACAAGTCAGTGTGTACAGCTCTCTCAAACATCGATAGCACCAACGTTGGATGAAGGCAACATCATGTCTCTGCCTGCACTTTACTCACAAACCTGCATTTTTCCAGGGACACCCTACTCAACACCGTCTACACACAGCAGCCAGATCTCTGTCCCTCAGATGTGGTCAAATAAAATGCCACTTCCTGCGACCCATGACAAAGCTAAGAGGTTGACTCTATCCCTCTGTAAGCTGTTGGCTACCGAAATGCTGCCTTTCCGCCTAGTGGACACACCGGATTTTAGAGACCTTATGTCTGTCGCTGTGCCCCACTACCAGATGCCTAGTCGCCACTACTTCTCTAAAAAAGGTGTGCCCGCGCTACACCAGCATGTCGCACACAACATCACCGCTTCCTTGAGAAACTCTGTGTGTGAACGGGTGCATTTCACCACCGATACTTGGACCAGTAAGCATGGACAGGGACGTTACATGTCGCTGACTGGGCACTGGGTAACTATGGTGATAGATGGTGAAGGGTCTGCTGCACAAGTCTTGCCGTCCCCACGACTTGTGTGTCAATCCTCTGTCTGTCCAAGTTCCGCCACTGCTTCTGCATCCTCCACCTCATCTGGGTCCTCCACCTTCGCCCCAAGCCTGCCTGGTCAGGCCACCAGCATTCTCACTGTGCAGAAGGAATCACGCACCCCTCATTACTATGCTGGCAGCAGAGCGCAACGGCATCAGGCGGTCTTTAGCTTGACATGTCTTGGGAGTAAGAGTCACACAGCTGAGGAGTTGTGGTCAGCTCTGCGGTCCGAGTTTAATAAATGGTTGTCTCCACTCAACCTGCAGCCTGGTACGGCCGTGTGCGACAATGCTGCAAACCTGGGTGCGGCCCTTCGCCTGGGCAAGGTGACACACGTAACTTGTATGGCTCACGTGTTGAACCTTGTCGTCCAGCAATTTTTAACACACTATCCCGGCCTAGATGGCCTTCTGAACAGGGCACGAAAACTGTCTGCTCACTTCCGCCGTTCAAGCGCCGCAGCTGAGCGACTTGCATCGCTCCAGAAGTCTTTCGGCCTGCCGGTTCATCGCCTGAAATGCGATGTGGCGACACGCTGGAATTCAACTCTCCACATGTTACAGCGACTGTGGCAGCACCGCCGAGCCCTGGTGCAATACGTCATGACGTATAGCCTGGGCCAACGAGATGCAGAGGTGGGTCAGATCACCCTGATGGAGTGGTCTCAGATCAAGGACCTATGCACCCTTCTGCACAGTTTCGACATGGCGAGGAATATGTTTAGCGCTGACAATGCCATTATCAGCATGACGATTCCAGTCATTTACATGCTGGAGCACACGCTAAACACTATTCGGAGTCAGGGGGTGGGACAACAGGAAGGGGAGGAACTACAGGAGGATTCATATGCACAAGGGACAACAACATCACCAAGGTCCAGACGTTCATCATCACCAACGCAGCAGGCATGGGACCATGGGGGACAGGGATCAACAAGGGCGCATAGTAGTAGGCGAAATGTTGAGGAAGGTGCAGGAGAACATGAAGAAATGGAGGACGAACTGTCCATGGACATGGAAGACTCAGCGGATGAGGGAGACCTTGGTCAAATTTCAGTTGAAAGAGGTTGGGGGGAGATGTCAGAGGAAGAAAGAATGGGTAGCACCTCTATGCCACAAACACAGCGTGGACTTGGTCCGCATGGCTGCGCAAGACACATGAGTGCCTTCTTGTTGCACTACCTCCAACATGACACTCGTATTGTCAAAATTAGAAGTGATGATGACTACTGGATTGCCACACTATTAGATCCCCGGTACAAGTCCAAATTTTGTGACATAATTCCAGCCATAGAAAGGGACGCACGTATGCAGGAGTATCAGCAGAAGGTGTTACTCGATCTTAGCTCGGCTTTTCCACCAAACAACCGTGCAGGTGCAGGGAGTGAATCTCCCAGTTGTAACTTGACAAACATGGGACGGTCTCGTCATCTTCAGCAGTCTACCCGTACCAGTAGGACCGTATCTGGTGCTGGTAACAGCAATTTTATGGAATCTTTTCATAATTTTTTTAGACCCTCTTTTGCAAGGCCACCAGAGACAACAAGTCTGACACATAGTCAACGGCTGGAGAGGATGATACCGGAGTATCTCCAAATGAACATCGATGCCATGACTTTGCAAATGGAGCCTTGCTTCTTTTGGGCTTCAAATCTAGAAAAATGGCCAGAGCTCTCCAGTTACGCCTTGGAGATTTTGTCGTGTCCAGCTGCCAGCGTTGTCTCTGAACGTGTCTTCAGTGCTGCTGGGTGTGTGCTGACAGATAAGCGCACGCGTCTGTCCAGTGACAATGTGGACAGACTGACGTTCATCAAAATGAACAAGTCATGGATCCAGAAGGAATTTACTACCCCTGTGTCATCCTGGGGAGAGTAAATGCTTGTGGATTTGGAATGTGCTTGATGCAAATCAAAACATCCTGTTTGCAACTAGGGCACAAGTGCTGCCACTGATGGGGTGTCTGTGTGGCCCATTTTTTGGAAAAAAGGGAGACTCCGCTTGGAGTAACCCTTGCTTACATTGTTTTTAAAAGGAGCCAAGATGAACAGAGCTGGGATCAGGAAAGACTTTGCTACCTACCCCGGTGTCATCCTGGGGACGGTTAAGTATGGCGTATTTTTTAATGTGATTGATGCAAATCTAGCTGTGAAGTGTACAACTAGGGCACAACTGCTGCCACTGAAGGGGTGGGTGTGTGTGGGGCCCAATTTTTGGAAAAAAGGGAGACTCCGCTTGGAGTAACCCTTGCTTGCTGTGTTTTTAAAAGAAGCCAAGATGAACAGAGCTGGGATCAGGAAAGACTTTGCTACCTACCCCGGTGTCATCCTGGGGACGGTTAAGAATAGCGTATTTTTGAATGTGCTTGATGCAAATCTAGCTGTGAAGTGTACAACTGGAGCACAACTGCTGCCACTGAAGGGGTGGGTGTGTGTGGGGCCCAATTTTTGGAAAAAAGGGAGACTCCGCTTGGAGTAACCCTTGCTTACATTGTTTTTAAAAGGAGCCAAGATGAACAGAGCTGGGATCAGGAAAGACTTTGCTACCTACCCCGGTGTCATCCTGGGGACGGTTAAGTATGGCGTATTTTTGAATGTGATTGATGCAAATCTAGCTGTGAAGTGTACAACTAGGGCACAACTGCTGCCACTGAAGGGGTGGGTGTGTGTGGGGCCCAATTTTTGGAAAAAAGGGAGACTCCGCTTGGAGTAACCCTTGCTTGCTGTGTTTTTAAAAGAAGCCAAGATGAACAGAGCTGGGATCAGGAAAGACTTTGCTTCCTACCCCGGTGTCATCCTGGGGATGGTTAAGTATGGCGTATTTTTGAATGTGATTGATGCAAATCTAGCTGTGAAGTGTACAACTAGGGCACAACTGCTGCCACTGAAGGTGTGGGTGTGTGTGGGGCCCAATTTTTGGAAAAAAGGGAGACTCCGCTTGGAGTAACCCTTGCTTGCTGTGTTTTTAAAAGAATCCAAGATGAACAGAGCTGGGATCAGGAAAGACTTTGCTACCTACCCTGGTGTCATCCTGGGGACGGTTAATTAGGCCGTATTTTTGAATGTGTTTGATGCAAATCTAGCTGTGAAGTGCACAACTAGGGCACAAGTGCTGCCACTGAATGGGTGGGTGTGTGTGGGGCACAATTTTTGGAAAAAAAGGGAGACTCCGCTTGGAGTAACCCTTGCTTGCTGTGTTTTTAAAAGAAGCCAAGATGAACAGAGCTGGGATCAGGAAAGACTTTGCTACCTACCCTGGTGTCATCCTGGGGACGGTTAAGTATGGCGTATTTTTGAATGTGCTTGATGCAAATCTAGCTGTGAAGTGCACAACTAGGGCACAAGTGCTGCCACTGAATGGGTGGGTGTGTGTGGGGCCCAATTTTTGGAAAAAAGGGAGACTCCGCTTGGAGTAACCCTTGCTTACATTGTTTTTAAAAGGAGCCAAGATGAACAGAGCTGGGATCAGGAAAGACTTTGCTACCTACCCCGGTGTCATCCTGGGGACGGTTAAGTATGGCGTATTTTTGAATGTGATTGATGCAAATCTAGCTGTGAAGTGTACAACTAGGGCACAAGTGCTGCCACTGAATGGGTGGGTGTGTGTGGGGCACAATTTTTGGAAAAAAAGGGAGACTCGGCTTGGAGTAACCCTTGCTTGCTGTGTTTTTAAAAGAAGCCAAGATGAACAGAGCTGGGATCAGGAAAGACTTTGCTACCTACCCTGGTGTCATCCTGGGGACGGTTAAGTATGGCGTATTTTTGAATGTGCTTGATGCAAATCTAGCTGTGAAGTGCACAACTAGGGCACAAGTGCTGCCACTGAATGGGTGGGTGTGTGTGGGGCCCAATTTTTGGAAAAAAGGGAGACTCCGCTTGGAGTAACCCTTGCTTACATTGTTTTTAAAAGGAGCCAAGATGAACAGAGCTGGGATCAGGAAAGACTTTGCTACCTACCCCGGTGTCATCCTGGGGACGGTTAAGTATGGCGTATTTTTGAATGTGATTGATGCAAATCTAGCTGTGAAGTGTACAACTAGGGCACAAGTGCTGCCACTGAATGGGTGGGTGTGTTTGGGGCCCAATTTTTGGAAAAAAAGGGAGACTCCGCTTGGAGTAACCCTTGCTTGCTGTGTTTTTAAAAGAAGCCAAGATGAACAGAGCTGGGATCAGGAAAGACTTTGCTACCTACCCCGGTGTCATCCTGGGGACGGTTAAGAATACCGTATTTTTGAATGTGCTTGATGCAAATCTAGCTGTGAAGTGTACAACTAGGGCACAACTGCTGCCACTGAAGGGGTGGGTGTGTGTGGGGCCCAATTTTTGTAAAAAAGGGAGACTCCGCTTGGAGTAACCCTTGCTTGCTGTGTTTTTAAAAGAAGCCAAGATGAACAGAGCTGGGATCAGGAAAGACTTTGCTACCTACCCTGGTGTCATCCTGGGGACGGTTAATTAGGCCGTATTTTTGAATGTGCTTGATGCAAATCTAGCTGTGAAGTGTACAACTGGGCACAAGTGCTGCCACTGAATGGGTGGGTGTGTGTGGGGCCCAATTTTTGGAAAAAAAGGGAGACTCCGCTTGGAGTCACCTTGCGGTGTTTTACATGATTTTAGAAGGGAGTGCTATGCCTATATCTGTGTGTCCTCCTCTTTTTCCTTGTCCAGCTGTTTTGTTTTCGCATGAGTATATGTCCTTGTCACTTTCCCATGTGTTTGTGTTGTGTTGTGAGTTGTTTGTCACCTTTTGGACACCTTTGAGGGTGTTTTCTAGGTGTTTTTATGTGTTTGTGATTGCCTGCCATTGTTTCCTACCTCGAGCCGAACCGGGACCGGTTCGCTCATCTCTAATTATAATACTATATGGACTTCAGCATCAAATGCAAGGTTTCGGCTGAGATATCAAGAACTACCTAAGGAAGGAATCCAGCTTGGGACAATCCAGTCACCTGACTACAGAATTTGCGGTCCTCAGCCAGCTTCCTAAATCTGGCGTTATTCCATTCTCGATGGGTGCCCGACGAAAGCGGGGTGCTGCTGGTTTGGATATATAATTACTAATCTGTCAAGCAGACAAATATTGCCAAAAGTCCTGAGTTAATAATCTAGCAAGGCAAGGACAAAAATATAACTTTGAATTAATCACTTTAAAATTGTTCTATAAAGTGCAGTGCAAATATTGTGCAAAACCTCACAAAAATTATATACAATAAAAGGATAGATCTCTCCAAATCTTCACCACGGGCAGACCAAACGCCACCAATCAACAAAGCTGTTGATGACCACACTTTTATGCATGCCTAAAATAAGGCTTAAAAAGATGCGCACCATCGGACCACAGGCCAGACAGCAGGTCAAAGTATCTCCCTCTGCCTAATTACAGTGAATTTTCCATTGGGAATTTTGTCTGAATCACGTTTTGCAGAGATTTAGGGTATATGCCCATGATCTGCATACACTGTGTCCTGGACGCAGAATGTGTTCTCCTGCAGAGACACATGTGTTTTATGCAGGAGACTGTAACTGCCCGTACCCACGATTAGAAGTTGGGTCTCTGTGTACATTCACTCCGTTTTCCCAGCTGAGGACACTCGTATCTCTGCAGCATAAATTGAGATGCTGCATCTAAGGAAGCCGCGCTGCATGTCAGTTTACTTTGTGGAGAAAAGAAGCACCATGAGCATGGGATTTCTATCAATACATCCAATGGGCTTGTACCACACAACGTAGCGGTTTGGACGCAGAGAAAACAGGCTTTGTTCAATATGCTGCTATTCCTGATTGTGAGTATGTACCCTTACACGTAATCCCGATGCAAGAGCTCAGCGTGTAGCACTGGATAAATATGAGCCACGATGTTTATTTATTGTTTATGCCGTTCACCTTGCATTAGGCGGCTTTTTTCATCTGGTCAGTACGATTATAGCGGTACCAGGTTTATATAGTTTTTTTTAGGTTTGGCGACTATCACACTGAAAAACGTATTTTACAATATAAAGGGTTTTTTGCATCACTGGATTTTGAAGGCTATAGTTTTTTTCTATTTTTCTGCTGACAGAATCATGTGAGGGCTTGTTTTTTGTGGGATGAAATGGAGTTTTTATTGGTGCCATTTTTGACCACATAAATTTTGATCGCTTTTTATTCTACTTTATGTGAGGCTGAATGAAAAAGAAGCAGCAACTCAGGAACAGTTTATTTGTTTGTTTTTTATGTCATTCACTGTGCTTTAAAAGTGGTAAGATAGTTTTTTTCTTCATGTCAGTATGCTTACAGTGATACCATATTTATGTTTTTATTTTTTGTTTTGCCACTTTTACACCCTAAAAACTATTTTATAGGAAAAAAAAACAGTTTTTGCATTGCTGTTTTCTGAGATCTATAACTTTTTTATTTTTTGGTTGACAGAGTTGTATGGTATTTATGTTTGACTTTCTGGTAACAGTTTATTCCACTTTTTTTGTCAGTTGTATGTTGAAAAGACATAGTCTTTGCTACTTTTATTTTTATTTTTTTTACCGTGTCCACTGAAAGGGTTAAATAGTGTGACAGTTTTATAACTCAGGTTGTTGCAGATGTAGCAATACCAAATATTTGTACTTTTTTTTTACACAAATATAATTATTTATTGGAATATTTATATACTTTTTTTTGTTCATTTTCATATTTTTTTTTTAAATATTTTTACTTTATTTAAAAACTTTTAACTTTTTCACTTACTCCCTTTTTTGGGACAGCACCCCACAGTGCTCTGATTGTAGCTGCAATGTTCAGCAGTGCTCGATCACTGCAGAACATTGCGCTGCACTGAGAGAGTCTGTGTGATCATGCAGCAGGCATGATCACACAGGCTGTCTGTAGGGTCTCCATAGTCAGGTGACCTGGAAGTAGTCATGACGACCTCAGGTCACCATGACAATGTAGCGCCCCTGAAGCCATCAGGAGCTACAAGGTAGTGCATCCTGTCAAAGATGCAGGGACCCAGAAGACCAGTGCCGGTAACAGCAAAACATTCATTTTAATCTCTGTTTTTCCCATTCCCACAGACTGGTGACAAACTAGGGTTGGACCCAATGGATGGTCAACTAGGGTGGAGCCAATCCAGTCCACTAGACGACAACCAGGGAGGAGGGGTCAGACAGTCAGTAAGTGGAAGTGAGAGGAGACAAACGTAACCGCACTGAAAAGAGGGTGTAACGGTGACCCGAGGGCCCAGGCATGTGGTCGCCGGTGGAGTACGGTGGAGTACTCCCGCAACCATAGCACCAATGGGGTACAGAATTCTAGGTCAGGCAAACACTCCAGGCAGATCTGATGAAATCTGCACAGTGAGGGGACCATCCAGGACCTCACTGATCGTAAAGTTCGGGACACAGTAGCAACGGGACAGCTGGGGAACAGGACCAGAGAAACGGTCCTCACAGGGTTCAAGCTACCTGTTATACGGACTAAGACTGAACGAGAACCAGGAGGGGACCCCCAGACGCTTCAAGCCATGAGGACCCAGCAACCAGAGACAGGTGCAGGGGAAAGAAGCCACCAGGTCACCAAACTGGCACTGGGACTAAGGGGACAAGGGGTAAGGATCAGCTTTCCTCGCGTTACCAGCCATAACAACGCTGTGAGTAAAGCAACCAGTTAAACTGCAACCCTTGTGTGGCCTACATTCTATCCACGCCCAACAACATCATCTATCCCCTGGGGCCTGGCCCTACTTGCAGAGGGCCCAACATCCAGGCTGCCACCAACACCAGCCCCAGTAGTGAGAATTGTGCAGCGGCGGCTCCACCTAAATAGCTGCAACTTACAAGTGGCGTCACGACAAAAACTTTTATTTTACCTGTCTTGTAAATAACTCCCTTTTTGGAGCGACCCCAGGGTCACGGAACCGGGCAATGGCCACCCAGTGACACCCCCGTGAATATACAGCCCGGGATCGATTACCCTATAGCCCTGGGGCGGCACAACAATGATTGGGCTCTCCTGATTACATCTTGGGGGTTCGATCAGAGGGAGAGGGAGCGTGATCCCTTTCCCAATCCCTTAAATGTCACAATCGGTATTGATCGCAGCAATTAGGGGGTTAAACACCCAGGGATGGCACAGGCACCATCCCTGGCTGTGAGGGCAGGGGCTTGGCTGTTGGGTAAGCCAAGTCAACGGCCGCGATCGTGGGTGCACAGCTTCCTGTGCCCTTGCAGTTGTTAGGACATATCAGTACTTCCTTGGTTGTTAAGTCACGTAAAAATAGGACGTACCGGAACGTCCCACGGTACACTATGGTGAATTTAAACTTTGTTCCAAGAGGCAGGTCACGGACCATCAGGAAGCACTGCAAGGGATGGGACCCAGACGAGCTCCCCTTGAATGGCAGTGTCACCCAGAGACTTGGCTTACCCGGTTGTCAGCATATGCTTACTGGCTGAGTGAATATGTGAGTGATCTCCCCGTCACGTCACCCCGTATCATCATCCAGAGTCCCGGGGCATACCCCTACCCATGGAGGGTAACGACACCTTGATGCCTCATTCCATCACCCCGGGTACTCACAACGGCAGCTGCGGTACTCCCAGTTACCGCACACCACGGGTGGCGTCATGAACTACAACTCCCCTGTAAATATTCCCCTTTACTTTAGAGTGTGGCCCCTAAGCCCCCGGGTCCAGAGACCCTCAAATCACGAACTGACATCATCCCGGATCCGAGCAGTTTGATCCGCTACTGAGGCGGCACACCAACACTCTCTAATATTAAAACCTTACCATGGGTCTAAAATAGGTCTCAATGTGACTAAGGGCTGAGAGTGACCGGGTCCCAACAGGACACACAGTCAGGGGATGCACAGTATGAAATGCCCAGCTCACTAAGAGGGAGTGCCACACCCTATTTGCACTGAATACAAAAAAGCTACATAAAAACAAAAAAGTGAGCCGGAGTATGAGATGGTATACATTCACACTGGCCTATTTTAGACCCATGGTAAGGTTTTAATATTAGAGAGTATAGGTACTGTCCCAATCAGCTACACCTTGTCATAGGTGGGATGGCTTTATGCTTTTTTTGATCAAAAACAGTGTTTACTAAGTACCCTATGTTTATATGCACTATGCTTTTATTTAGTTACAGCAGGGTATATTTTCTCAATTTTTCCCTTGGTTTCTCTTTGTCTTATGGCCAGTGTGAACATGAGCTTACAAGCTCCATGTATACCATCTCATACTCCGGCTCACTTTTTGCTTTTTTGTTTTTATGATTTTTTTGTTTTTATGTACCGTCTTTTTCGGATTATAAGACGCACTTTTCCTCCCAAAAATTTGGGAGGAAAATGAGGGGTGCGTCTTAAAATCCGAATATAACTTTACCTGGGGGTCCTGTCTGTATGACGATCAGGCGGCCGGGTGCCTGTGGCAGCGTGCAAGCGGCGGGGTACCTGTGCTTGCATGCGGGTGGCAGCCGGGTACCTGTGGCTGCATGTGGGCGGCAGTCGGGTGCCTGTGCCTGCGTGCGGGCGGCAGCCGGGTGCCCGTACACAGGCACCCGGCTGCCGCCCGCATGCAAGCACCCTGCTGCCACCCGCACACAGCCACAGGTACCCGGCTGCCACCCGCATGCAAGCACAGGTACCCGGCCGCTTGCACGCAGGGTGGGCGGGCAGTCTGCTGGCTGCCACTCAGCTGTGCAGCAGGTTACCCAGTTTGTCCGCGGTCCCAGTTTCAAATGATGGCGCCGGGAGCGGGCGCGTGCACAGATAGAGCTCTTGGATGAGAGCTCCATTTGCGCATGCGCCGCTCTGGGTGCCATCATTTGAACCGGGACCACAGACACTGGGACACTCACTGCACTGGCCTGCTGCACGACTCACCCGCCGCCGCTGCTGCCGCCACCACGGATGCCACCGCGTCTGCCACCAGGTACCCCGCTGCGCCTGCCACCACGGACGCAGCCGCACCTGCACCACGGACCCCGGCACTGACCCGCCACACCTGCACCACGGACCCCGCCACCACTGACCCGCAGCACCTGCCAGCACAACCTCTGCCTCCTAGCACAACCTCTGCCTCCTGTGACCCTGCTTCACCACCACTGCTGCCCCCCTCCGGTAAGACAAAACCGGAGTATAAGACGGACCCCATTTTTATTTTTTTTTACCTTTTTTTATGTCTAAATTTGGGGTGTGTCTTATAATCTGGTGCATCTTATAAAGCAAAAAATATGGTATATAAGAGCCCAGGCCATTATATGTAATGTAAAAAAAATCTTTATAATACTGACCTAAGGGGCGGTCCAGTCCGATGGGTGTCGCTGCTCTTGGTCCAGCAGCTCCTCCATCTTGTGTGATCACCATCCTCCTGCACAGCATAGTATGGATGATGCGTCCGATGACTTCCACAAACCGGCCTCCATTGCGCTCATGCGCAAGCACACTTTCATCTGCTCAGCTGAAAGTAGATCAAAGTATTGTAGTGCGCATGTGCGAGAGGTCTTTGACCTTTCCTAACGCCTGCGCATTGCTGTACTTTGCTCTGATATCCTAATAGTAATAATACTGTATCTAAATTTCTACACAAATACAATATCTTAATTGCATTACTGTCACATTACCGCACCTTACTGCACTTTAGTGACGGATAAATGCAATAGCAGTTTAAAATCTACATTTAAGGATACATACTCAACAAAAAGCCTCATGGTCTCATGTAGTTTCTCAAGTTGGTCATACTTAATAAATTAATAAATAGCACAGACAGGCCCCCAAGACTGACCACAAGACAGCATACTCCCAAATTTAATTAGATACAAACAACAAAAAGGAGATTTAAGTGCAATAAGAATGATTTATTTAAGTGTAAAGGACGAAGGCGGTTGCCGAAACGGCCGTCGGGTAAGCGGATCTTCCGGCTGGACACCCCTCACCTTGTTATACACGTGGTAAGTTGCATCGCCTTTAGTGCATGATGCACTATTCACTTTCACCTGGAAGCATGTAGCAGGCTATTTTGCCTCCTTGGCTGGTACCTTGTGGTACACATGGAATTGCTCTTACTTCATATCCATTAGAGGTGAATCCTTGTAATTTTTATATAGCGGATTGCATGTATATTCCCACGTGGTTTATGCCTGACCTTTGCTAGTATTAATATCAGCCACATAGGCTGCTATTTACAGATTACTGTGATGCAGGTATCTCATAGACACCTGTGCCATCATTATCCTAGGGTTTAGTAGCAGCTGTGCATTTTTATTAAACCGTTATTACCCTGATTGGCACCGCTCTAGGCCAACGAGAAGAGACGGTAAAGCACCGGGATTGTCACATCTAATAGATGCGGCCATACCGGGCGGATGCGGTCTGAGAATACCAGCCCCCAGCCGGCGTTATCTTGGCTAGGTATCGAAATTGGGGAGGACCCATGTAGTTTTTGTTTTTTTAATTATTTATTTAAATTAAAAGTAAAAAAAAACCGCATCACTGGCACAGCCACGCACACTTCAGACAAGAACGTGCATGTGATTCTGAAACACATGCATGTTCACCATACTAACTCGCAAACACTTGCACTGCTTTCCCCACCCACTGGCCGTCCTTCCGCCTGTGATTTGGTTGTAGTCAGCTGACACACTGACACTCAGGGTCGGGGCGCATCTAACTGCAACCAATTACACGCTCTGGTGGGTGGGCAAAACAATGAATATTAAATTGTCGGCTACGGATGGAAAAGCATGACACGCAAGAAGTTTGCTGCCATGACACAGCCTCAGGTGAGTACACCGCGCATGCTCCTACCCCCCCTATCCTCTACACAAACATTTTTAATCTATGGATTCTGGTCCCCATAGACTTATATGGGCACCGGAATCCGGATCCGGACTTTTTTTTTCAATTCAGCATTGATCCGCCAGTCCCGGAGTTTGGCGGGTGTGATCTAAGACCTTTTCTAGCAATGGGTCTATGGCTTCCGCGATATATCCCTATCCCCTGCTGTGCCTTAATAAATTATATTGTCCATCTGGTCTATTGTTTGTAGATATATGCACATAGACACTTTATTGATAACTGACAGTTTATAATGTGTTATTTTTCTCTGTGATTCATGGGCTCATTGTGTTAACCCCTCATCTAAGCTACTATACAGTATGTCCATATACTGTCCTTTACACTTAAATAAAATAATTCTTATTGCACTTAAAAACTTCTTTTTGTTGTGTGTATCTATTTAAGAATACATGCAGAAGTAATCCAATGAAGCTATTTAATCTAGTATCAAATTTTTAGTATTATATTTGTTGCCGCAATTTACTTATATGCTGCTAGATACACAAGCACTTTGAGTCAAGGTAGAATGTGATTGCCGCCAATGATAATCTTTATTTCTAGTTTATTCTCTATTACCCTACTTTATGGAATATTTATATCTTCATGTAATAATTTATGTGGTATTTGAATGTACAATATGGTTGACCAATTCATTGGTAGACTCCGCATATACTGTAATTCATTCACAGTCATATGAAAAAGTTTGGGCACCCCTATTAATGTTAACCTTTTTCTTCATAACAATTTGTGTTTTTGCAACAGCTATTTCAGTTTCATATATCTAATAACTGATGGACTCAGTAATATTTCTAGATTGAAATGAGGTTTATTGTACTAACAGAAAATGTGCAATCCGAATTTAAACAAAATTTGACCGGTGCAAAAGCATGGGCACCGCAACATAAAAGTGACATTAATATTTTGTAGATCCTCCTTTTGCAAAAATAACAGCCTCTAATCGCTTCCTGTACCTTTTAATGAGTTCCTGGATCCTGGATGAAGGTATATTTGACCATTCCTGTTTACAAAACAATTCCAGTTCAGTTAAGTTTGATGGTCGCCGTTTCAATCTAGAAATATTACTGAGTCCATCAGTTATTAGATATATGAAACTGAAATAGCTGTTGCAAAAACCCAAATTGTTGTAAAGAAAAAAGGTTAACAGTAATAGGGGTGCTCAAACGTTTTCATATGACTGTGTAAATCTTCAGTCGTATGTATGTGTTTTTGCTTTAATTGGGTAATTGATGCAGTATCGGATTGTATTTTGAGTTTGTATTTTGTATTGTATTTTGTATTGTGTTTAGTATCCTCTGATTTTATTCTGTTTTTTTATGATAAGTTTGTATTTATGCAGTTAATAATCATTTATCACACAATATACAGTATATATTGGGTACATTTGAGTTATGATTTGGTTACATCATTTGTGTGTTGAAGTCAATGCATTATGTGGATGTTACAAATTTAGAAGTACTGTATAGCTCAGGGAAAGCATACATTTGTGTTCAACATCAGGACCTTTAAACAATCATGTTAATTTGGATAGACAATGTAAAAATAAACATTGTTTTTTCATTTTTTTTAGATTTCCATTTTCCATGGTGGAGATATTAGCATTCAAAGTATTTGGCACCTAATTAGTTAAGTTTTGTTAAGTACAAGTGGGTGTTATCAGATTGTTTTCACTGGGGGCATGTACTATATAGGTTCCCAATCATAAGCAGGCAGCAACACACTGGAGAAAGAAGAACAAGACCCACCATACTAGAGATGGTTTCTCAGTGATTTTTCATCACTTAAACAGAACAAAAAGTACAAATAGAAGGGTGTTTGGTATCTCCCTAATAGTGTCCTATCTCTGACACCTTGGTGGAAGAGGTAGTCGACACTGGCATAGCGCTACATGATTGCCTTGCTTTCATGAGGCAGGAAACCTCTGGAGTTGATACAATGATGGATACACCCTTGGAAAACCCTGACTTAACCCTCTTTGTGGATGGATCAAGATATGTAAATCAAGAAGGACAGTTTCATATGGGTATGGTGGTGGTAACAGAAGATGCTGTGCTGATAGAACAGCCGTTAACCACATCCCTGTCTGCACAAGAAGCTGAGGTATGTGCTCTCACTGAAGTCTGCAAGATAGCAGCCAACATTTACTCTGTATGGAAGATAAGAGACTTGATCACCACCAATTGAACTCCTGTATGTCACCTTGATGCCATAGAAGAACTGCTTTGATAAGAATCTGTTTGGATCTGGAGTGGAGGAGAAAACTTGGGAATGTATGTTAGTCGAAGGTTTAGTTAATTACACAACACATTTAGTTAGAGTATCTGGGGGCAGTTCCAAACAGGATCTCATAGGGACTCAAATTGGTGGTCCCTGCTGGGGTGTGTCGGACACTAAACAATGCAAGAGGGAGACTCTCATGCCCTAGTTTCCCTGTTTCCGACACTGCCTCAACATCTCAACCCTCCCACTATTCTGTGGATGGCATGGGGTGTGTAGGGCCAGTTCTGTCCCTAAGGCCTGCCATATCTCTTTGGCTGGCAGTGAAAACAGGTCTCAGGTCACTTTCTATGGTGAAAAGAAATCCATGGTCTTTAGAGTGTTAAGAATATAAGATCGAAAATAGTTAACTGGATAAGCTGGACTATTTTTTTTATCTATCTACTGTACATGTATGGTAGATGTTGGGATGACTGCTATACTGATAACATAATTTCCTATGTTTAATCTCTTGAAAAACAGTCCTTGTAACATTTCTCTTTCTTATAATGTTTCCCTTTCACAGATCAGTAACTGTCTTTCTCTTGTGATTTTCTATATCCAGTCACCGCAGGATTTTATATTTATGTGCCTCCCTCGCACAATAATATTCTCCACTGTCTGCAGCCTCCATGTTATTCATCTGGAGATAAGCCTGCTTCTTGGTGTTGTCTTTTGTGATTGTGGCTCTTCTCTTCAGTGAATCAGCATAAGCAGGACTACCATCGGTCCTTATACCTCCAATCCATTCCAGACCTTTCCTAGGGGCTTGTCTGATCCAGAGTATATGAGATCTGGTTAACTCAAACCCAGAGACTGTACAGGTCAGTTTCAGTTGCTGTGAAGGTTTCACAAGTCCTGCACCGGACTCCTGTAAAGTCTGACTGAGGACACCTGAAAAGAAGAGCAAAAACTATTTCTGAGAGAAAAGCATGTCCAGTCAAAACTGAAAGACATTCTGTAATTGCATTGCTGGACTGGCAATCTTATGATCTTTATATAAAAGATTCTTGTACACTCTGGTAGACCCCAGACCCACCAAATGGGGGTTGTTTGTATCCATTGTAATATTACTAAGCTAAAGCTAAGTAGCCATGAGAAAAAGAGTGTATGTCTCACAGAAATATGGTTGAACACAAATATCAAAGGCAGGACAGAATTGAAGCAGTTATTTATGAAAGTATCTGCAGCGCGCTCAAGAAACTCAGGGCAGAATCTAAACTAGGTCCATTAAGTTCAGGATGTTTCTACCCGGAAACCAAGTGTTAGTTTTGGTCCGAACAGTTGAGAGAAAGTTTCTTACAAAATGTTAAGGTCCATATAAGATCAAAGAAATAATGTATCCATATATATTACATCAATTTAATCAAACCCTGGAAGGACCTGAAGGTTATCTCTGCTGTAAATCAGCCAAGATATTTTCTTTGTAATATATTACCATCAGTTCATATTTCAGACACATCGTCTACAGTCCCAACACAGAAGAGAGAAGAAATTTTCAAGACAAAATTTGAGACAAATAAGAATCATACACAGGATTATTGTTTAGATCCCCTCAAAAATCTATCTAACAAAACCAATAAATTAAGAGATAGATAGAAGTACAATTTCATTACAGCATACTATAGAGGTAACCATGCAGTGTTCTCAAGGAATTCTGGTACCTTTTAAAGAATGATCCTATCCTTACGGATATTTTACCTTCAGGACCCAATGTAAAATTTTGCAGGAGAATGACAATTAAAAATATGATAGCACCCAGTATGCTGAGGAAAAACATCCTACAGAAAAATGTTACACTAAATTAAATAAAGACAAAAATGAAAATTATACATTTAAATAAAAACAAAAATGTTATGGATCAACATAAAAATATTCCTATGAGATTAAAAATCCAAGTAACGCTGAATTAGATAAAACGGGAGAGATAGTCAAATGCGCAGTCAAAAAATGTTCCTGTTGCAAAATTATCAGTCATGGAACCAAATCAATTAAATCTAATAGCACTAACAAAACCTTCATGATAAATCAGGAATTATCATTCCATTCGGATTATGTAGTGTATGCTATAATTTACATATGTGGATTGCAATGTGTGGGACGCACATTACAGACTGTGCTTTCCTGTATGAATGGAGACAGGCATAATATCAATAAGGGCTTTTAAAACAGAGCCTGTCCAGACACAACTATCAAGCATAATAGAAATATGGATGAAGTGAAACTAATACCCTTGGAACAGATTCCAGCAGACACAGTCAATACAAGAATATTATTAAATATCAAAGAATATATTGGATTTTTAAATTACAAATCTTAAATCTGGATGATTTGAATGACTTGATTGAGCACTTTTAATAAATGTATAAAAAAATAATTATAAATTTGTATACAACATTACATTATATTTATTCTAACGCATTGTATGTATTATATCTCTACGTACAGTATATGTCATGAAGCGACCGGTGGAACGCTTCGGATAACAAACAATTCATGTTTTAACATTTTTAATTGGTTTTTAGTTTTTGCTTTTTTTCATATGGAATTGTAGGTTGTGTTGGTCCCTCAATCAAACTACAGTATTTCATTTGAAGGTGATTGATTGTGGCACCCCACCTGAGATTTGCATGTTACATCCACATAACAGGAAATAGTGTATGTGTATACACACATACACATACACATATGTGCCGCCCCCGCGTCAGCACCCTGCCGCTCCTGCTCGGATCCGAATCCGCGGTGGCTCAAGGGGTCTCCGGACCCGGGGGTCGGGGTCGCGCGGCCACTCGGAATAAAAGGGGTTATTTACAGGGGATTGCATGGACAGTTCGTGATGCCACCCATGGTGCGAGGTAAGATGGAGTACCATCGCTGCAATGGGGAGTACCCGGTGGCGATGGTGTGGGCAGCCAGATGTTTAACCCCTCCATGAGTAGGGGGGAAGCCCCGGGACTCGGTGTACGTGACAGGGAGGTCCCGTTGGGATGGTCAGGGATCACTTAAGTACTCACTCAGTCCAATAATGCTGACACCGACAACCATGGTAAACCAAAGTTCTTGATATCCCTGCAGCAGGGAGGGAGCATGCCTGAATCCCGTGCCCGTTGGCGTTGCTTGTTAGCCTGTGGCCTTTTCCATGGCAACTTACTTCTAACTGGTCCCTTTCGCATAGAACTATCGGGTCCCGCTCACCAGTGTGGCTAACTGGATGAGCTTGCTCTCAGGGTTCACGCTTGGGATTTTCTGGACTATGTATTGGGAAAGTCCTATCCCCCTCGTTGCGCTAGTACCCCGATTTTGGAGCAGGTGGAGAATGGATCTTGAAGGCTCCATCCTCGTCGGGTAAATTGCCAGGACGCCTGAAGCTCCTTCCGGACCTAGGGTCCACGTACCCCGTCGTGCCCTGGCCCCTGCCCCGTGATGGCACAAGGCCGCCGGCTGTCCTCCTCAACAGTCCATGCCCCTTATCACGATCCCCTGCGACCGGGGTCCAGCTCCTGCCAGGCCTAGACCAACGTCTGCTACCTAGTAGCCTCAAAGAGCCCAGCTCCTGACCTCTCCTCTTGAAAGTTACTTCTCAACTAACTTGCTCCTGACACTCCTGACCTCCCCTTAACCAACCCCCCAAGTGGGCGACCCTATTCCCTTCAGGTCAGCCATTGGTGTGTCTGGTGGGTGTGGTGCAAAGTGTTCCTAGGTTTTTGATTAGCTTGTTCTTGGCAACACCAAAATGCAGGGATCCGTCACCAAGGATGAGGTGGATTTTGCACAGGAGGGTAGATTGCACAATAGCCTGTGACGACCTGATAGGCCAGGGCATCACACATACATATACCTCTTGTGTAGATACTATGAAACGTTACGCTCCTTACTGTACCTAGACAAGGCCTCACAGCTGAAATATGATGTACAGTTTTTATAATATTACTACATTTTTTATCGGATCTGCAGAGTAACATATTTCCTTGTCGGATGGTCTGCCTATTCACATTGCGAACACAGCATGTGGCAACCATTGTGGATTGCTCTCTTCCTATTCTCTGCTCGAATCACAATAAAGGATTCCTACATGTCACTGGACCGGCAGCCACTGTTTCCCAGCATGTTGAGGATAAACTCCCAATATGTTCTTATAATCCGACTAAAAATTGAGTGTAATACAAATCTCTCACCCATCGTTTATTACCTATTGCTACTCTCAGATAAGCGCAGCTCTTTTTTCCACTCATATCTAACGGGGATTTATCCAACGTTATCAGCTCAAGAGATATTTTCAAAAAAAGCAGGACAAATTTGTCTCTTAAAACATGATAAGTTAACATTTTTTCCAGAATCAGTCACATGAAGAGCATATTGTGATCAGACCAGAAGCCTGTAATGTCTGCCCGAGACCACAGTCTAAGGATGGCTGTCACGGACAAACTAGAGGCAAGCCGCCCACCAAGCAGCATCCTGAGAACCCCAAAAGCCTTTAACCCCTGTACAGAGATCTAGAATTATTACAGGGTCCAGCAGGGATCTGCCCATGGAAGGCTGATATCCAGGAAAAAATTGTTATCAGGCAGGGTCAAACCAGGAGGTACAGAAAAGGGACAAAATTGCAGGCAAGAGCGCAGTAAGGAAATCAGGCTAAAGTCAAACCAGACATGGCAGCAAAGTATAAAAACTGCAGGCAAGGGAGTCATCAGAGAGCAGGCAGAGGTTAAAACACAGGGAGCAAATATACAGAGCAGGGTGTGAACCAGTGACAAGCAGTAATAACTAGAATATATCAGGCACGGAGCAGCAGACCACTGAAGGTATAAGAAGGGTGGGGAAACTTCCAATAGGTTGGATCTGGATGCTGATAACTTCACCTGGAAGGCACACACCACTAGAGATGAGCGATGTTCGAGGTTCACCAATTTCAAGTTCGAGTGATTTTGGGGGGTGCTCGAGATCGAACTCGAACTCGAGCTTTTTGCTAAAAGCTCGAGTTACGTTCGAGAACAGTTCGATCAGCAAAAAGCCTAGCTAGTTACTAGCTGGCTTTTCATTGTAGTAGTGTGAGTCACTGTGATTCACACTATTATCAAATTTCAGCGTATAGTGTGCGGGGGGGACGCAGTTTTGATCTTTGATGCTGATAGAATGCCGATCGCCATTTTTTTTTTTTCCCCTAAGGCTGCTTTCACACTACGTTTTTTTAACATCCGTCATGAACGTTTTTTTTAATGCAAAAACGGATCCAGTGCAAATGCGTTTTCATTTCAATGCATTTGCAATGGACTCACGTCAACATGCGTTCACCTGCGTTTGCGTGCGTTATAGTAAGGATCCAGCGACTTGCAGTTTTTTAACTGTTTTCAAAAATGCTATTTGTAGCGTTTTTGAGCTGCGTCCAAATACTGCAAATTGCTGGATTCTGACTAAACAGCATGCAAACGCAGGTGAACGCTGGCATGCTGATAGACAGGGTCCTGCTTGCTCTACTGAGCATGCCCAGAAACTAGCCTCGCGTGATCAGTCCCTCTCTCCCCCTCCCTCTCCCTCTCTCTCCACCTCCCTCAACCCCCTCCCTCTCTCCCCACCTCCCTCCCTCTCTCTCCTCTCTCTCTCCCCCACCTGAGAGCGGAAGACGCTTGTAACCAAGGTAAACATCGAGTAACCGTCGTCTGAGTTACCCGATGTTTATCTTGGTTACGTGTGCAGGGAGCAGGCAGCTGGCTCCTAGCAGTTGCAGACGCTCGTAACCAAGGTAAACATCGGGTAACCACGGTCTTAGTTACCCGATGTTTACATTAGTTACGTGTGCAGGGACCTGGCTCCTAGCAGCTGCAGACACTCGTAACCAATGTAAATATCGGGTATCCAAGCAAGTTACCCGATGTTTACCTTGGTTACGAGCCTCTGCAGCTGTCAGAAGCCAGCTCCCAGTCTTTCACGTTCAGTTCCCCTCACTCCCGATCACATGACTCCAATATCCGCCCATAAACTTAAAGTGACAGGATCCTGCAAAATAACACATGCATTTGCATGTGTTTTTTTGCTGTAAAAGCAGGATCCGCTTTTGTAGCAAAAAAAAGTTCATGACACATGTTAAAAAAACTTAGTATGAAAGCACGCGTGTATCTAAGCGCGCGTGCAGTGGGTCGGGCCAGGATGTCAGCCAATCACAGACACACACAGCTAAGTGTACTTTTTGCCAGACAAGCAAGGACATGTGTCATAGGCTATGAATATCACATGTCCTTGCCTTATAAATACGGCCATTTTCCCTCATGCCGCCATTATCTGCTTTCTGCGTGTGGGTGACAGTCACTGCTCACGCTGCTGCTTGCCGCCGCTCCTGCTGTGTAAGCTATACACACAGCGCTGTACAGATTATGGACTGCAGTTTTTTTCAGCCCTTTTTAGGGCTGATTTCCAGGCGCTCAGAGCCATAGCTGACAGGCAGGTCCGTGGAAACGCTGTATACAGTTTCAGATAAGAGCGTCTGTGTACCTAAGCTCAGGGAATTCCTTGCTGCATTTCATCATTAGGAGGGATAGAAAGTAAGGCTTCCTTTCCTGTCCTGGTACCCACAGAAGCCGGGCACTGTACCCACCTGCCCACTTTTGCCACGCAATTTTATTTGCCCAAAGAGCTGACACTTTTGCTGCCATCCAAAGAGTGTCTGGAAAAATAAGTTACTGTTCCTTTCCTGTCCACTGACCCACAGAACCCGGGCACTGTACCCACCTGCCTTTTTTGCCACGCAATTTTATTTGCCCAAAGAGCTGACACTTTTGCTGCCATCCTAAAAGTGTCTGGAATACTAAGTTACTGTTCCTTTCCTGTCCACTGAACCACAGAACCTGGGCACTGTACCCACCTGCCCACTTTTGCCACGCTACTTTGATAGCAAACAGTGCTGAAACTTAGTGGCATCCACAAAGTGTCTGCTATAGTAACTTAGTGTCCCACTGGTGCCAAGCAAGTTCCACCACCTTTGCCTTCTACCCTCCTGCCAATTTGGTACGCTATTTTTATAGCAAACAGTGCTGACAGTTTTAGGGCCATAGTTGCCTTGTCAGGGATAGTCAGCGTTGGTTCTTCAGCTGTCAATAAAGCTAGACCACCTCTGCAATCTACACCACCTCTAAATTTTTTCTACCACATTTTAAGTGTCCAATCTTGTCGCTAACAAAAGGAGTGGCAAAAGGACAGATGCTGGTGGAAAAGGGAACAGGTGTGTTGGAAAAGGAAAAAAAGTTTGTGTCCGTGGGGAAGGTGGGAAAGGTACATTAACATTTGCTGAAGATAGGCCATATTCCAGCAAAAGTAAGATGTCTACTACTTTCCGTGGACAATCCGATGTGCTCCCTTTTTTACGGAACAAAACAACTGGAACAAAGGTAGACGATGCAGAAAAAAACACATGCTTGAATGGATCTCAAGTACTCCAACAAGTGCCCTCTCCTCCACCTCAACTTCAAAATCCAAAAAACAGCATTCCTCTGAGTTGTCATCCCAATCACACTTGCTTTCTCCCAGCTCTCAAGTCTTCACTCGCTCTGCAGAGTATGGTGTAACAGAGATGGCTGAGTCTGCAGAGCTGTTCAGTCACACTATAGGCTGGGAATCAGAGGACTGCTCCCAAGCTACAGTGAGTAGAGACCAGGAAATGGGCGGCAGTGATGCCCAGAAGCTTTGTGAGTCAGATTCAGGCCCTGATGACCAAGTTTCTGAGAATAATGTAGACCCTCATTTCAAAACTGTAACACCTGTTGGTGGAGACAATGAGGAACATACTGATGACGATGAGACGCAGATACCAGATTGGGATGACAATCTATTCAGTTAACTATTCATTAACTATTCATTATTCATTATTCTATTCATTAACTATTCAGTAAAGCCTATATGGAAAACTCCACACAAAAAAATACTTAAAAGGGTATTTTATTACATTTCCAAAGTTAAAAACACTTTAAAAAAAAAGGAAAAGGACACAAGATCAACTTGGTCCAAGCAGTAACACTGTAACAAGTTTACAATCAATATTCCATAGTAAAGATTAATAAATATGATTTAGTGCATGCAAATAGCAACCGAGTGTCATTAAAAAACAAGTAGGTAAATACAATAAATATAAAAAAAGTGCAATGTTTTCACTGAAACACAAGGTGGTTAAAGAGCACCAGAAAGGTAAGTATGGTTAGAAGTATAAAGTGCAATGCATATGTATAACAACTAGGTGGCAGAAGGCGGTAATGCATATAGAAACCATCCAGGTGGCAGTAGAGAGCAAAACCACACAATTATAAATAGTTAAAAAAAAACCTTGATAACCACAAGGTGGCAGTAGAGCACCGTAATATAAATACAATTATTAATAAAATTAAATAAAGTGAATATAATAAAGTGCAGTGCTTTTTACTAATCCACAAGATGGCAAAAAATTACAAGTGGGGAAACTGTGATTAAAGATAAGGTGGCAAGGGTGGATAAGTGGCAAGGGACCGCCATGAGATAGATACAATTACAAATGTAGAGCAAATGCTCTCACAAAACCACATGGTAAAAACGGAACCATATGTAAGAATCCTAGTCAGAGTAAGCGGAGGCCTTCATACAGTATGTCTCATGCCAATCAGCGTATGAGGCTAAACTACCACTGGACTTGCACAAAGACAATAGATCAAAGATAATAAAGATAAGGAATAGAGAGAGTATGTAAATAATTACCGCAAGGACCGCCCCTTGACGCGCGTTTCGCCGTCGCTTCCTCAGAAGGACAAATAAAATGCCATATCCTCCAAGCCATGACAAAGCTAAGAGGTTGACTTTATCCCTCTGTAAGCTCTTGGCTACGGAAATGCTGCCTTTCTGCCTGGTGGACACAGAGGATTTTCGAGACCTTATGTCTGTCGCAGTGCCCCAGTACCAGATGCCCAGTCGCCACTACTTTTTCAAGAAAGGTGAGCCTGCGCTACACAAGCATGTCGCACACAACATCATCGCTTCCTTGAGAAACTCTGTGTGTGACCGGGTGCATTTCACCACCAATACTTGCACAAGCATGGACAGGGGCGTTACATGTCGCTGACTGGGCACTGGGTAACTATGGTGATAGATGGAGAGGGGTCTACTGAACAAGTCTTGCCATCCCCACGACTTGTGCGCCAATCCTCTGTATGTCGAAGTTCCTCCACTGCTTCTGCCTCCTCAACCTCGTCTGGGTCCTCCACCTCCGCCCCAAGCCTGCCTGGTCAGGCAACCCACGTTGAAACTGTGCACAAGGAATCCTGCACACCTCCTTACTATGCTGGCAGCTCAACAGCATCAGGCGGTCTTTTAGCTTGAAATGTCTTGGAAATAAGAGTCACACAGCGGATGAGTTGTGGTCAGCTCTGCGGTCCGAGTTTCGTAAATGGTTGTCTCCACTCAAACTGCAACCAGGGAAGGCTGTGTGCGACAATGCTGCAAACCTGGGTGCGGCCCTTCGCCGGGGCAACGTGACACACGTGCCTTGTATGGCTCACGTGTTGAACCTTGTTGTCCAGCAATTTTTAACACACTATCCTGGCCTAGATGGCCTTCTGCACAGGGCACGATCACTCTCTGCTCACTTCCGCCGTTCAACCGCCGCAGCTGACCGACTTGCATCACTCCAGAAGTCTTTCGGTCTGCCGGTTCATCGCCTGAAATGCGATGTGGCAACACGCTGGAATTCGACTGTCCACATGTTACAGCGACTGTGGCAGCACCGCTGAACCCTGGTGCAATACGTTATGACGTATAGCCTGGGCCAACGAGATGCAGAGGTGGGGCAGATCACGCTGATGGAGTGGTCTCAGATCAAGGACCTATGCACCCTTCTGCACAGTTTCAAGATGGCGACGAATATGTTTAGCGCTGACAATGCCATTATCAGCATGACGATTCCAGTCATTTACATGCTGGAGCAAATGCTAAACACTATTCGGAGGCAGGGGGTGAGACAAGAGGAAGGGGAGGAAGTACAGGAGGATTCATATGCGCACTAACATCTACAAGGTTCAGACGTTCATCATCACCAAGGCGGCAGGCATGGGACGGTGGGGGAGAGGGATTAACAAGGGCGCATGGTAGCAGCCAAAATGTTGAGGAAGGTGCAGGAGACCAGGAAGAAAGGGAGAACAAACTCTCGATGGACATGGAAGACTGAGCAGATGAGGGAGACCTTGGTCAAATTTCGGTTGCACGAGGTTGGGGGGAGATGTCAGAGGAAGAAAGCACGGTTAGCACCTCTATGCCACAAACACAGCGAGGACTTGGTCCGCATGGATGCGCAAGACACATGAGCGCCTTCTTGCTGCAAAACCTACAAAATGACCCTCGGATTGTCAAAATTAGAAGTGATGATGACTACTGGGTTGCCACACTTTTAGATCCCCGGTACAAGTCCAAATTTTGTGAAATAATTCCAGCCATAGAAAGGGACGCACATATGCAGGAGTATCAGCAGAAGCTGTCACTCTATCTTAGCTCGGCTTTCTCAGCAAACACCAGTGGTGCATGGAGTGAATCTACCAGTTGTAACTTGACAATAATGGGACTCTCTCATCATCAACAGTCTAATCGTACCAGCAGCACCGTTTCTGGTGCTGGTAACAGCAATTTTATTGAATCGTTTCATAATTTTTTTAGACCATCCTTTGCAAGGCCACCAGAGACAAAAAGTCTGACACATAGTCAATGGCTGGAAAGGATGATACAGGAGTATCTCCAAACGAACATCAATGCCATGACTTTGCAACTGGAGCCTTGCTCATTTTGGGCTTCAAATCTTGAAAAATGGCCAGAGCTCGCCACTTACGCCTTGGAGATCTTGTCGTGTCCTGCAGCCAGCGTTGTCTCTGAACGTGTCTTCAGTGCTGCTGGGTGTGTGCTGACAGATAAGCGCATGCGTCTGTCTAGTGACAATGTGGACAGACTAACGTTCATCAAGATGAACAAGTCATGGATCCGCAAGGACTTTACTACCCCTGTGTCATCCTGGGGAGAGTAAAGGCTTGTAGATTTTAAATGTGCTCGATGCTAATGTTCCTGTCAAGTTTGCAAATGGGACACAAGTGCTGCCACTGAAGTGGTGTCTGTGGGGCCCAATTTTTGGAGAAAAGGGAAACTCTGCTTGGAGTCTCCTTGCAGTGTTTTTAAAATTGATCCAAGATGAACAGATCTGGGATCAGCAAAGACTTTGCTACCTACCCCGGTGTCATCCTGGGGACAGTTAAGGCTGGCGTATTTTTGAATGTGCTTGATGCAAATCAACATGTCCAGTTTGCAACTGGGACACAAGTGCTGCAACTTAAGTGGTGTCTGTGTGGCCCAATTTTTGGGAAAAAAGGCAGACTCTGCTTGGAGTCTCCTTGCAGTGTTTTTAAAAATGATCCTAGATGAACCGATCTGGGATCAGCAAAGACTTTGCTACCTACGCCGGTGTCATCCTGGGGACAGTTAAGGCTGGCGTATTTTTGAATGTGCTTGATGCAAATCAACATGTCCAGTTTTCAACTGGGGCACAAGTGATGCCACTGAAGTGGTGTCTGTGGGGCCCAATTTTTGGAAAAAAGGGAGACTCTGCTTCGAGTCTCCTTGCGGTGTTTTTAAAAATGAGCCAAGATGAACAAGTCATGGTTCAGCAAAGACTTTGCTACCTACCCCGGTGTCATCCTGGGGACAGTTAAGGCTGGCATATTTTTGAATGTGCTTGATGAAAATCAACCTGTCCAGTTTGCAACTGGGGCACAAGTGCTGCCACTGAAGTGGTGTCTGTTGGGCCCAATTTGTGGAAAAAAGGGAGACTCTGCTTGGAGTCCCCTTGCGGTGTTTTTAAAAATGAGCCAAGATGAACAAGTCATGGTTCAGCAAAGACTTTGCTACCTGCCCCGGTTCATCCTGGGGACAGTTAAGGCTGGCGTATTTTTGAATGTGCTTGATGCAAATCAACCTGTCCAGTTTGCAACTGGGGTACAAGTGATGCCACTGAAGGGGTGTCTGTGTGGCCCAATTTTGGGAAAAAAGGGAGACTCTGCTTGGAGTCTCCTTGCTGTGTTTTACATGATTTTAGAAGGGCATGCCATGCCTATATCTGTGTCTCCTCCTCTTTTTCCTCATTTAGCTGTTTAGTTTTCGCATGGGTATTTGTCCTTGTCACTTTCCCATGTGTTTGTGTTGTTTTGGGAGTTGTCTGTCACCTTTTGTACACCTTTGAGGCTGTTTTCCAGATGTTTTTAGGTGTTTGTGATTGCCTCCCATTGTTTTCAATGGGATTCGAGAGGTTCGTCGAACGGTTCTCTGAACTGAACTCAAACGCGGCCTCCGTTCGACGAACCGAACTCGAGCCTCTAGAGGTTCGCTCATCTCTACACACCACCACAGTCAGCCAGTGGTACTACAGGTCTCAGACCTACCAAGCTTGGTGGATGAGCAGAGACTGGGCTCACGAGAGCTACTGGTACTGACTCCGCCTCTATCACCATCACAACCGTGGGAATGCGGCAGCGCATTGTGGCCGGAGCAGACTCTGGTGGAGATGTGACGAAGCCCAGAGAAAAACTATTGCAAAGGAAGCTAAAAAAATATAAAATGTTGCTTCTGATGAAGATAGAAAAGTCACAAAATGGTTGGTCAAGCTCAATTGTTCTTATTCCCAAAAGGGATGAAAGTCTAACATTTTGTAATGTCTTATAGAAATTAAAGGAAATATCAAAATTTTAAGCCTATCCAATACCCAGAGTCGATGAGTTGATTGAAAGATTGGGTCCTGCCAAATTTATATCCACTCTTGATCTTGTTAAAGGCTATTGACAGGCTCCTATATCTGAAAAGGCTAAGAAAAAATGTTTTTCTACTCTAGATGGCCATTTTATGTATACTGTTCTTCCTTAGAAAAGGTGAAAAGTTGATGGACCCAATTCTACAGCCCCACAAACATTACGCAGCAGCATAGCTAAATGGCATTGTCATCTTTATTTCGAACTGGGAATCCCATCTATATAAGGTAAAACCAAGTCCTAAATTCTATTTAGGAGGCTAATTTACCCATTAACCCCCAAAAATGTGCAATAATCCTAGATGAGGCTCATTGTCTAGGGCATGACATTGAGGTAGTAGTTATCAAACTTCAGTCTTACAAAAATTGAGCCTATTATAAACTGACCTAAATCAGTGCCTAAATTTCAGGTCAACTAGCTATACTAAATTTTACAGAAGGGTTGTACCATATTTTTCATCTTTCTGAGTTTACTATAGGGTCTATGTCCACTATGACAAAATGGATTGAGGCAGCACAGCAAGCCTTCCAAAATTTAAAGGGAATACTCAGCAAGAGGTTTTGTATTAAATGATCCTAACATCTGAAAATAATTTCTTTTATAGGTAAAAACCTCCGATGCTTGAGGCACTGTCCTTTCTCAGGTAGTTCTCTTAGCAGAAAGTTGAAGTCAGTACAAAAATACTATGTAATTATAGAAAAGGAATGCCTTTTCTTTAAGTGGGCAACTGAGGTACTAAGGTAGCATGTTTACCCCAAAATAAGACCTACCTAAAAAATTAGCCTTAGCAGGATTTTTTGGTCTTTTAGGAGTATGCTTAAAATATAAGCCCTACTCCAAAAATAAAACCTAGTAGCAGATCATCATACTAATAATATCTTGAAATAGGGCTTGGACAGCCCTTTCAGAATATGTAACTTTTATTGATGTACGTTGCCCCGTTGTGTTGCTCTAAGCCCTGAAGTTTATAGTCACATGCTGCTTGTTAACTCATTCTATTATCACCCATTCTTCCACCCATAAGCCCACCTATCCCTCTGCATCGGCGTCAGTGATTCACAAAGACTACCCAAAGATTGTAGTGCAATGCTCGCACTGGCTGGTGGCTTGCCTCACCTGAGCTTACAGCTTACACGCCATAATTGGAAGAGCCTCCGGCCATTACAAGCATTGAGCTGCAATCTTCGGGTAGTTAGATGATAGTCTGAGTGAATCCCTGACACTCGGGAAGAGGGATAGGCAGGGGAAGGGTTTGAATATTCATTGTTAAATTAACACAAGTTCCAATTAATGATGCTGACAGAGGAGTGGGCGGGATTATTGACGAGGGAAGGGGCTGAGTATTCATTTTTTCATTAACACAAGTTACAATCACTGATGACAGCAGGGGTGCGGGTGGCATTATGGGTGGGGGAAGGGATGAATATGAATTTGCAGTTAACACTACCCAATCACTGGCGCCTGTCACAAAGGGGTGAATATTAATATTTCATTAATCACTGACGTCAATATAAAATATAACATATCCTCGAAAATAAGCCCTAATACATCTTTTGTAGCAAAAAAAAATAAATAAATAAGACTGTTTTATTTTAGGGAAAGTACATATTACTTTCTATTAAAATGAATGGCTCAAAATAAAGAGAAGAATGCAAGAGTGACTAGGTGGTTTTTGGCCATTTCCAAACTTGAAGTTCTATTTAGCATAGTCCAGGTTCTCATTAAGGCAATGCAGACACATTATCATTTGACTCCCTATTTAAGGGCACCAGGTGCTCTTCATCGAAGGTCTGAGCAGAGAGAGAGGGTATGTAAGGCACTGACTGGAAAATTGCAGATAGCGTGTAAGTTTCACCTATGTTTCTCACCTATACGTGGTGACCGGCTCCATGTAGGTTTTTAAGTATGGACTGAACTTGAAGACTGTAGCATACTGTACTGGATGAGCCTCCATTACTAATTCACTATTTGTTATACTTTTATGCTTTGTGTGTGTCGCGGGCGGGGAGGAGGGTGTCAGCACACCGCGCTCACCCCTTCTGCTCGGGTCCGGCAGCTGCTCAGTGGTGGCTCGAGCTGTGGGCCGGATCCCGGGGTTTCTCGAGCGACACTCCTCGCCCGTGAGTGAAAGGGGGATTTGTGGTTGGGTGTGGGGGTTGTTATAGTTCATGACGCCACCCACGGTTGTGGTGATTTCACCACCGCTGCTCAATATGGGGATCCCGGGGATGGTGATGCGGAGCAGCCAGTTGTTGTGTTGCCCCTCCGTGGGTAGGGGTTGGTGATCCCGGGGCCCAGTGGGGTGCAGGGGAGCAGGGGCAGCGCTGTGCCTTGCGGCACTGAGGTACTCACTCAGCCAGTAAACACGACACAGTTCTCGGTAAACAAACGGCTGGTTGGACGGGTCCCTCGGACGGTTCACGGTGCTGCGGTTCCCTGCAGTTAGCGGTGACGGTCTCTTCCCTGCACCTTTGAAATGTCTGTTTGGTAGCGGTGGGTTCCCACCGGTTACCCGCTCCCCGACTGCAATCTGTGCCGGAGGAGCTCCACACTTTGCCCGCAGGCGCCGGCCCTGGGAAACTGGTGCCTTGGCGGTGGCGGTGTTTCCCCGTTGTGGTTGGACCTTTGCCGTCAATCAGGACTTGCTTGTTGGGAGATCTGCGTCCCCTTCACTAACGGATTTAGCAATGTATAGCGACTCCAAGCCTTGCTGGGATCCGAAAAGCCCCTGCCTTGGTGCTGACTGCCCTTCGTATACTGCTCCAGACCCCCGGATACACACAGCCTCCGTGGTCCTTCCAGCAACCTCCAGACAGTCCCACTGCAGACCTACACCACTGTCTGCTGACCTTGCTGACTCCGTCTGGGCACACAGCCACAGACCAGCTCCAGGCTTTCTGTCACTTTCACTGCTGTTTCACTTCACTCTAGCTCCCTCCTGAGCTACACTCTGTTCACCTCCTACTCCTTTCTCCTCCAAAACCTATCCGCCTGGTTTCTCCCGCCTCCAGAGCTGTGACCTCCTTGGTGGGCGGACACCAACCACCTGGCTCCACCCCCTGGTCTGCATCATCAGCCTCTGGAGGAAGGCAACAAGGATTTGTGGGTTAGCTGGTGTACCTGCAGGGAATGTGGGGTGCGTGTGTGTTGTGATCTGTGTCCCCTGGCTTGCCCAGGGCGACACATGTGCATGCAGTATTCGGTTACAGAAATTTCTGCACCAAATCTGCATCTCTTGACAGAAAAAAACACGTGTTTTCCACAATTGTGCTGTGGTTTATTTTTTTGTTGGGTTTTTTTTGCATTTTTTTCCCTGGCTTTCTGTGCATTCTAGGGTGGAAAAATGCTGAAAGAATTGACATGCTGCAGATTTATTTTTACATTAAATCTGCAGGAGAAAAAAAAGCAAAATGCACAAAACTTCAGGATTCTTATTGACTTTACTGCTATGAGTTTTGTAACAAAAATGCACTAAAAAATGTATAAAAACGCACTATGTTTAAAAACGCTGAAGGAATTGACATGCTGCAGATAGGCTATGTGCACACATTGCAGATTTGGTGCAGACACTAAATTAAGTCAGTGGGTGGAAGTGCCAAAAAAATGCACCAACAATTGACATGCTGTAGCAGACTATTTTCTGCACCAAATCTATAAGCATACCTCCCAAGTTTGGAAGAAAGGAAAGAGGGACAAAGTAAGCGGCGCGCGTAGCGCGCTGCAGCAAAATTCGACCACGCCCCTAGCCACACCCATTCGTCAGTAAGGGTCATTCAGCAGATGCCCCAGACTGTTCGTTAATAGTCATAGCAGCCAGAATTTTCTTATATTTCTATGTGTCACTATATGACTGCTTATTTGTGCCTATAAAGCCGTGTTCACATGTTGTATAAATTCTGTTTCTTTTTGTTTCTGCCGCTGTCTGCACCAAACTACACAATAACAATCTTCTCTGATTGTTCCATTTTCTGCCTTTTCTCCATTATTTCATGCGTTTTTGGTTCAGATGTGAATCTGCGTTTTTAAGTGTTTTTTTTGTACTGAGAAGCTTTTTCCTGCATTGTTTGAAGCTCCACGTAGAAACCTCCAGAGGAAAAAAAAAACAAAACTACAGAGTTCAGCGGCGTCTTCTCATGGAATCACATCCACTTTACTTGGACAATTAAACACAGCGGAATAAATGTGCAAAAAAACAGCAGAAAAAAATGCAGCATTTACACTACATGTGAACACGGACTAAATGTCCAAGCAAAGTGGATGAGACGTCCTGAAATCTCTGCCCCTTTTATGTCTGAAGACGCCGCTGAACTGTGCAGTTTTGGTGTTTTTTTCTTTATAATCTTCAGGATTCACATCTGCACCAAACATGTATCAAATAAGGGACAATGCATAAAAAATACCGCAAACATGCAATAATCAGAGAAGATTGTTATTGCGCTCGTGGTGCGGACAGCGGCAGAAAAAACGCAGCATTTCTGATACGTGTGAACATGGCCTCAGTGATACATTTTTATTACATTTTTTATGGGTTTTAATAAAGAAAAATAATAAATTGCGCCATTTTTTTCCGCCATTTACCGATCCCCATAAATAATCTGATCGCTGCGTTGTTTCGGGTCGTTACGATTACAGGAACACCAAATATGTCCATGTTATTTGCTGATTTGTGATGTTTATTATTTTATAAAAAAAAGTGTAATAAAATTACATTATTCTATTTTTTTTTGTTATTTTTAGTAATTTTATTAAAAGAAAAAAAATCTCTTTTCCTCTCTCTCTAGAATACAGGAGATACAGACACTGCTGTGTGCAATGGAGCTGTGTCCTGTGTAATCTGCTGTGTAAGAGGCTGCATTGTAGGTTTATTCATATAAAATCCTCTGTCTGATGTCATCAATCCTAGTGGCTCAACAGCTAGAGCAGCTAGCAGGCTGCTGTTTGAAAGTTGCAGGATTGAATCCAAGTTGGTAAAAAAATAAAAATTGTATTTTGTAATTTTGTATTTTTTCCACATTTCTTTATAGTAGTTTTATGGGTACAAATGAATCTGACTCTTTCCTTCACCTACAAAGAGATGCAGTATCTATATGTCTGTCTATCTATCTATCCTCTATCTCTCTATCTATCCATGTATCTATCTATCTATCTATACATGTATCTATCTATCTATCTATCTATCTATCTATCTGTCTATCTATCTATCCATGTATCTATCTATCCCTCTATCTCTCTATCTATCGATGTATCTATCTATCTATCTATCTATCTATCTATCTATCTATCTATCTATCCATGTATCTATCTATCTATTATATACCGTATTTTTCGCTTTATAAGACGCACTTTTCCTCCCAAAAATTTGGGAGGAAAATGGGGGGTGCGTCTTATAAAGCGGTACCGGGGAAGGGGGGGTCCTGTCTGAGGCGATCGGGCGGCCGGGTGCCTGTGGCTGCATGCAAGCGGCCGGGTACCTGTGCTTGCATGCGGTGGCAGCCGGGTACCCATGGCTGTGTGCGGGCGGCAGCCGGGTGCTGTTTGCGAGCGGCAGTCGGGTGCCCGTGCGGGCGGCAGCCGGCTGCCGCCCTCACACAGTCACCCAGCTGCCGCCCGCACACAGCCATGGGTACCCGGCTGCCACCGCACGCAAGCACAGGTACCCGGCGGCTTGTACGCAGGGTGGGCGGGCAGCCTGCTGGCTGCCACTCTGTGCATGCGGTGCGGGCGGCTGTGCAGCATGTTACCAGTTGTCCGCGGTCCCACTTTCAAATGATGGCGCCGGTGGAACTCTTGGATGAGAGCTCCATCTGCGCACGCGCTGCTCCGGGAGTCAGCGCGTACGCAGATGGAGCCCTTGGATGAGAGCTCCATCTGCGCATGCGTCGCTCCGGGCGCCATTGTCAAGGTCAGAATGACGATGATGATGAGACTCAAAGGATCTCTCGATATCCGGCTGCTGCTTCTGATTAAAAATGTCATGTGTGCACACGAGAATGAAAAATAACTGCACAGCAAGTCAGTTATGTCTATCTCCATGACTGGCTCTTGACCAAGTGGTTCTTTATTGTTTGAAAGAAACTCTAGACCAAACAGTAAGGGGTGTGAACAAAAGTTTTAGTCCAATCAAGTATCGTAAGTCAGGGCTTCATGACGTAGAGAGATCTGCATATTCTCCTTTGATTGGACAGTCCAGGCTCCAGGAATTTTCCTTTGTCCATCTGTGTTGGGTGTAGAACAGGAAATGGTGGCCATTTTCAAGCTATACATATAGTATATACTGAGTCTAAGGAAAATACACTGAATATGCAATATACATATATACATGTTAGTAAGAAACAAAAGCATTCACAAATATGTGTGTTAGTTCACATCTACTGAACTATATAACTGAGTCTATGAAATGGCTGAATTAAGTATTTTTGGATACTCAATTCTTTATCCTCAACAGTCCCCCCTAAAGACTTACTTCTGCCATTTCTAAATTCTAAGGCTACTGTGTTCCCTTAGGAAGAGAGGTAGAAAGATCTGTTGAAAAACCTGCCTAACTGAACGTTGAAACATGGGCGGAAAGGGGAAAGGGGTTTTCTTCACCGGTTTGAGACCAAGGACTCCTAGGCGAGTCCTCACCCTTTGTAGTTGGACTTTCCCATGTCTCAAGGTTCTCTAAGTCCTCTCTTCTAACTGTTCTGGCAATGCTGGTCTAAAACTGTACAGGGTTTTCTGAAAAGGATAAGTATGAGCAGAACGCTCAGTGCAACTCTGGTTGATCAACCCTTCTACAATGCGAGGTGTGGATCCATAGATGTTTCTGTGGTTGGATCGGCTCATCTAGTGTTGACTCATGGCTCTTTCTCGCTTGTCCTTTAGGATCAATCAGTCTCCTGACTGGAAACCATATGCTAATAGCTCTGATTTAAGATCTGGAATTGGAAGATACACCTGATTATCACACCATTCAGTCAATTATATAAAAATATACATGTCTATGCTAAACCAAAAACATCTTACATAAAAACCTGTTTATTACAAAAAGAAAACAAAACATATACATTTTGTACACGATTTGCCAGTTTCCACTTTTCTATAAAATATACACTTTTTGTAAACACATTTTTCTTACATACCACCTTCATGTGCTTCTCAACAATAATGTCGTTTTCTGCACTGGAATGCCTCTGACCAAACCTGGAGAGAGATTTACACAACACGCACAGACTTGCATACAACGTGCTCATGATATACATCTATAATCAGTTTGCAGTCTCTAAGAATGGGTAGAGTAGGTGCAGGGTGTTTCTACGGACTCTTTACAGTTTTTTTCTCACTTCGTTCTAGGCACTTGTCTCACAAGACTGGGTGAATCTGCCCACCTGGGTACTGAACCCTGGCGTCACCAAAGCACACACTGACAATTGTCTTTCACAGATGTTACCTGGGCCATCATTAAGAAGAGCTCTCATGGCAGAGAAAGCTTACCACCCTTTGTCCACAGACCTTCCTCAGTCAGCTGGCTCCCTGCATGTCACACTCCATTCCTTGTTGTATCGCTTGTTCCTGTAGGGATTTAAGAACACAAGGAGTGACAGAAGTCACTGACGTGACCAATGTCACCAAGGCATGGTCGGTATTGGTGAAAGACTCTCAACTCTAGGCCCGTTCACTGCTTCTTGGTCAGCTGCACCTGTGCGAGGATCTCCATCCGAATCCATCAGCTCAGATCTAGACTTTCTTTTTGGCATACCTAATTCATTTGACAACAGGAAAAAATCTACAACCTACATGCACCTCTAAAGACTCTTACCCACTCCTGTTCTACCCATCAAGAGAGGCATTTAATGCATCACTGTCTCCTGTATCAATAGGATTGGAGGGAGTGGTCGAATTTAGACTACCTCATGTGGTGTAAACAGCAGCATATCCAGTGCAGAATCGACCACCATCTGATTTCATCTATAAAAACAAAAACTAAAAAATATACATTAGATCATTCTTATAACTTCATCTCTGATCATAATACAGTTAGTGGTCATCTATACTTCACATGACTGAGAATACTTAATAAATAAACAAACAAATAAATAAACAAATAAACATATAAGACAAGACTTTCCTATTTCAGTTAACAGATATACCTCATAGTAATCTAATAAACATAACTTATGGGAAAAAAGGTCAGCTTCAAAACCTATCTAATATACCTGCTGCGCCCTCCAAGAAACTGGAGAATATAATTAATACCTTATTCCCCCCTTGTTTAATTGTTTATTTACCAATATGGCAAAATTCAGCATTTTTATACTGGTATTCCCTAAAAGAAAAAATAAAACAGCAGGTAACAAATTAGAAACATACTAAAACCTAAAATGAACAAACACTGAAAATAACGTACATCTCACAACAATATACATTACTGGGAAATTTTAAAACCTTACAATAAACACTGTATCCATAAAGAAAAGAAAAACCTTTCATAGTAGAAACGACTGAGACATGATGAAATGACAGCTGTGACTGGGCGACTAACTTGCAAAAATATATAAATGGTTTAGAAATAATCGTAAAAACAGAAAAGGCGATAGAGTCACAAAATAAAAATATATTGTTCAAATAAATCGCCATTAAAAACAAAACAACACAAATTATATCGCACATCCCATAAAATTTAATATTCCCTATTCAGGTATAAACAGCAAACTAAAAATGGGAAATCCTGAACTCTAAGGGTTAAACCAAACTTACGTCACTATTGGAGAGAGACACATTCCATCAAGACACATTCCATCCCTGTCTCTTAAAAGCGAGAGAGGAAGAAGAAAAAAAAACTCATCCTTTGTTATAACAAAGACGTAGCAGTGAACACATCCATTACCCATATCTACATTGGATGCATGATACATTTTTCCTAATTCCTTTTTACAAATGGATTTGATACATTTTGACATCAGTAGGGGTAAGTCGTTTACAATTTTTGTTTTAAATTAACCAACACAGTACAAAGATATATATATTTACCTTCCTCTATTTTATTTTATGATATAATGCTGCAGGACTTCTAAAATACCAATTGACTCCATGTGAACAGATCTTTCCACATCAATTCCGTAAAAGTTTCACTTACTTATCTTTGACTTGCATTTATGGGATAACTGAGTAAACAAATATACTATTTATACTTATTCAAATGTGTTAGTCATTTATACCACAGAACACCTCCCACCGGGGATGGGTGGAGAGCTTTGAACAAAGAGCCATTGCGAGGGGTGTGGCTTATGAGGTGTACTGCCATCAGTGGGTGTAGCAAGACGGCTGCCACAGGAAGTTCCAGGCACCTGACTTCCGGGTGCAGCATCCATGTTGTGACTCCCTGGGTGTACTGGGAGTGTCTGGAACTACGTAGTAAACCAGGGATACTTTTAGTGCATGGAAATTTGCATTTCAGCATACAAAGGAGAGATTTGATTAGCACCAGATATAATGACTTCTAGAGCAGAACAATGAGGCACCGCTAGAAAAAAACATTTAGTGATTCTACAAACAGCAACAGACAGTGAATGAGGTCTTTGTTCTCCAGTATACTCTCACTGGAGATTAATCTGAACTTCAGTACATGGATTGCAGCCTCCCATCTAGTGGTAGTCCAACGATTTTACACAACTTTTTGCAATCTTTTATATTTTTTCCGTTTTTTGTAACTAGGGCGACAGCGTTCTCAGCTTTTGCTAAAAACAACATATTTATCTTTTGAACAGAGTATACAGTGCTTAATTGGACCGGACGGCTCCAACCGAAATTCTTTCCCGTCTCGTTATGAAGACCTACCCCTTCATAACAGTGACTCACGTTTAATACGCAGGGGAATACGCTAATTCCGACACTTTTACCTTAACTAAAGTGAGTTCCTTTCCCGCCTCGTCTGCCACTCAGACAGTGACATGCGCCTGAACCGCAGGGGAATACGCTAAATCCACTTTAAGTTAACAGAACTCTTCCCGCCTCGTCTATTATCTATCCAATATTCAATATTCAACACTCAATATTTAATATTCAATATTTAATATTCAACATTCAATATCTAACAAACAGTGGCTGTGTCAACCGCAACACAGGGGAATCGCTAGTTCTCATACTTCTGTTCAAAAAGAAAATAACTCAACTGAAAACACCAAAAAATGCATAAACCCGTCAGGTTCTGTTCCAATTTAAGCCAAAATAACACTTGTCTTTCTTTTAAATCATTACAATTTGATGTACTATACAAAGGCTGCAGCCACCTCCTGTATATTAGCCCACTGACCCCTCCTCTCTCCTCGCTCCAAAGAGCTGCGCTGTTTTAACACCCGGTGTCTGCCTCTTCACCCTCCACCCCCCTTGTTTCTCAGCTAAAAGACAGCAGAGACCGAGCTGTGTAACTTGATCTCCGCTCTGTCTCAAGCAGCTGGTGGACATATGGCCCCCACCTTTTTGCTTCCTCTGAGTGTAAGAATGTAAGGATGTGCTCCCCCCTCTCGCATTCCTTGTTCTCAATAGAAAGACTGTCAGGGATGCCCCTGGGCTTAACCAGACCCCTGTAGTCTGCCTCTTCGCTCTCAGTGAAGAAGAAAAAAAAAAACTGCAGGCAGTGGGTGATTAACTATCAACCCCCCTGCTTTCTTTGTCTAAGAGGCTGCAGACACAGCGCGTAATACAACTCCCGCTCTCAGTCCGTGACTACCCCTTTCCTTCCTTTGTTCACAGCGAAGAAGAAAAAACTACAGGCAATTAACTCTCCGAGAACCAAACAGAGAAATCACAAGCTTGATTAACCATACACTATATACAAATAAACAGCTACTCAAAGAGCCCCCCATTTCTACCTTACTTACAGCGAGAAATGCAGACAGCCGGATACTTTACAACCTACACCTAGCCCCTATGGGAGCTGGGTCCTTCTAGCCCACCGGCGGGTGACAGTCACACCGTTAGGTCTCCGGTGCACTACCATTCTCCGGACTAGTGACCACCCACTTTCGCCAGGTGTCTCTCGAACCACAGGTAAAACAGCACACACAATGTATATGATGGTTACCTGCGAAATGAAGGGTGATCAATCCTATCAAGCGACACCTGGATACTTGTGGAGTAGCCCCCAGACGTCCGGAAAATGGAAGCTCTGACTCACCCTTCTCGGTAGTCCCATCTGGGGTGCCAACTGTCAAGGTCAGAATGACGATGATGATGAGACTCAAAGGATCTCTTGATATCCGGCTGCTGCTTCTGATTAAAAATGTCATGTGTGCACACGAGAATGAAAAATAACTGCACAGCAAGTCAGTTATGTCTATCTCCATGACTGGCTCTTGACCAAGTGGTTCTTTATTGTTTGAAAGAAACTCTAGACCAAACAGTAAGGGGTGTGAACAAAAGTTTTAGTCCAATCAAGTATCGTAAGTCAGGGCTTCATGACGTAGAGAGATCTGCATATTCTCCTTTGATTGGACAGTCCAGGCTCCAGGAATTTTCCTTTGTCCATCTGTGTTGGGTGTAGAACAGGAAATGGTGGCCATTTTCAAGCTATACATATAGTATATACTGAGTCTAAGGAAAATACACTGAATATGCAATATACATATATACATGTTAGTAAGAAACAAAAGCATTCACAAATATGTGTGTTAGTTCACATCTACTGAACTATATAACTGAGTCTATGAAATGGCTGAATTAAGTATTTTTGGATACTCAATTCTTTATCCTCAACACCATTACTTGAATCGGGACCGCGGACACACTCCACCACTGAGCACTCCCTGCCGCTGCCACCACTGAGCCATCGCCGCAGCTCCCACCACTGAGCCACCGCCGCTGCCACCACTGAGCCGGGACCGCGGACACATTCCACCACTGAGCAGTCCCTGCCGCTGCCACCACTGAGCAGTCACCGCCGCTCCCACCACTGAGCCGCCGCCTCTGCCACCACTTAACTGGGACCGCGGACACTCACTGCACCGGCCTGCTGCACGGCTCACTTGCTACGGCTGCTGCCGCCACCATGGACCCCACGGCTCCTGCCACCGCGGACGCCACGGCGCCTGCAACCACAGACGCCACGGCACCTGCAACTACGGACCCTGCTGCCACTGACCCGCCGCGCCTGCCAGCACAACCTGTGCCTCCTGTGACCCCGCTTCACCACCACTGCTGCCCCCTCCGGTAAGAGAACACCAGAGTATAAGACGGACCCCATTTTTCTTTTTTTTACCTTTTTTTATGTCTAAGTTTGGGGTGCGTCTTATATTCCGGTGCGTCTTATAAAGCGAAAAATACGGTATCTATCATGTATCTATCTATCATGTATCTATCCATATGTCTATCTATTTATCTATCATGTATGTATCTATTATCTGTCATATATAATGACATATGATATTATATATATATATATATATATATATATGAGATATATATCCCTCTATCATCCATCCATCCATCTTTGCAGCTAAATAATCTGCTTCTGCTTTGTCTGCTGCACTATAGAGGTTAAGATTACCAAATCTTCCCATGGTTTGCAATATGGGCAGTGGCTCAAGACCTGGCCAGAGCCGATAATAATTTAATTTAATTTATTACTGCACGGAGGGGAGGAGTCGGGACATCAGCTGTGAGCCGCGGGAGTGCGGGACAGACCTGAAAAATCGTGGCAGTCCCGCAGAATCCGGGACGGTTGGGAGGTATGTCTATAAGGAAAAAATAAGCAAATTGTGCACAGCACTTCAGAATTCTCATTGACATAAAGATAGCCCTGTGCGCAAACAGCCTTATTTCTGCACCACATCTGCAAAGATAAAAAAGCAACTTGTGCACAAAACTTAAGGATTCTCATTGACTTTGTTGGCATAAGGATTTGAATGGTGTTGTGTGACAAACGTGCACAAAAATAACGCATAAAAAACTTGGAAATAAACTGCACTGGGGGTAGATACCACAGTGATTTCATTGGCTGTACTGAAACCTCGGGGGATCGCTAGGTGGTCACTGTATGTCCTCTCTCATGACAGAGCGAAGTGGCTGCTCTCAGACTAATGGTATATAGTTAATATAGGTTACAGTTAATTTGGTGAAAAACAGTTAATGTCCTTCTAATGTTTCCCTTTCACAGATCAGTAACTCTCTTCCTCTTGTGGTTTTCTATATCCAGTCACAGCAGGATTTTGTATGATCTCCTCATTACTTTATATTTCTGTGTCTCCCTCGCACAATAATATTCTCCGGTGTCTGCAGCCTCCATGTTATTCATCTGGAGATAGACCTGCTTCTTGGCGTTGTCTTTGGTGATTGTGGTTCTGCTCTTCAGTGAATCGGCATAACCAGCATTACCACCCAACCATACAGCTCCGATCCTTTCCAGACCTTTCCCAGGGGCTTGTCTGATCCAGTGTATATTATAGCTGGTTAACTCAAACCCAGAGACTGTACAGGTCAGTTTCAGTTGCTGTGAAGGTTTCACCAGTCCTGCACCGGACTCCTGTAAAGTCTGACTGAGGACACCTGAAATAAAGAGAAGATAGAAAATGTGATTATAGCCGCCTATAATTAATATTATTCATACAATACAAACACAATCTAAATCTTACTTATTGGGGAAAATAAGAGCAGTAATAGAAGATACATTGTCACTGCGTAGGATTACAATGTGACAAAGATAACTGAGCTAAAGATAGTGATCTAACCCTTTATATGCTGGAGTCATACATATTTGCATAGACTTCATCATGGTTCCTAGTACTGACTGTAGGAGGAGATAAATTACAGACACTGGAGTAAGATTGGCTTTTTTTCTAATAAATATTTCAGCAGCATTTCATTACAGATATGGAATAATGTCATCTGTATTCTGGATAGTTTTTCTGGTGATTATTACAAATATTTCCAGTCACCAAAGTGTACTATGGTCGTGCAGGTTACACACTTTTTGGTAAACTCCAATATTCTATTATTTTATATGTTAGCAGAGGTACATTATACCTTATAATACACATCACTTCCCATTAGTCAGTCAGTGGTTGGACAGGAGGAAGAATATTCTGCAAAGACGAAATCTTAGGAAAAAGATAAATAACACTAATGTGACACCAATCATTTTTGTATAATTACAATTTGCTATTGGATGAAATGAATATATCATGATTTGCAAATCTTACATGATGACCACCTTTGAGATAGTGATTAAAATATGAGTTTTCAAAAGGGTTTGTAAGTCTGCCCTGGGTGATCTCCCCACCTCTCACCTAGTCTCATCATTGTCGAACTTACAACTCCTTTGAAAACACAGATTGTAATGTATATTATATAGGCGGCCATCAGGAGTACAGATGAGCGAACCTTTCAAAGTTCGGTTCGCCGAGCCTTCCCGAATGAACGCTACGTTCGCCAAACTAAACCTCCTAGAACCCCATTGGATTCAATCAGGGGCCAAATAAAAGGTAGAGAAAACAAGTGTTGGGGGGGGGTTTGAAAAGCTTCCAAAATGGCAAAAATACATTTTACAGCGCAGCACCACTGTTTTGGCATAGCCATTAGCTTCCTAGACTATTGACATGATAAATATATAGTGGATAAAAGACAGGTGTGAGGCTGGTGGTCCCATACCCCTGCCAGTACAGATAAGATACAACTTGGAGACCCATCTTGGAGTCTTGATTTTTAAAAACCATTCAGGCAGACAGCAGAACTGTGGCATCAATTGCCCAACCACTCCCCCCCATTTCCCCATAGCAGGGAATTATGGTCCATGCAACACAAAGGATGTGGGCTGGCATTTACAGTAATTTTAAAAAGTAAGCACACAGCCACCATGACTTCTGCAGAAGTGCATCCAGGCTGCCATAGTGCACTAAAAATGTATGTACAACCAGGTTGAGCACGTGAGCCATGCAATGTACATGTGATGTCGCCCAGGCATAGTGCCGCCACTATGTTTGCACCCTTATCACACATGGCCTTCCCTGGCTCCAAGTTCAAAGGAGATAGCCATTAATCAAATTGGGGCTGGATAGTGGTGCACAACTCTCCAGCCGTGTGACTGTGTTCTCAGAATGCATATTAATTTAAGCACTTCTGACTTACAGAGAGGATGTGGGCTGGCATTTTCATTTTAAAAATCAAAAAATGCATGAGTGACAGGTATAGGCCTCTTGGTCCCAGAAACCTGGCACTACAGACAAAAGACAATTTGGAGACCCTACTTGGAGTCTTCACATTTCCAAAAATTAAGGTCATGCAACAGGAAAAGTGGCAACAATTGGCATAGACTACAAACAGTCCAACAATGCAACATAGATGCTTGGGACTGGCCCTGTAACAAGGTCTGAACCAACATTTCTGCTTCACTAAAGACAGCAGGATGACAGATGTAGGCCTCTTGCTCCCAAAACCCTAGCAGTACACATTACCTAGTCTGCACAGTCTGGGACTGGTGTGGCAAAGTCATTGGACATCCACAACTTGTTCATCTTTCTGACAGTTAGACGGTTTAAACTTTTATGGGATAGCCGGATGCGCTTATCTGTCAATACACTGCCAGCAGTGCTGAAGATATGTTCTGAGAAAACACACGTTCAAGTGGTTGGAATTCTAGAATGCATACTGTGTGCCTCACTGCTGACTTGTGGAAAACTACTGTTAAGATGGTCTACAAGCTTGATTCGGTACTCCAGCTTTTTCTCGTCCCTTTCCGGGGGGGAAGAATCTTGCTAAATTTACTCTTGTATCATGGATCTAACACAATGGCAATCCAGTAGTCAGCACTATTTCTAATACTAACAATACAGACATCATGTTGCAGATATTGCAGCAAGAAAGCTCTCATAATGGGTGCTTCCATTACGTGGCCTGGCATTTTCATTTTAAAATCAAGAGATGCTTGAGCGACAGGCGTAGGCATATTGCTTCAAGAACCCTGGCACTACAGGCAAGACGCAACTTGGATACCCATATTGGAGTCTTGATATTTAAAAACATTGCAGGCAAACAGCAGGACAGCAGCATCAAGTCCCCCCCATTTCCTCATAGTGTGTTTGCATACCAGGGAAGTATGCTCCATGTAACACACAGGCTGTGGCCTCTGTGTCTTACATGGGTCAAAAACACCAGACATGGTCACTTCTGTAACAGCTGACTGGCTCACACCCCAACTGTAGAGTGTAAACAATTGGAGGTTCTGCGGTCTGAGACCTGTGTGACAATAGTTTTGACGGTGATGCAGGAGGAGGAAGAAGCAGCAGACCTGATTGATTAGGTAGGTCTGGTAGTCCTTATTTTAGTGCAGTAACATTCCCACAGAAATACATGTAGCTTTGCATGTCCTGGTTCATGCATGTACTAGTCAAATTATTTCAATATTTGCCTTTACTGAATCATTGTTGGCAACGTTGGAAGATAGCAAAAGTTGAGTCATCCTTTGTGGTCTCAAAAAAGGCCCAGGTTAGGCAACTCTCCCTGTGAACTGTAGACCCGCAACCGCTGCTGGACACAGAGTTGTGGCTCAGGATACAGTACTTCTCCTGGTTGCATCAGTATTAGGGATGAGCGAATATATTCGCCACTATTTTATTATCCAACGGATAACAGGCTATTCACACCATTCGCTAGCCGACGAATAAAACAGTATATGCACCGATACTTTCAGTTTCATATCTGACTTCCTGGTGCCTGTTTTTCAGCCAATGAACACATCAGATGTTGCTTGCCCTCACAGTAACTAACGCCGCAGCCATCTTTGTTGTGGTGTTACTGTGATTGGCTTGGCCGCACAGCATCATAGGGGTTATATAAACCAGCTGCCATTTTGTGAACATGCAGTCATTGGGGAGTTGGCGGTGTAGATAGACTGTATTGTGTGTGGAAGAGCGTTCGTAGATCCAATGAAAAAATAGTCCTTCTCAGGGCTGAAGACAGTGTCCAGTAGCTGCTAGCAGCTCCATAAATCGCCAGACACCAAATCTGTGAATGCGAACCCAGCTATAGGGCCAGTGACAGTGCAGTGCCTTGCAAGTGATAGCGTTCATGCTGCAAACTCCTGAATAGTCCTTCTAAGGGCTGAAGTCAGTAGTCAGTAGCTGCTAGCAGCTCCATAAATCGCCAGGCTGCAAAACAGTGAATACAGACACAGCTATAGGGCCAGTGTTAGTGCAGTGCTTTGTTAGGTGAGAACAATCCATCTTTAAAAAAAAATAAATAAATAAATACTCTTATTAGTGCTGCATATGGTATGTTAGTGTAGTTTCTGATATAGGGAGAGCTTTTTCAGAGGCAGGGAGAGATTTAAAGCTGTCCTGACATCTGCTACTAAATAATAAATAATACCAGCACTGCTACATACCTTGTGTCTCTTCTACTAGGGATAAGTATCTTGTGTTTTTTAGACTTACAGAAACAGCTATCGTGTGAAACTATTAACACAAGTTTACCAACCCGGCATCAGTGTTGTTTCACTGCCTGTACAAAAGGTCACGTTACAGTATTCACCTTCAAATAATCAAACCAAAAAAATGTGAAAAGGAGGCGGAAAGTGCCGTAGATGAGGTGGTAGTGACAGTGGTAGTCGCCCAAGCAGTGTGACCAAGTCAAAGGAAAAGGTTCCTGCTTTATCTACCTCTGCCTTCCTATCCCAATTTTCTGTTCCACGTGGGAAACGACTCTTGCGCTCTGAACAGTGCGAACAGGTAACGAGTTGGCTAGCAGAAAATGCATCAAGTTACTTGTCGAGTAGCAAATCCCAAGGGTCCACACAGACAGACTTGAGTAGCCCAAAGTCTGGGCCATCGAATCCGCAGCCTGGTCCTACTTCCTCGCGACATCATTATTCTAAGGAAATATATGACCCCAAAGCAGGTTACTCTGAGGAACTGTTTACGAGACCCTTTGACCTTTCTTGGCTCTCACCACGCAACACCACCAATGCACGTGAGGCCGTGGTGTGCAGTGATGCACAGATCTTTGAGCACCCAAGGCCAGAAGAAAACCATGTTGTTGGCCGTGATATGCTGAATAAACAGGTGGAAGTGTTTGAGGATGATGAGACAGAGTTGCCCTCATGTCAGCCTGAAACCTCCATTCCCGAAGATGTTGACCTTAAGGAATTTGAAGACGACCAGGTTGATGATGAGGTGACTGATCCAACATGGACGGGTGTCATGGATTGCGAGATCAGCAGCACAGAGGAGCAAGTACCCATAGTCCGCAAAAAGGCTGTAAGAGATAGGGTTTTGACCACTGCCAGAGGTCAACCAACTGTGCACATGACACCACCACCTGTGTCATCTCAGAGTCCAAGGGTCCGTGCTGTGTGGGAGTTTTTTTCCAAGAGTCCTTCGGACCAAACGGTTGCCATTTGTCAAATCTGTCAGACCAAGCTTAGCAGACGTAGAAATACTTCCAGCTTGGTCACCTCCAGCATGAGAACACATATGTTAGCCAAGCACACCACTAGATGGTTGAAAGCTCTAGGTAATAAACACAATTTCCAGACTCAAAACACTTTTCTTGGGCTGCCTGATTCCCAAACTCATGTGCATGAAGGTGGCGCTGATACCTCCTTCTCTTAACCTGATCTTGGTCACACTCAATCATCATTGACCACATCCGCTTCAGTGTCCCAGCATTCCGTTTAGTTGTCCATACCACAGACCTTCGAAAAGAAGTGAAAATACCCCGTTACACACCCAAGGGCACAAACCATAACTGCACACATTGCACGATTGATAGCCCTTGAGAAATTGACGTATTGGCTTGTGGAAACAGAGGTTTTCAGCGACCTTTTGGCGTTGACAAAACATCGGTACTCTGTGCCTAGCCGCCACTATTTTACTCGTTGTGCCATCCCCTTGCTCCACAATCACGTGTCCATAAACATGAAACGGGCTCTCACCAACGCCATAACAGGTCCACTTAACCACAGACACGTGGACAAGCGGAAGTGGACAGGGACCACTACATCTCACTGATGGCACACTGGGTGAACCTGGTGGTGGCTGGTATAGAGTCTGAGTCGGCAACATCCCATATAATTACTACACCCAGAATAGCGGGCCCCACTTCTGAGTTTCAGTAGCCTCCTACACAGCAACAACTCCCTCCTCCTCCTACTCTTCATCTGGCTCCTGTGCATCCTCCTCAACATCCACCGGTGTCCAACCGTCGACATCATTCCCCAGCTGGGATATCGGCAGCACTGCCTCGGCTAAGCGGCAACACGCTCTACTGAAGCTCACCTGTATCGGTGACAAATCGCACATGGCACCTTAGCTTTTGAAAGCAATACCTGAGCAGACAGATGAGTGGCTTGCACCATTGGACCTGCATCCAGGGATGGTAGTGTGCGATAATGGTTGTAATCTGGTGGCGGCTTTAACACTAGAACTACTGATGACTCGTGACACCTATATAGAAATACATAGTGCAAAGTAGTCAAAATGACTACCTCAGTAGTTCTAGTGTTAAAGCTTGGAAAACTTGTACACATTCCTTGTGTGGCCCACATTGTAAATTTAGTGGTTCAGCACATTCTCAAAAAATACCCTGAGATATCAGACCTACTTACTAACGTACAACGTATTAGTACTCTAGTGTTGAGCCACTCCCCTAGTGTTTGAGTTCGATTCGTCGAACAGCGGTTTAGTTCGGCAAATGTTCGAAGAACCCTTTGAACCCTATTGAAAACAATGGCAGGCAAATAGCAACACCTACAAACACGTTATACATGTACACATACAATTAATAAACATTGCCATTATACTTACAGGTCCCCGCGACGCGTCCTGCACTCTGTCTCCCAACACTTTTCCTTCCGATCATCGCTGTGCCCTCCCAGCACTGATGATGGGACCTTCCGTGACGTTGTCATAGTATGTGACCAGTCACGTGTCCATTATCTCATTGGCTACAGACTGGTCACATGGCTAGACGTCATGCTAGGTCCTGTCAGTGCATCTCTCTGGTACGCGGAGCTCGTTTGAGCATCTCCATGTACTGGGGACATGCTTGGGCACATGCTTGGCTCCCCGTTCCTGCATGTGGGCGCTCTTTACAGAATCAGCCCACATGCAGGGACTGGATGCCACAGCCGGTGAATAGCAGCATCAGGAATCAGGTGAACGGAGATCAACCGTTGCTATAGTAACCCGCCTGTCAGATTACTATTTCAACGGTGGCAGCGGTGATGTCACCGCTTACAACCCGCAGCCTCTGCTCACTCACTGAGTGATTAGACTGCACGGGAGCAGCAGCGTCTTCCTCCCATGCAGTGCTGTCTGATGTAGCAGAGCTGCATAGGTTTAAGGACAAATAAGACAGAAGACCAGGATCATGGAGGGGTGAGAGGGAGTAATATATGTGGAGTCATGGAGTCTCTAAGCGTGTCTATGTATTTATTTCTATTAAAGTATTTTTTCTCTGCGTGGAGTCTCTTTTTTAACCCTTTATTGGAGATTCTTAATGGCCGGGTCAAACTTGCCTGACATTAAGAATCTCTGGCTTAATACTAGCTATTAAAACAAAGCTAGTATTAACCCATTTGTTGTGAATGTTAGTTATGTTTTGGCTGCTGGGAGGCTCCCTCTGGTGGCCAGGAATGGTTTGGACTTGGACCAGGTGGGTTGTGCAATGGGTGTTTCCTTTGCTAACTCTCTGCTTATTTAAATCCTGGTCTGATAGCAGGCTATGCCGGATGTCAGTTGTTCTTTGTATCACCAGCCTGCTTCATTCTGCTCCACACCACATCTACCCCAGATAAGTGCTTACTCTTTATTTATTGTTTGGTTCTTTTGCTCTTATCTGGGTTTGTCTTTTGCTGTGGTTGTTTTAAGCTTATTTGCATGCAGGGATTTTGCCCCTCAGTTGCTTGGCTGGGGAACTCCCTGCATTTTTGTTTGCAGTATAGCTCCTTTAAGTCCATGTGTTTTTGGCTTGTTGAATTTGTTCTGATTCTTGTTTTCTGTTCATTGGTATGACAAGAGCATCTGGTATAGGACGGAGTTAAGATCGTGCGATCTGAGGACCTTTTTGTACTATCAGGAATTTGGAATTTTGTAGGCTTTTTCTCTGACCATCATCAGCCCCTTTCCTATCCTTTCCTATTTTAGTCAGTGGGGGCCTCACCTTTTGCTAATCCTGTCATCTATCTGTGTATTGTGTTTTTCCATTATCACCGCAGTCTTTGAATGTGGGGGGCTTGCTATTCTTGTCTATTTTCTGAGGCAGAGAGTTATTCATCTTTCCTTCCTTTTGGATAGTTAGTTCTCCGGCTGGGTCCGTGGTGCACAGAATGTTAGTTCACCCCTCGGCTACTTTTAGTGTTGATGGTTAGTAAGGGGATGACGGCCAGATTAGTTGCCAATGCTCTTGTCACCTTTTACCAATGATTTGTGGTGGTCTTTCATGGTTCCGGATCATAACACCCATTATTACCCAGCGAGCCACCCGTCACCAGGGCAGCTGGCAAAGTTGGATACAGCGCCAGATGATGGCACTTCTTTGAAAGCGCCATTTTCTGTTGTGGCTGCCGACTGCAATTCGCAGCAGAGGGGCCCAGAAAGCTCGGACCAACCTGTGCTGTGAATTTCAATCCCCAGCTGCCCAGTTGTACCTGGCTGGACACAAAAATATGGCGAAGCCCACGTCATTTTTTTGGTGGACAAAAAACTCCTGCATACAGTCCTGGATGCAGTATGCTGAGCCTTGTAGTTCTGCAGCTGCTGTCTGCCCTCCTGAATACACTAGTGAATGGAGCATGCTGAGCCTTGCAGTTCTGCTCCCCCTGTCTCTCCCTCCAGCATACAGTCTTGGATGCAGCATGCTGAGCCTTGTAGTTCTGCAGCTGCTGTCTGCTCTCCTGCCTACACTAGTGAAAAAAGTATGCTGAGCCTTGCAGTTCTGCTTCCCCTGCCTCTCCCTCCAGCATACAGTTCTGGATGGAGGATGCTGAGCCTTGTAGTTCTGCAGCTGCTGTCTGCTCTCCTCCATACAGACAGACAGCAGACAGCAGCTGCAGAACTACAAGGCTCAGCATACTCCATCCAGGACTGTATGTAGGAGTTTTTTGCCCCCCAAAAACATTACGTGGGCTTTGCAATGTTTTTCTATGCTAGCCAGGTACAACAAGCAGCTACGGGCTGCCCCCAAGCCCCAGCTGCCTATTTGTAACCGGCTGGAAAGCAAAAATATAGGGAAGCCTTTTTTTTAATTATTTCATGAATTTCATGAAATAATTAAAAAAAAAAAAAAAATGACGTGGGCTTTGCCCAATTTTTGTGCCCAGCCAGGTACAACTAGGCAGCTGGGGATTGGAATCCGCAGTGCAGGGTGCCCAAGTTTTCTGGGCACCCGTGTTGCGAATTTCAGTCCACAACCACCCCAGAAAATGGTGCTTTCATAGAAGCGCCATCTTCTGGCGCTGTATCCAACTCTGCCAACTGCCCTGGTGACGGGTGGCTCACTGGGTAAGAATGGGGTTAGGGCTAGCTGTATATTATTAACTGGCCCTAAGCCCGAAATTCATTGTGTCACGCCAATATTAGACATGGCCACCATGAATTTCTAGTACAGATAAAAAATAACACAACACACAGAAAAATATTTTTATTAGAAATAAAACACAACACAATTTGTGACTCCATCTTTATTGAAATAAAGAACCCCCCTCCGCAGTAATCCTGGGTCAAGGGTCCCGCGCCGTCCAATCCGGATCCAATATCATCTGATCGGTTTGCTGGAAGGCAAAGCGATCAGATGATGTATCAGGTTCAAGGACCTGAATCACATGACACAGCAGCTGATTATATAAACGGCTTTTTTACAATCAGCTGATGCATCTGTGCAAAAAAAAAACCAAAACTACACACTTCTGTGCAGACTCCTGTCCGACAGCATCAGCTGATAGTTTTGCCGTCCGGGCGGTAAAAAGCCGGCCTCACCGCTCGACTTATAGTGTCATCTGATTCCGTCAGGTGACCACATCAGCTGATCATCGCCAGGTCTGAGAGAAAGAGAGAGAGAGAGAAGAGAGAGAGAGAAGAGAAAGAGGAGAGAGAAAAAGAGAGAGAAAGAGAGAAAGAGAGAGAAAGAGAGAAAGAGATAGAGAGAAAAAGAGAGAAAGAAAGAGAGAGAAAGAGAGAGAAAAAGAGAGAAAGAGAGAGAGAAAGAGAGAAAAAGAGAGAGAGAGAAAAGAGAGAAAAAGAGATAAAGCGAAAAAGAGATAGAGGGAAAAAGAGAGAAATAGAGAGAAAGAGAGAGAAAGAGAGGGAGAAAAAGAGAGGAAAAGAGAAAGAGAAAGAAAGAAAGAAAAAGAGAGGGAGAGAGAGAAGAGAGGGAGAGAGAAAGGAGAGAGAGGAGGAGAGGAGAGAGAAGAGAGAGATAAGAGGAGAGAAGAGGAGAGAAGAGAGAGAGAAGAGAGAGAGATAGGAGAGAGAGAAGAGAGAGAGAAGAGAGAGAGGCGAGAGAGGAGAGAGCAATGAAGCCTCATTCCGTGAACTGCTCCGATTTTAGAGGTGTGACCCGCGGCTCACAGCTGATGTCCGGCTCCTCCCCTCAGTGCATAATTAAATTAAATTATAAATATAAATAAATAATAATTATAATTTAACATTATAAATAAATTAAATTAAATTCTTTACCGGGACTCAAACTCATGAAGTAATTCTCCTTAGGCGGCAGCTCTACCCATTGAGCCATTGCCTTTAACGAAAAGCATAGGAAGATTTGGTAATCTTGACCTCTGTATTGCAGAGAGAGAGAGAGAGAGAGATCACACGCACGCACTACCGCCCCCATCATCATCCTCGCACACACGTAGGCACTACCTGAGTGAAGTCTCCGGTGACAGCGCAGCTCACGTCAGTTGCTACGTGGATCTGACACAGAGTGCTCGTGTGGTACGGTGCTCCCTATCAGCTTCATGTAGCAGAGCTGAAAGCGTCGTGTGGATTACTTCGGACCTGGATTGTTCTTTGGGGATTAATAAAGAGGTAAATGAGGGCTTTTTTTGTCTTTTCCATATAAAGGATTTTTCATTGTGTGTGTCTATTTACTTTCACTTACAGGTTAATCATGGAAGGTATCTCAGGCAGATGCCTGTCATGATTAACCTAACCTTATTACCCCGATTGCCACCGCACCAGGGCAATTCGGGAATAGCCGGGTAGAGTCCCGGGATTGTCGTATCTAATGGATGCGTCAATTCCAGGCGACTGCTGGCTGATATTGTTAGGGTGGTGGGCTCCCCATAACGTTGCGCTTCCCATCCTGACAAAACCAGCCTCCAGCCATGTGGCTTTATCTTGGCTGGTATCAAAATTGGGGGGAACCGCAGTTTTTTTTTTTTTTTATTGTTTGTTTATTTATTTTACTGCACGATATAGACCCGCCCGCCGGCGGCTGTGATTGGTTGCAGTGAGACAGCTGTCACTCAGCGTGGGGGCGTGTCTGACTGCAACCAATCATGGGCGCCGGTGGGTGGGGAAAGCAGGGAATACCAGATTGAATAATGAGCAGCAGTCATTTTCAAAAGAGGAAAAGCTGCCGTAGCTTTGAGACAGCCGTGCAGCGCCGCGCCAGTGATCGCAGAGTAGGGAAGAGAGAGGGATTGTGCTGGGGATGCAGGACGCATGCAGATACGCAACGTGCGCACATAGCCTTACTGTGAAAAGCCACTCTTTTGGTGATCGAACCATTATCGAACGGAAACTCGAACTGCCGAACTTGAAGCAAATCGTTCGAGTTCGTCGAACGACTCGAACACTGCCCAAAATCACTCGGATTTGAAATTGATGAACATCGCTCATCTCTAATTAGCACCCATTTCCGCAAGTCATCTCCCTCTTTTGCTGGCCTGGCATTGTTCGGTCCAATCACCCAGGGCAATATTTTTCAAGCCTTTGTACATTATGCTCTGGCACAACCACTGTCGAGGTTACACTGTGTATAACAATTGGTCAGGCAGTCTCTATTTGTGTTCTTTATTGATGCTGTGCTCCATGTTGTGTTACACATGGCCCCCTGCGGAAACAGATTTTTTTTTTTACTCCTTGGCATGTTATGCACTGTTGCAAATCCTCCCCATTTTTTTTTAAAAAAAGCAGTTGGGAGAACCTTCTGATGCTGTGCTCCATGGTGTCTGAACCATTTTCCCTGAGTAAACTGATTTTTTTTTTTAAATCATCGATGTTAGCTAGTGGAATAAAGCCTGAGTTCCAGAGTGAAACAACTGCCACTTCCACGGTGCTGCATGCTTCACAAACTGCGGTTTAGGAAGCAGGTGATGATGCCTCCTGCTCCCAATCTGCTTTTGGCTAGATGCAATCATCATTAACAACATCAGCTTTGAAGTACCAGTGTGGTGTTCATTTTTCCATAAAACAGACATTACTGAATAATTAATATTAATATTATTTATTATAGCACCATTAATTCCATGACACTTTACAAGTGAAAAAAGGTATACATAAAAACTAGTACAACAATCATTAACAATACAAAACAGACTGGTACAGAGAGGACCCTGCTCACGAGGGCTCACAGTCTATGGGGAATGGGTGAGGGTAGAGCTGGTTGCGCAGTGGTGTATTCTACTGAGGGTTATTGTAGGTTGTAGTCTTGTCAGAAGAGGTGGGTCTTCAGGTTCCTCTTGAAGCTTTTCACGGTAGAACAAAGTCAGATATGCTGGAGTAGAGCGTTCCAGAGTATAGGTGAGGCATGGGAGAAATCTTGTATGCAATTGTGGGAAGAGGAGATAAGAGAGGAGTAGAGAAGGAGATCTTGTGAGGATCTGAGGTTGCATGCAGATAGGTACCGAGAGACTAGGTCACAGATTTTTTAGTTGTAGTCGGCATGATATGAAGAGGGCTTAGATATGCGGCTTGAAGGATAGAGCAGAGTCGATGGTTACTCCAAGGCAACGAGCTTGTGAGACTGGGGAGAGTGAGCAGCCATCAACTTTGATGGATAGGCGTGATGGAGGAGTTGAATGAGGAGGAGGAAAGACAATGAATTCTGTTTTTTCCATGTTAAGCTTTAGGAATCACGCAGAGAAGAAGGATGAAATAGCAGAGAGACATTATGGGATTTTGGTTAGTAAGGAGGTAATGTCAGGTCCAGAGAAGTAGATCTGAGTATCATCGGCATAGAGATGATACTGAAAGCCATGGGACTCTGAGCTGTGCCAGGCCGTAGGTGTAGATGAGGGAGTGGTCTACTGTGTCGAAGGCAGAGGACAGGTCCAGGAAGAGGAGCACAGAGTATTGTTGCTTGGCTTTGGCAGTTAGTGGGTCATGTGTGACTTTAGTTAGGGAAGTTCCAGTACAGTGATGCGGTCGGAAGCCAGATTGTAGCTGGTCAAAGAAGGAACAGGAGGAGAGGTATGAGGAAAGTTCAAGATGGATATGCTGTTCCAGTAGTTTTGAGGCATAGGGGAGAAGGGATATGGGGCGGTAGCTAGATGTAGAGGATGGGTCAAGAGAGGGCTTTTTAAAGATGGGTAATTTGAATAGAATTTTAATAGAGGGCCACTGGAGCCGGTGGTCGTGGTGGAGGAGGAGGGCACAGCCAAAACATAAATAGCCACATTGACAATAGCACTGTACACATACCATCATGGTCAGTGGGGTTCACTCTCTCTCTCTCTATCTCTCCTCTCCCCCACATCTATTTTATGAGTAATTACAAACGCTTAAAAAAAAATACCTAACTGCTGACTTGTCCCATAGCCCCTGAGGACTGCAGTTTGTTACTCTCATGTTCTCCTTTAACTATTGTTTGAGATTTCTTCAGACTTCATCACTCCAGATCCTTGCTTCCAGCTTGCCAAGGCCTCCAACTACTATCAATACACACCATATGAAACAACACTTGTTATGATGCGTATCACTCAAGCGGCATCATAATGCACAATTCCATCTGTTTTGGAGGTGGAAATAAGATCATTTACCTCTTGAGCCCCTATGCAACTACACAGGTTGCACCAATGATGTCTCAATCCCTTGTGCATGGTATTTTTATTTAGTGGCTTTGTCGAATCAGAAACCTGGGCCTAAGTTCTTGGCAATCTTAATTGCTCGCTCAAAATTATGCAAACACATTTGAAGGTATTGCTAGTTACCATGTCCTGGGCTGGCCTATAAAGTTGCTAGGTATGTAAAAGCTTGGATCTTGATAATTGCAAATAAATACAACCAGTGCATCACAAAAAGAACCAGAAGACAAAATAAAAAGTGCAATATCAATGAGAAAGAAAAAAAAAGGTGATTAAAACACTTATGTCAGGGGTGTACAACACAAAATCATATAATATAAGAAAGAACCTCCTGCGCAAGACACCATAAAGATGGATATTGTTTCAAACAATGAAGAGGGCAGGTGGGTTAATTGCAGAAAGTTACATAAAAAAGAACCCATGCAGTATACATTAAAAAAAATACATAACACTCCCCCTCCCAAACAATTAGCTGGAGTGAATGTCCAAGTAAATAAAATCTCCAGATAAGAGTCCACAAATAGAGTCCAAAATAAAAGGGTGGGTGCAGATAAATACTACGTCGCTCCTGTAGAGTATTCCAAAAGGTCCAGGGAGCTGGAGAGTGCTGTGAAGATAAGAGCTGTCACATCTGCTAACTCACGCTGTGGGATTGCAATGCTACCACTGTGGATGCCCCGGCCGGTGGCTATCCTAGCAGTAAAGCAGAGTGGCGCCATTTTCAGAATGGTGTGTGACGTCACACAGGCAGAATACAGAGACCGAGAAGGGTTGTACTAATCCTTATGTGGAACCCAGGGTGTCAGGGGGTTCAGGTCCAGTCTGGCACATGTTACTCATAACCGGGCCAGTGTGGAGGTCTGGGATGTCACGGTGGCCTGCCCCCTTCCATGCTCCGAGGTGGATACAATAAAAGGGGGAAGATAGTAGGTGATGATGGGGATTGTTGTGATGCCACCTTTGGGACGCGGGCATGGATTAGCCGCTGCTGCTGTTGCTGTCCTCCAGGGCGGATGGTAATAGCAGCAGAGATGGTTTCGCTCCCACCAGGTGGATTGGGCCCCGGGGAGGATGATGAGGGCTGTAGTGATGGCGGGGGCCATTGTCCCCCGAGTCCGAGTCGGCTGCTGCGGTTCCAGGTTGTTTTACTCACTCTTATGCCGCGTGCCCAGTACAGGTCACCCGCTGTGATTGGCCCTCTCGACCTCGGATGATTTGGAAGAAGCCACCAGTGTTTGAAAAATGTATTTTCTAAGAGTTGCCCCTCCGGTAGTGAGGAACCCAGGCTGAGCATTCCGGTCCAAGCCACAGGCCCCATGAAAGAAGAATAAGGAAGAAGGTGGTGGTGTCGTGTCGCCAGAACTTAAGTCACAGGTAGACTGACTGAAGATTGTGTGAAGTTGCTCCTACTTCTACCCCAAGTGAAACCTAAACAAGCTGAAAAGGTCTTCTTGGCCCTTTTCTGTGTCTGCTTCAAATTTCACAGTGAAACGCATTTTTAGGTAGTGGTGCTTTTTAGTACCTACATAATATTGCCAACTCAGGCAGGAAATAAATGATATATCTTTTGTGTCAGGTGTCAAAACATCTATTTGAAAGGGGAAGGGTACATCAACCATAAGTGATAAATTATGACCATGTTGTCGTGGAAGGGGGAATAGGTGGGGTATTGGAGGCGCACGTGTGGGAAGTTCTGTTAGTCAAAGGTCAAGTGAGCAGATGCCAACTCATCCGAAGAGAATTGGGAACATTTTCTGTTACTGGACAGCCTACTCCACTAGATTTCCTTGGCAGTCTCACATCGCTTCAACTCTGAAATGAGGCTGATAAAGAGCAGGTGCTAGAGTGGATGGCAAGCACTGCATCAAGTGGCCTTTTCTCCTCTTGCAGCCGCTGAACATCACACACATTTCATTCCTCAAAGGTGCCACCCCAATTACACTTGTTTGCACCTGTGTCACAAATCGCCAACCATCAAATGGTCTGTGTGGAACTGTACATGAGTCTCAAGAGCTGTCATACAGATCCACGCCAAAAATTGCCAGACTGAAGAGGAGGAAAGCATCTGAACCGATGCCCAAAATCTTTGTGAGTTGGATCCGGGCCCAGATAAAGTACGGTCCCAGCAGGATCACGACCCTCATCAACTGACAACCCCTGGAGGTTGAGGTGATGATTATGAGACTCAGATACTCATGGTTTATACTGTAGGATGGTGACCGGCTACTCTGATACTTGTAGTACCACAAGAGCAGGCTTGAATGTTGCTGTAGATGGGAGTGTCCACATACCTCCACCTGTGGGTGGAGCTCATAGCATAAATTGTGTGTTTGTTTGAGCACATGGTCTGACAGAGAGAGAGATGGGGTGGCAGCCCCCTGGAGGGGACTGTATGTGCACTGACTGGAGTCAGTGTGTGGGTGCACACAGTGGTGCAAGCTGAGGCCTGTGACCGGGGAGTTAAGCCCATGTGCATCACTGGTAGTGTCAGACAGAGGTATATTGTATTAGTTAGCACCCAGCAGGCCAGTCTTTATTGATATGTCATATGATGTAATATGTCTGCCATATGATGTGTTGTTTGGGATTCGACAGGCTGGAAATTGAAGTCTTATGTTCCTTGTATATGACTAATTGGGGTCTGTGTCACTGCCATACCGCACTATAATGCCCAGGGGTTCACAAATCATACTGTCCTGTGGTGTCAGGTCAGGAGGAGGAGGAGTGGGACAATATAGAGCCTGATGATGAAGTTGTAGATTCCACTTGTTGCGAACCCAGAGGCACGCAGTTGTAGCTGTGTAGCTCAGCAGATAAAGAGGAGGAAGAAGCCGAGGAGGTTAGGTAGGCAATATCCAAAAGGAGTCTTCATTCATATGTGTATACAAGGGCAGCAATGTTGCCAAACTAGGGTGAAAATGAGTCCAATTTTGATGATGTCGCTACAGGCTACATGAAAAAATACCCTTTCTTTCCACTTCACACGCAAACAGATTTTCAACCATGAAGTGCCACCAAAAAGCAGGTTGTCTTCACTAAGGTCTTCCCTGCAGGTGACCCCGGAACCACTCCCCTGCTAAATAAGCATTGCTTATTCAGGATGATGCAACTCTATCTGGTAGAACTTTGAGAGCAGACACCATTTCATTTTTGTGAAGCTCAAGTCCATGCACACAATCAAATCTATCATATTTTATAGGATAAAGAGAAGGTTTGACTGGTCCTTGATCCAAAACTGTTCCTTTGAATTCATTCTTTCCATTGAGTTATTGGACCACTGCCCTCTTTTCAGCCATGTTGTATACAATATTTCATCTTGGTTGAGAAATTGGTTTACTTGATCCCATATTGCTTCAATGTTTCTTGTGAGAGGTAATTTTCTTCATCGAATTTGCAGAAACGGCTGCATGTGCTGCATCAGCTCTTGATTGCTGTGAGCTGCGACCTTTCCAAATGGAGTCTTCCTTCATCTGTGTACTCAAGGGCAGCAATGCTGCCAAACTAGGGTGAAAATGTGTCGCTCAAAGTCTGATGATGTCATTACAGTCTACATGAAAAAGATACCCTTTCTTTCCACCTCACACGTAAAGAGATTTTTGTCTGCAGTGCCAGTCATCTGGGAGCAAGAGGCCTACACCAGTCACTCTAGCAAGTCTTCATTTTTAAAACTTAAATGCCAGGCCACAGCCTGTGTGTTGCATAGACCGTACCTCCCTGCTCTTTTAAGGCCCTATGGGGAGGGTGGCAATTGATGCTACTGTACTGCTGTCTGTCTGAAATATCTTTAAACATCTCTGTTGAGTTTTAAAATTTAAATGCCATGCAACATCCTGTGTGTAAGTCAATGGAATTAGGTAGTGCTTAAACTAATATGCATCAGAGAATGCAGTGACAAAGCTACTGAGTTGTGGAACACTATCCAGGCCGAGTTTGATAAATGGCTGTCTCCATGGAACCTGGAGCCAGGGAAGGCCATGTATGATTACAGTGCAAACCTAATGGTGGCACTATGCCTGAGCGATATCACATATGCACTTAATAGATCAACCTGGTTGTACAGAAATTTCTAGGGCACTATTATGTCCTGGATACGTTGACTCCATGATGGGTCTCCAAGTAGTGTCCTGTGGGTCGTGCCAGGCTTGCTGGAGCAACAAGCCTACACCTGACACTCAAGCATGTCTTCATTTTTAAAATTAAAATGCCAGGCCACAGCCTGTGTCTAGCATGGTCCGTACCTCCCAGCTCTTTTATGGCCCTATGAGGATTAGAGAAATTGATGCTACTGTACCGCTGTCTGCCTGAAAAGATTTAAATGTCAAGACTTCAAGATAGGTCTCAAAGTTGTCTCTTGTCTGTACTGGAAGGGGTATGGGAGCACCAGCCCTACACCTGTGTCTCATTCACCTATATATTTCTTATGTCAATAGTCTAGGAAGTTAATGACTATGCCAAAACATTGCACTGTAAAACGTATTTTTTTCTGTTTTGTAAGGATTTTATTAAGTGGCTTTGTCGAGTCAGAGACCTGGGCCTAAAGTAAAGGCCAAAATGAATGTGAGCAATGGTATTAGGAGAAAAGAAAGGGCTCTGAGCATTGGAGAGACGACTATGGCAATGGCTGGATAGATGAGCAGTGGAGTGGAGATTTCTAATCAAATAACTTTACTGCAAATCAAATTTCCATGTAAAATCTGTGCAATTTGCCAAGTCTGAATCTTAGTAGGTTTGAAACACATACTCACCTGATGCTGATTATTGTAACATTACATACTTAAAAAAGGACAATTGCTGCCATGAAATATGAAGAAGTCTTCATGTTGGTCAGTGCCGTAAGTATAAGAAACTCAACCAAAAAGAATTTAATGCTGAGTCACTACATAGAATAACACTGTAATTACTTATGTTCTTTAGAACCAGTATCTACCACTATATGATCACTATATGCTGGTAATATTTCTCCTATCAAAAAACTGTGTAAGATTGATTGTGCTGTCCAGCTATCTTCTCTCAGGTTAAATCCGTTTATGGACATACTGTATATTTAATGTGATATGTTTTCATCCATTCATTTTATATAGATATACTGTACAATATTTATTGTACTTTGCTTTTATCTACTGGCCATGGTTATTATATGTTGTTCATGCATTGTAGGTGCATTTTTCCTATAATGCCTGTCTCTCTGCAACTGCTCCTATCCTTCACTCACATCCTTTCTTTCTGGTGAATGCCATCTAGACTCTCCCCTCTACAGTCCATCCTTAATGCAGCAGCCAGGGTCACCTATCTGGCTAACCGCTACTCGGATGCCTCTGCTCTTTGCCAGTCATTGCACTGGCTGCCCATATATCACAGGATCCAATTCAAACTGCTTGTTCTCACCCACAAAGCTCTCCACAGTGCAGCACCCCCCTCCATCTCCACCCTCCTCTCTGTCTATCATCCCACCCGTTCTCTACGCTCTGCAAATGCCTTTCGACTAACATCCACACTAATTCGAACCTCCCACTCCCGAATCCAAGACTTCTTCCGAGCTGCACCAAACCTCTGGAACGCTCTACCCCAAGAAGTTAGGACAAATCACAACTTACTCAGCTTCAGACGCTCCCTAAAAACGCATCTTTTTAGGGTGGCCTATCACACTCCCTAGCCAAACTAATTTCACCTAATCCCTCTACAACTTCTCAGAACATAACCCCACGTCAAACTCCATGGCACCCAAATGCATCTCAAGGCTCTGGCCAACTGGTCCAGGAAGCCATTATCTATCCCCCATGAGATGGCTGGATTGTCATTGTAAATAAGCACTTGTACCTTGCCCCTCCCCCCACCTCATTGTAGATTTAAGCTCTCACGAGCAGGGTTGCCATTTTTCCCTTTAAATATTGTATCTTCTATAATTGTTACTTGTTTGTATATTTTTATGTATATGATATGTATATGTATATGAGCCTCCTGAATTGTAAAGCGCTGCGGAATATGTTGGCGCTATAGAAATAAAGATTATTATTATTATCTTGGCAGCACAATCATCAGGACAGAAGAGAGGATTCACCTGTTACCTCTATCCTTATCCTCTATCTTGTAACCCTCATTCTTCCCTTCATCCTAACTGAAATCCTCATCAAATATATGGTGCTGTCAATAAATTAGTTGAAGAGCATCCACTGCATCATCCTTCCTTGAGTTAATATGTGCAGCAAATGAAGCATAGGAGGAGAGCATACTAAGTAACTTATCCATGAAGTCCAAGCTCACATTCCTCAGACACATCTCACTCACGTATATCAGTGATATAGAAAGTTAAGTGTGGTCTACCAACTTCACTATACAATCTAATACAAATGAAAAGGTGATCATTAGATATATAGGTGATTACAGTAAATAAGGAAATTCCATAGCCAAATATAATCACAACAGGGGGAGGGTTTATTTTAATTATCAGTCAACAAAGCCATATGAGGTCTTGCATATTGCAGGACAAATTGTACTTTTTGATGGCACCATTCAATTTGCTATATCTTGTTTAAAATATTTTGAAAGATTGGAAATGATTTCTTAAGGCGTGGAATAAAAAATACACAGCATTTAAATCAGTTTGTAGGTAGTCTTGTATCACTGCATTGGCTTTGCAGTAAAAAAGTTATCTCCATTCTAAGGGCTCAGTAACATTTCAGTGTAATCAAATTTGTAAACTTTTTTTAATGTGCTACTGCTTTAAAATTAATTGATTAAAAAAATATTGCATATTGCTACATACTGAGAACCATATTTTTTTTATATGTATTTATGCCAGTGGAGCTGGGTGATGACTGTTGCTTACTTTAGCCTTCCACCCATTCTAATAAATGCAAAAAAAAACATAAAAACATACTGAAAAATGAGGCAAATGCTCACACTTTCTATACATTTTTCCTGCTAAGAGACATGTTTTTGATGCTGAAATATATGTAGCAAATGCTTTGCAGATACAATAAAACTAATCTCAGTCTCTGTTGGAGGATGGGATTTTGTTTAATTCTTTGAAAAACAGTTAATGCCCTTCTAATGTTTCCCTTTCACAGATCAGTAACGCTCTTCCTCTTGTGGTTTTCTATATCCAGTCAGTTACAGCAGGATTTTGTATGATCTCCTCATTACTTTATATATCTGTGTCTCTTACACAATAATATTCTCCGGTGTCTGCAGCCTCCATGTTATTCATCTGGAGATAGGCCTGCTTCTTGGCGTTGTCTTTGGTGATTGTGGTTCTGCTCTTCAGTGAATCAGTATAACGAGTATCACCACCAGCCCATATAACTCCAATCCATGCTAGACCTTTCCCAGGGGTTTGTCTGATCCAGCTGATGGCATAACTGGTTAGATCAAACGCAGAGACTGTACAGGTCATTTTCAGTTGCTGTGAAGGTTTCACCAGTCCTGGACTGGACTCCTGTAAAGTCTGACTGAGGACACCTGAAATTAAGAGAACATGGTAAGAAAAATGTGGTGTATATCAACCTATAACTAAAATAATATAGACACAATACAAATATATTCTAAATCTTACTTGGGGAAAACGAGAGCAGTAATAGAAGATACATGATCACTGGATTGCAATTCACAATGTGTCAAAGCTAACGGACATAAAAAGGAGAATGGTCTAACCCTTTATATGCTGGAGTCATACATATTTGCATAGACTTCATCCTGCGTTCTAGTGCTGAGTGTATGAGGAGATAAATTACAGACACTAGAGTAAGATTGGCTTCTTTTAAACATTTTGTCAGAAATGTAATACAACTGCAGTATTTAGGTATTATGGTAGAGATGAGTGAGTGTGCTCGCCACTGCTCAATACTCGATCAAACGTCGGGGTGCTTGTGTATGCTCATAACTCGATTGATCACCTCAGGTGCTCGATCGCCATGCTCGAGTTCCCGCTCCTCATGTTTTGCGGCTTTTGGATACCAATCAATATGCGGGGATTGCCTGCCATACGTGTTAATGCCATAGCCATGTTGGCTTTTGGCAATACTTTTATTGACTGAAGCATCACATCATCGGGTCTTGTATTAGACCCAGTGACATGATGCTTGGTGCACTGTCCTCTGGAATCAGTTCAGGGAGAGTTAAAGTAGGAGGAAGAGCTGACTTTAGAGCAGGCATAAAAAAATGTTTAATTGGTATTGCCATAATTGTATACCGCTGCTGCACCATTACAACAAAAGCCATTTTCAAGGCTATGTACTGTTCTTTCTTTAGTAAAACCACTGTTATCTGCATTCAATGTAGGGATAGCTGGTACATAAGGGATAGTTTAGGAATAGAGGCATATAGGAAAAGTTTATTGCCTTCTATACTTATACTAAAATAAAAGTCCTTTTTAGGGCTATATATTTTATTTTCCCTATTATTATCGGAAAGTTTGCAGGCATATATAGTATCTACGTAATTTAAAATGTGCAAGATATGCGTTAAGGGATGGGGAAAAGGACGTGCTGCTAATGGTGCACGCAGAGGCCAAAGCCATGGGCCACATGAAACTGTGCCTGCTGCGGGATCACAACCAACACGCTCATCCACAAGACTTACCTTCCTGTCCCACTTGCAGGGAGGTACGGGTCACCACTCTTGAACTCAGAACATTGAGAACAGGTGGTCGGTTGGATAACAGATAAAGCTTCCAGTATGTTTCCCAGCACCACCCTGTCTTTCACATGGTTCAGTCTCAGCAGCCAAGAGTGTGGACTACAAAGTCCTCACCCTGATCCTCCTTTCTCTTGCCATGGTAAGTCCCAGAACACAAGTGTTCCTACACTTAGACACTTCAGCAAGCTCTTTCTATTTCGATTTATTGATTCTGGCCTCTCAACATTCACATTTCAGGGTGGACATGAGGAGTTTGTAGTAATTAACAAATATTTGAACAACCATAGTCAGTCAGAAGACAAAGGTGGGAAACTGCAATCAGTGTCTGAAGAAGTAGATGATGATGAGACACAGTTGTCAACAAGTGATGCTGTTAAGTCAACAAGTCAGGAGGAGTAGAGTGTGGAAGTGGAAAGCATGGTAGTGGTTGATAAAGTCACTTACTCAACCTGGGAAGGTGCCATGCAAAGGGGAAGACAGAAGCATGGGGGGGAGGGATTTTCAGCACCACAAAAGGCAGGAAAAGGCAGTGTGGGGGCCAGAGGATGAATGGGGGCTACTGTTCCTTAGCTTTAATTGTAAATATTCGTTGCAGAAGGCAGGAGTTTCAATGGGGGTAAAATACTCCCCCCTCCATTGTCAATTTAACAATAGAATGGTGGGAGGAAGTATACATTTATAACCCTTTTAATTTAAGGTTTACTTTCAATTGACACAGAGATAGTATAACCTTTTTGGAGTTAATACTTATAGCAGATAGTGAGACTGGTATTCCAACTTGCACGTATCGCAAGCCGATATCTAGTAATATTATACTGCATGCATCGAGTCTTCACCCAATTCATACAATTAAGGCAATTCCAATGGGGAAATAAAAAGAGCCTCCAGGAATTGTAACACAGGCCCTTTATATAAAAAAGAAGTTAATATTGTTGAAAAGAGATTAAAAACTCTAGGCTACCAAAATTGAATGATTAAGAGAGCTCAAGAAAATGTCTATAAACAAAGAACTGAGTCCAATATTAAAGGGGGCTTTTTCACGCTACGATATCGCTAGCGACATCGCTAGTGAGCGTATCCGCCCCCGTTGTTTGTGTGTCATGGCCAAATCGCTACCCGTGGCGCACAACATCGCTAACACCCATCAGATGTACTTACCTTCCTAGCGACGTTGCTGTGGGCAGCGAACAACCTCTTTGTTAAGGGGGAGGTTCACACAGCGGCCGACCAATAGAAGTGGAGGGGCGGAGACCAGCCACATTAACGACACGCCCACCTCATTGCCGGAGGATGCAGGTAAGCTGTTGTTCATCGTTTCCGGGGTGTCACACGTAGGGATGTGTGCTGCCTCAGGAACGACGAACAACTTGCGTCCACAACGATCAACGATTAGGTGAGTATTTTTGATCGTTGACACTCGCTCGTAGCTGTTACACGCAACAACGTCGCTAACAACGCCGGATGTGTGTCACGAATTCCATGACCCCAACGACATATCCTTAGATATGTCGTTGCATGTAAAGCCCCCTTAAGAGTTTACTCATACAAAAAGCACAAAAATCAAAAATATTGGTAAATGAGAAATATACTAAATTACCAATATTAGTGTTACAGTATAGCAACTAATTTGAAAAAAAAATAAAAATCTTTTTTTTCGTAATATACCAATACTTAGGGAGGATCCAATTATTAATGCGATACTTGGCAATGAGTGCAAGGTAATGTCAAGAAAAGCCACTTCTTTGGGCAATATTGTATCTCCCAGTAATTTACATGCTTTAGAACAGGATCATAGCTATAACTGGTTGAGATTAAAAGGGTTTTTTAGATGTGGGAGAAAAACCTGTAGTTTATGTTATTTTGTCCAAAAAACATTGATTTTTGAGGATTCACCACATACACAAAATAATCCTGTAAAATCATTCATTAATTGCAGAAGCAAAAATATATGGTGGAATGTTCAGAATGTGATTTAATGTATGTGGGTAGCACAAAACGCAATCTCCATACTCGCATATCTGAGCATATACATAATGCAATAAATAAAAAATTGGTTAAAAATCTTTCTCAAGTGTCAAAGCACTTTGCAATAAAACATGAGGGTATCATTAAACATATGAAAGTACGTGGCTTCAAACAGATTAAGATGAATAACAGAGGTGGTGACATTGTTCAGACCTTGCGGCACTGCAAAGCCTGGTGGATATTCAGACTTAATACCAGAGTGCCAAAAGGTCTGAACTTGCACTGGAACTTAATGGTTCATTACTCATGTAAATAGTAAGTGAGAAAAAGGGAGAAAAGGGAAAAAAATAGATTTTTTTTTTCTCCCTTGTCAAAAAATTGAGAGACATATAATGAATTGTTAAGGTACATTGTAATTAAAGATAACAGTTAAATAAAAAAATATAAAAATTTGCAACTTGGAAAGAGTTAAAAAGAACGGTGGAAGTGATGACACTGTTCAGACCTTGCAGTACTGTGAACTTTAGTGGATAATTATATTTACTAAAGTGCCTGCAGGCATTTATACCATTTATGATGTTCTCTTAAAATAATTTTTTTTTTTTTTTTTTAGTAATTTAATATGCGCATAAATAGCGCCCTAGGCAATAGCCCAGTCATCCTTGAGGAAGGGGGCCGGTGCACGCCCCCGAAACGCGCGTCGGATTAAGACTCTGCTTTGCCTACTCCACCTGTGTGGTGATACTCTGTCAAACAACCTCTCCCTTGTGCAGCACTAGTCAGCCTCTAAAGGACACGGTCCGGACTGTCTGCTGAAAAGGTTGAGAAGTTACCGCTGTTATTCTTGCTTGCAACCATCCTCCAGTGGTGCCCTCTACGGCTACTCATTGTTCACATTGGAAGTGGACTGGATTGGAATCTTGCACTGTCTGCTTTACCTGTGTAGTGACAGCTTGCCAAGTAAACTCCCTCGGTGTGTGGACACATTCAGCTCACACTGGACACAGATCGGACTGTCCGCTGGAGAGGTTGAGTAAAACTGCTGATCACACATTATATTTGCAGCAAATAATCGGTGCTTCCAGCGACTGTACCTAGCTGCTGGGGAACTGGGACAATACGGGACCGCTTAGTTGTGGCACCGTAAAGTGGTCTAGAGACTCTAACTAAGGGGTTTGTGGTAACCTGACATCTCCTCCACAACCTGTATTGTTCACGACCACATGCTTCCAAGTAGGTGCTTGGAAAATTTAACAAGTTAATCCTGCATTGACAACAACTTCAGTTTATCTAACGGAGGAATCAGGTCTATATTACTACAGATCAAAATCTGCTGGCAAATCCCACTGACATCACATTGGGGATTGAGGGTTTCTGATTTCTACAACATTTTGTGCAAAGCTTGATGTGTGCAAAATAGGCTTGCAAATTAGTCAGAGGTGGTGTGGTACACCTATATGCTATCAGTCACAATATTTTACTAAATCAAGTATATGCCACCGGCCGGGGCATTACGATAGCTGAGTTAGAAATTAATTATTGTGAATATCGGATCACCTCTGAGGAAACGGGTTTATACCAAAACCCTTTGTGTGGTTTTTGATTTATCTTTCATATTTTTATTATTATTAATATTTTTATTTCTATCTTTATTTTTATTTGTATTTTCAATTCTGACTTATTTATATTGTGTTTTTTCTGGTATATGTGGTTCTAAGAAAATTTTTTAGTGTATTGTGTACTATTAAATACCCTGCCTTGGAACAAGGATAGCAATATTTTCTTTAATAAAATTATATATAAAAAAACCCATCTAGCGCTGGTTCTTTGTGGATTTTTTGTATAAAATCCCTTATATAAGATAATTATATTTAACATATTTAACCCTAAAAGTATCAAAAAGTCAGAACTTTAAAAAACTCTAAAACTTCGTTGTTGATGAAGGAAATATAGATTATGAAGTGCTGATAACATTTATATGTATACCTTATTATTCAATAATGAATTATGGATGCATTTAACACATTTCTTTAATTATCATTGTTATATCTTATCAATTTTTATATGACTTTCACTTCATGCTAAAATTAGTGAGGCAATATCTATTTAATCTTTTGAAACAGTATATTTCATTGTATTAATACTGCTTATTAATCCATTCTGACACAGGTAAAATATATCTTTGTACCGTGTTAGTCAGTTCTTTTAAACAATTTTTAATCCATTCTGAAAATCAAATGGTTAATTTGGAATGTGTTCACATTAAAATATGTTGTGCACTTTCTTTGTTTAATTGAAGCATTTGGTGCACCTGTTATGTTACCATATATATGTGGTTTTATACACTTACCGACATCATTATTAAGAGTGCTGAGTCACTCGAAATGCGTCGCTGACGTCGGTCATTACTCTGTCCTGACTAGAGATGAGCGAACCGGTCGCGGTTCGGCTCGAGGTCGGTTCGCCGAACGGGGGTCCCGTTCGAGTTCGGATCGTCGAACGTTCGACGAACCAAACTCAAACCTATAGGCTATAATGGGAGGCAATCACAAACACATAAAAATGCATTATAAATGTACACAAACAGTTAATAAACATTGCTATAACACTTACCGGTCCCCGCGATCCCTTCTGCACTCTGTCTCCTGCCGCTATTCCATCCGATGATCGCTGAATCCTCCCGGTGGCCGGCACTGCCAGCAGAGATGCAGGACCTATCGTGACGTCAAAATAGCCATGTGACCAGTCACGTGGCTATTATCTCATTGGCTACAGACTGGTCACATGACTATGACGCGTCATGTAGGACCTGCGAGTGCATCTCTCCGGTACACGGTGCACATATGTGTATCGCCGTGTACCGGCGACATGCTCTAGCACACGGTCGACTCCCCGTTCCGTTAGGGACCGGCTGACACAGCCGGTCATTAACGGAGATCACCGTTGCCATAGCAATGCAGTTAGCGGTGACGTCACCGCTAACCGCAGCTCCGAGAGCACCGTTGGTATGGTAACGCGTCTGTCAGCGTTACCGCTGTTACCGCTGACAGCCAGCACTGATCACTCACGGAGTGAAGGCTGCACGCTGCTTCCCGATTGTAGTGAGGATTGTAGTGAGGATCAGGTTCCCCAGCCCCAAGTGATGAGCTGGTGAACCTCATCCTCACTACAATCGTCACTACTACTACACTAGTGAGGATTGTAGTGAGGATGAGGTTCCCCAGATCATCAAGTGATGAGCTGGGGAACCTCATCCTCACTACAATCGTCACTACTACTACAATAGAAAGAAAGAAGACAGAAGAGCAGGATCGTGGAGGGCTGACAGGGGGTAATAAAGATGGAGTCTCTAATGTGTCTGTGTATTTATTTCTATTAAAGTATTTTTTCTCTGTGTGGTGTTTTTTTTTAACCCTTTATTGGAGATTCTTAATGGCCGGGTCAAACGTGCCTGACATTAAGAATCTCTGGCTTAATACTGGCTAGTAAAACAAAGCCAGTATTAACTCATGATTACCCAACAAGCCACCCGGCTCCAGGGCTGTTGGAAGAGTTGGATACAGCGCCAGATGATGGCGCTTCTATGAGAGCGCCATTTTCTGGGACGGCTGCGGACTGAAATCCGCAGCAGAGGCGCCCAGAAACCTCGGGCTAACCTGTGCTGCGGATTCCAATCCCCAGCTGCCTAGTTGTACCCGGCTGGACACAAAAATGGGGCGAAGCCCATGTCATTTGTTTTTTAATTATTTCATGAAATAAGTGAAATAATTAAAAAAAAACGGGCTTCCCTATATTTTTGGTTCCCAGCCGAGTACAAATAGGCAACTGGGGGTTGGAGGCAGCCCGTGGCTGCCTGCTGTACCTGGCTAGCATACAAAAATATGGCGAAGCCCACGTCATTTTTTTGGTGGGCAAAAAAATTCTGCATACAGTCCTGGATGGAGTATGCTGAGCCTTGTAGTTCTGCAGCTGCTGTCTGCTCTTCTCCATACAGACAGACAGCAGCTGCAGAACTACAAGGCTCAGCATACTCCATCCAAGACTGTATGCAGAAGTTTTTGGCCCCCTGAAAAAATTATGTGGGCTTCGCCATATTTTTGTATGCTAGCCAGGTAGAGCAGGCAGGTATGGCTGCCCCCAACCCCCAGTTGCCTATTTGTATCCGGCTGGGAAGCAAAAATAAAGGGAAGCCCTTTTTTTATTATTTCATGAATTTCATGAAATAATTAGAAAACAAATGACGTAGGCTTCGCCCCATTTTTGTGTCCAGCCAGGTACAACTAGGCAGCTGGGGATTGGAATCCGCAGCACAGGTTGGCCTGAGCTTTCTGGGCCCCACTGCTGCGAATTGCAGTCTGCAGCCGCCTTAGAAAATGGCATTTTCATAGAAGCGCCATCTTCTGGCGCTGTATCCAACTCTTCCAGCACCTGCCTGCTATACCTGGCTAGCATACAAAAATATGGCGAAGCTCACGTACTTTTTTTGTAGTTTTTTGGCAAAAAAAATAAAAAATGCTTCCCTGGATTTTCCATTGCCAGTGAAGGTAACACCAAGCAGTGGGGGTTAGCAGCCAGTAGCTGCTTGGATTACCCTTAGCTAGCATTACAAAAAATGCAGTGGGAGCCCATATATATTTTTTTTAATTATTTATTTAAATAACTAAAAATAAAATGGGCTTCCCTGTATTTTGATTGCTGGACATCACAGTGCTGTAAAAATAAATCTTAAAAAAAATGACGTAGCGCTCCGCGGTATTTTTGATTCTCAGCGCAGCTAAAGTAGACAGCTGTGGGTTGCCACCCCCATCTGCCTGCCGTTACCTTGGTTGGCAATCAAAATACAGGGAAACCCATTAATTTTTTCTATTTAAAAAATAGTTAAAAAAAAAAATGACGTTGGGTCCCCCCATTTTTGATAGCCAGCTAGGGTAAAGCAGATGGCTGTAGCCTGAAAACCACAGCTGGCAGCTTTACCGTGGTTGGGGATCCAATGTGGAGGTCCCCTCAGGCTCTTTTTTATAATTATTTTATAAATATTAATAATTACACAATAAAAGTAGGGTCCCCCCCAAATTGGATCACCAGCCAAGGTAAAGCGGACAGCTGTGGTCTGGTATTCTCAGGGTGGGAAGGTCCATAGTTATTGGGCCTTCACAGCCTAAAAATAGCAGGCCGCAGGCACCCCAGACGTGGCGCATCAACTAGATGCGCCAATCCTGGCGCTTCACCCCAGCTCATCCCGTGCTCTGGTGCAGTGGCAAACGGGGTAATAAATCGAGTTGATACTAGCTGTAAAGTCACCTGAGATCAAGCCCAGCAGTTTGTGATGTCATGGCGTCTATTAGATACCCAACATCATAAACTGTCAGTACTAACAAAAAAAAAAAAAAATCGACAAAAGAAATTTATTTGAAAAAACAGTCCCCAAAACATTTCCTCTTTCACCAATTTACTGTAAGAAAAAAAATAAAGGGGTCCCACGACGACTCTGGACCGTCTAGAATATGGGGGGGAGACACTTAGGGAACGTATCCCCCATTTTCTAGGAGTACGGACCCTTCATGTGAGGAGTGTGGGTGCAATGAATCTGCACTCACTCTCCCCGGGTCCACAGCAGCAGAGTCCATGTCGTAATGGTTGTTACCAAAGCTGCAATGCCCTGCTCATGAGGTAAAGGCATGCCTAATCAGGAGAACTACTGTAGAGGAAGCTCTGCTCACTGGTATATAGGTGCTCAGAGGTAATAATAGATAAAATTAGTGAGTAACCTCGGCACTCTAAATCTCCCAGACTAAGTCAGTAAGTCACAACGGATAGTAATGCAAAATCACTCTTTATTGGTCCGTATTAAGAAAAAAAAAATTTCATAAGCATATATGTTTTTGTCCAAAACAAGTTACAAATGACGTTTCGGCCTGAGCCTTCGTCAGATTGGACTTATCTGCATGTAATCATGAAAAATGACAATAATCAGTATCACATAAGAGTGAGAGAACAATAACATAAACTCGAACAATGTAGAGGTACAATTGGGATGCAGCAACAAAATTGCAACACAGCAAGAAATGAAACACATGATACAAATGTCATAATACAGTACAAGGACAATATAGTAATGACAAATATGGGGTCAGAGTAGGCTTAGACAGCTCTGGTACGAAAGAGATGTCACTCATAAAGTAACATGTGCAGTAGGTGTAGAGCTACAGTATGCATGGCAGAGCTAATGGGTAGAAGGACCATAGAAAAAGAACGGAGAAAAAGTGGAGAAAAAGTGGAGAAAAAATGGAGAAAAAGTGGATAAAAAATGGAGAAAAAGTGGAGAAAAAGTGGAGAAAAAATGGAGAAAAAGTGGAGAAAAAGTGGAGAAAAAATGGATAAAAAGTGGAGAAAAAGTGTAGAAAAAGTGGAGAAAAAGTGGAGAAAAAATGGAGAAAAAGTGGAGAAAAAGTGGAGAAAAAATGGAGAAAAAGTGGAGAAAAAGTGGAGAAAAAATGGAGAAAAAGTGGAGAAAAAAATGGAGAAAAAGTGGAGAAAAAATTGGAGAAAAAATGGAGAAAAAGTGGAGAAAAAGTGGAGAAAAAATGGAGAAAAAGTGGAGAAAAAGTGTAGAAAAAGTGGAGAAAAAGTGGAGAAAAAATGGAGAAAAAGTGGAGAAAAAGTGGAGAAAAAATGGAGAAAAAGTGGAGAAAAAGTGGAGAAAAAATGGATAAAAAGTGGAGAAAAAGTGTAGAAAAAGTGGAGAAAAAGTGGAGAAAAAATGGAGAAAAAGTGGAGAAAAAGTGGATAAAAAGTGGAGAAAAAAATGGATAAAAAGTGGAGAAAAAATGTAGAAAAAGTGGAGAAAAAGTGGAGAAAAAGTGGAGAAAAAAATGGAGAAAAAGTGGAGAAAAAGTGGAGAAAAAATTTATAAAAAGTGGATAAAAAGTGGATAAAAAGTGGAGAAAAAGTGGAGAAAAAATGGAGAAAAAAATGTATATAAAGTGGAGAAAAAGTGGAGAAAAAGTGGAGAAAAAGTGGAGAAAAAATGGAGAAAAAGTGGAGAAAAAGTGGAGAAAAAGTGGAGAAAAAATGGAGAAAAAATGGAGAAAAAGTGGAGAAAAAGTGGAGAAAAAAATGGAGAAAAAATGTAGAAAAAGTTGAGAAAAAGTGGAGAAAAAGTGGAGAAAAAGTAGAGAAAAAGTGGAGAAAAAATGGAGAAAAAAATGTAGAAAAAGTGGAGAAAAAGTGGAGAAAAAATGGAGAAAAAAGTGGAGAAAAAGTGGAGAAGTGGAGAAAAAGTGAAGAAAAAGTGGAGAAAAAGTGGATAAAAAGTGAAGAAAAAATGGAGAAAAAGTGGAGAAAAAATGGAGAAAAAAATAGAGAAAAATGTAGAAAAAGTGGAGAAAAAGTGGAGAAAAAATGGAGAAAAAAATAGAGAAAAATGTAGAAAAAGTGGAGAAAAAATGGAGAAAAAAATGGAGAAAAAGTGGAGAAAAAGTGGAGAAAAAATGGAGAAAAAATGGAGAAACAAATGTAGAAAAAGTGGAGACAAAATATAGAAAAAGTGGAGAAAAAGTGGAGAAAAAATGGAGAAAAAAATGGAGAAAAAGTGGAGAAAAAGTGGAGAAAAAATGGAGAAAAAAATGGAGAAAAATGTAGAAAAAGTGGAGAAAAAGTGGAGAAAAAATGGAGAAAAAAATGGAGAAAAAGTGTAGAAAAAGTGGAGAAAAAGTGGAGAAAAAATGGAGAAAAAAATGGAGAAAAAGTGGAGAAAAAGTGGAGAAAAAATGGAGAAAAAGTGGAGAAAAAGTGGAGAAAAAATGGAGAAAAAGTGGAGAAAAAGTGGAGAAAAAAATGGAGAAAAAATGTAGAAAAAGTGGAGAAAAAGTGGAGAAAAAGTGGAGAAAAAATGGAGAAAAAATGGAGAAAAAGTGGAGAAAAAGTGGAGAAAAAGTGGAGTAAAAGTGGAGAAAAAGTGGAGAAAAAGTGGAGAAAAAGTGGAGAAAAAGTGGAGAAAAAGTGGAGAAAAAATGGAGAGAAAAATGGATAAAAAGTGGATAAAAAGTGGATAAAAAGTGGATAAAAAGTGGATAAAAAGTGGAGAAAAAGTGGAGAAAAAATGGAGAAAAAAATGGAGAAAAATGTAGAAAAAGTGGAAAAAAAGTGGAGAAAAAGTGGAGAAAAAGTGGAGAAAAAAATGGAGAAAAAGTGGAGAAAAAGTGGAGAAAAAATGGAGAAAAAAATGGAGAAAAAGTGGAGAAAAAGTGGAGAAAAAGTGGAGAAAAAATGGAGAAAAAGTGGAGAAAAAGTGGAGAAAAAAATGGAGAAAAAGTGGAGAAAGTTGAGAAAAAGTGGAGAAAAAGTGGAGAAAAAATGGAGAAAAAGTGGAGAAAAAGTGGAGAAAAAGTGGAGAAAAAGTGGAGAAAAAATGGAGAAAAAAATGGAGAAAAATGTAGAAAAAGTGGAGAAAAAAATGGAGAAAAAGTGGAGAAAAAGTGGAGAAAAAATGGAGAAAAAAATGGAGAAAAAGTGGAGAAAAAGTGGAGAAAAAGTGGAGAAAAAGTGGAGAAAAAATGGAGAAAAAGTGGAGAAAAAGTGGAGAAAAAAATGGAGAAAAAGTGGAGAAAAAGTGGAGAAAAAATGGAGAAAAAGTGGAGAAAAAGTGGAGAAAAAGTGGAGAAAAAATGGAGAAAAAGTGGAGAAAAAGTGGAGAAAAAATGGATAAAAAGTGGATAAAAAGTGGAGAAAAAGTGGAGAAATAGTGGAGAAAAAGTTGAGAAAAAATGGAGAAACAAATGTAGAAAAAGTGGAGACAAAATGTAGAAAAAGTGGAGAAAAAGTGGAGAAAAAATGGAGAAAAAGTGGAGCACCCTTTGGTGCCTTTCATGTGGCACTAACTAAGGGGTGCTTAGCTTTGTATTTAGCCAAAAAAATGAAAAAAAAAAATGACGTAGGGTTCCCCCTAGTTTTGTAGCCAGCTAGAGTAAAGATGGCTGCAGCCTGCAGACCACAGCTGGCAACCTCACCTTGGCTGGTAATCTAAAACTGAGGGCACCCCACGCTGTTATTTTAAATTAAATAAATAATTAAAAAAAAAAACACGTAGGGGTCCCCCAAAATTGGATCACCAGCCAAGGTAAAGCAGACAGCTGGGGCCTGATATTCTCAGACTAGGGAGGTCCATGGTTATTGGACTCTCCCCAGCCTAAAAATAGCAGGCCGCAGCCGCCCCAGAAGTGGCGCATCCATTAGATGCGCCAATCCTGGTGCTTCGCCCCAGCTCATCCCGCGCCCTGGTGCGGTGGCAAATGGGGTAATATATGGGGTTAATACCAGATGTGTAATGTCACCTGGCATCAAGCCCTGGGGTTGGTGAGGTCAGGCGTCTATCAGATACCCGACATCACCAATCCAGTCAGTAATAAAAAAAAATAGACGACAAACACATTTTTATTTGAAAAAACACTCCCCAAAACATTCCCTCTTTAACCAATTTATTAGAATGAAAAACAAATCCAGGTCTGCTGTAATCCAAGGGGTTGCCATGACGATCCACACTGTCCCAGTCAATGAAGAGCAGGATGTTCCCCATTGGCTGGGAGAGCAGTGCAGTGACCTGAGCTAACATCAATGGGTCAGCCCAGGTCACTGCAGGGCATGACAAGTGCTGCTGTCAGCGAGGTACATTACCTGCGCTGATCTCCAGCACACTGACAGCACCTGTCACTGAGTTTAATGACCGCCGCCTTCACAGCCAAGTATCGTGAGAGGCCCGTGACGTCACCGCTAGTCAGTCTCGGGTCGGAAGCGAGAGAAGGTGATGTGACAAGCAGCGGCCATGGAGGACAGTGACAGCGCTGAGGTCGGGATGGCGGGACTTCAGTGCAGTGTGTGTGTGTGTGTATGTGTGTGTGTGTGTGTGTGTGTGTGTGTGTGTGTGTATACATTCCGCGGGCAGGAGGGGGCGGAGCGAGCTGAGCGGGGAAGTGTCGGCTTCCTGCACGTAACTAGGATAAACATCGGGTTACTAACCAAAGCGCTTTGGTTGGATACCCGATGTTTATCTTGGTTACCAGCTTGTGGCAGGCTGCCAGCGATGGCTCCTGCACACTGTAGCTGTAAAAAGCCCTGCTTTTTGCTGCTAGAACCGTTCTCGAACGTATCTAAAACTATTGAGCTTTTGCAAAAAGCTCGAGTTCTAGTTCGATCTCGAACAGCCCCCAAAATCACTCGAGCCTAGAACTGGAGAACCTCGAACCTCGAACCGCGCTCAACTCTAGTCCTGACTGTTATGTGCCTATTTATTTGTGCCAAGGAAAAATAAAAAATAGCAAAAAATAAGGAACTCTATGTGGAAGCTGGACTTTTCTTTATTGATGGATCTCTTTATCTATTCTAGTATATACAGGGACAGTTAGGCAGGGATTAGCAATATGTACCCAGAACTGCTCGTGGCTCTGGGTGCATATTGCAACTGACAGGTTCCCTTTACACATGCTTAATCATGATTTTTGCTCAGCAGTGGGTCTTACGTGGTGAGCGTGCATACAGGTCATTGAGGTTGAGTGCATTACTTATTGTTTTCTTTGAAACAATTGTATCTGCTCATTTCAGGTTTTCCTGTAGCTCTCCAGAGATGGTCTTTGGCTCTTAAACTATTCTTCTGATAATTCTTTTCACTCCTCAGTCTAAAATCTTGTGGGGAGAACCTGGTCATGGCCAGTTTATGGTGAAATAATATTTTTTCCTCTTTTGGATCATGGTGGCCCCAACAGTGCTTGCTGGAACCTCCAGTACATGAAAAATTCTACTGTAACTTAAGCCATCATTTTGTTTTGTAACGATCAGGTTGCAAAAAGTCTTGAGACAGCTCACTGGTTTTATCCATCTTGAGATGTTTCTTGGTCATGAGATACACACTTTTTTTATAGGCCATCAGTTGACACAGCAGATATTATTTTACACTAATTGGCAGGATTGCTTTCTATTTACTGATAGATTTAATCTGGTGTCATGACTTTCCATAGCTTTTTGCACCTCTGTTTCTTTAGGTCTTATTATTTTTCCCCATGTCATTTCTCTTTTTTTTTTATATATATATCAGTAAATTGATGGACATCTACGGTTTGATTTCTTTGTGTAGATTAGATGGGTTTTTACTGACATCTGGTGAAAAATAATGTCAATAGCATCTTTAGAAATATATTTCATTAGAAAATTGGTGACGGGATCAATACTCATTTCCCCTGCTGTAGATATTGGTACAGTGTAACCCAGTTAACGAGAATTTCGCTTAACAAGCAAAGGTTTCTGTAAATTTGTAACTTAGTTTACGAGAAAGCATTGCTGTACAAGCAAAATCCTCACTGCACACACTTCCGGTTCCGTACATCCACCGCACTCTGACCCGCTCTTGTAGTCCACACGAACACACACAAGCATGCACAAAACACACACAGAGACACACACACGCACACATACACTATTATGCTCACCTTACCTTCCGTTCCATCGCCGGTCTCATGGTTCTTGTAGTTCGCTGGTATATTGCGACAAGGGAGGAATCCTCGCAGCGAACTACAAGATCCAGGAGGCCGGTGATGGAACGGAAGGTAAGGTGAGTATAATATGTGTACCTTTCGTTCCATTGCCGGCCTCCTGAGTCATGTAGTTCGCCGGTAGAGGCTGTGCATCGGCAACCATAGCGACGAAGCAGGAACTTCCTCTGTCACCGCTACTCAAAGGCAGCGTGCTGGCCAATCAGAGGCAAGCGGCTCCTGCCTTTGATGTCAGCGCTCTGGGTGCAGAAGTTCCTCCCTCGTCGTGATGGTAACCCGATACACAGCCCATACTAGTTCCCAGGAGACCGGCGATGGAACGGAAGGTAAAGTGAGCATAATATGTGCATGTGCGTGTGTGTTTGTGTGTGTTTGTGTGTGTTTGTATGTGTTTGTGTGTGTTTGTGCATGTGTGAAATGACACAATAGGGGACCAGGATGGGAACATTTAACAAGTTGTGGAACGAATTGTCTGCATTGCAATGATTCCCTATGGGAAATCTTGCTTTGCTGAACGAGTAACTTGGTTAACAAGCACAGTCCCAGAACGGATTGTTCTTGTTAACCAAGGTTCCACTGTATAACCATTTAGGTATATGCAAAGCAATTTCTTTAGGCTTCATTATTATGGAAATTCCTGCTTTAAAAATAATTTGGCTTGTGAATTTCAAAATATATTAATCACACTTTCAGTGACACATAAACTTTAAATTCGGAATTTAGTTTTAGTTAAAAAATCTACAATGAGAGGTTTAATACTGACCCTCCTTGATTGAACTTTTTACTGCACTGTATCACAGATCAAGGAATTCACACTCTTGACTTTATAGTGACTATAATAGTACAGTAGGTTCATATATAACACTTGAATCTTTTAATTAGTATTCACAACTGAGACTATCAGTCTCATTTTCAATCTGGTACTTCAGCATTAAAGCAGTACACCACAAGCACATTAGGCCAGTACAAGCATAAAATGTCATTCCTTGGCCAACCCCAATCTCTCATACTGATTATGACAGCCTCACCTGGCTAGATCATGTGAACTGATTGCTGATGTGCATTATCGGAGCGCCCAACATCATTTACATGCACCCTGAGTCTTCAGAAGTCTGGGTAATGCCTCCGAGGCATATACAGTTGAAACCAGAAGTTTACATACAGTATCTAGAAAAACACATCTGCATGTTTTTCTCACTAACTGACAGGAAATCAGAATAAAGAACATTTTAGGTCAATTAGGAACCAAAATTATTTATATTTGTCAAATGCCAGAATAATGTGTGAGAGAGACTGTTTTAAGGGATTTTTATTACTTTCTGCAAAGTCAAACGTTTACATACATTTCATTAGTATTTGGTACCATTGACCTTAAACTGTGTGACTTGGGTCAAATGTTTTAGATATCCTTCCAAAAGCTTCTCACAATAGTTGGTAGGAATTTGGGCCCATTCCTCCTGACAAAACTGGTGAAACCGAGCCATGTTTGAAGGTCGCCTTGCTCTCATTTGCCTTTTCAGCTAATCCTATGAATTTTCAATAGGATTCAGATTCAATTCAAAATATTGACTTTGTTTTCATTAAGCCACTTTGTAACCAGTCTGGCAGTATGCTTTGAGTCATTGTCCATTTGGAAGACCTATTTCTGCCCAAGCTTTAGGCTGATGTCTTGAGATTTTTCTTTGGTATTGCAACATAATCCTCTTTCCTTATAATGCCATGTATTTTGTAAAGTTCACCAGTCCCTCATGCAGCAAAACAACACCACAACATGATGATGCCACCCCCATGTTTCACAGTTGGATAGTGTTCTTAGGCCACATTCACAGGAAGTGAGTCAAGACAATGACAGGGGTTATCGTCTGACCCTGCGCTGCCTTGACAACCCATTGGTGCCCTATGATCACATCAATGGGTTAAAAGGCACAGGTGGATCAGAAACCCACCTGTGCCTGTTAGTCTCACTTGTCTGCTGATCAGATCAGCAGAGATGTGGGGATTACGACAGGCTCACATATAGCTCACAATAGGGAAACACATACTATTACATAGAGTCATTACAAAGAGAGTGATCCATTTCAAGAGTTTATTTCTGTTAATGTTGATGATTATGGCTTACAGCCAATGAAAACCCAAAAGCCATTCCTTCCAAAAATTAGAATATTATATTAGACCAACTGAAAAAATGATTTTTTCTTTTTCAGCATTCTGTGAATTATTCTAATTTTCTGAGATAATGACTTTTGAGTTTTTATTAGCTGTAAGTAGAGATGAGCGAGTACCGTAATATTTGTAATCTTTACACTCGTAACCAGTACTTTGTAACACCAAATAACGAGTACAAACCAAGTCAATGGGTAATGCAAGTCATTTTCTGCTGGACCCAACAAAGAGGTCTAGGAGTCTGAGGAAAAGGCTGAAATGGATGGGAAAGTGATGAAACTGAATGGGCAGAGCCTGGAGAATATGCCTGCATGCATTTCTGACTCACATATGGTTTATGGAATCCCCTGAAGCCACAAAGAGGAATTTCTATGTGACTTCAGTCTATAGGTGCCCCTGCAGTCTATGTGACACTGCCCTTGCTAGCCCGAAGTGATTCACACAGCAGTGTGCGAGCAGCTGTGGGATGATGAGACATCAGGAGTTTAGCTTAGATCATTACCTGCTGTGATTATCTCCTCTGAATTTGTGAACTCAGCACTCGTCACTGACTTCCATGATGCCGAGTTCTCACATCAAGTCTTGCGGGTAGCCCGAGCCTGTGACTAACGAAGATGTCACAGGCTCACGGGAAAGTTCACATGAGAATGTGGTGGCCATGGAACTCAGTGACGAGCACTGATGTCATGAGTTCAGGGGAGTTCATCACTGCAGGTAATGAACTCATCAAACTTCATGACATCAAGACACTCGTTATGCTCTGCAGTGACCTGGCCTGACCTAATGATGTTAGCTCAGGTCACTGCACTGCTCTCCCAGCCAATGGGAAACATTCTGTTCTTCATTGACTGGTACAGTGAGTATGGTATGGATTGTCGTGGGACCCCCTTATTGGATTACGCCGGACCCGGATTCGTTTTTTCTTTTCAATAAATTAGTGAAAGACGGAATGTTTTGGAGAGTGTTTTTTCAGGTAAATTTTTTTTGTTGTCTATTTTTGTTAGTACTGACTGGGTTAGTGATGTTGAGTATCTGTCAGGTGCCGTGACATCACTAATGCCAGCAAATAAGGTAAATCAGGCTCTACCACTCAGTGGGTAGGTGCTATTGAGGTAAACAAATATAATACAGTAATAACCTCAGCACTAATATATGGACAAGAGAAGATTTTGAGAATTTTGAATTTTTTTTATTTTGATAAATTGCAAAAAGTGCACATAAGTTATAGGAAACCCGACTCTTCGGCTTTGTAAGCCTTTCTCGAGGATTTGCCTAAAATGTGAAACACAAGTATCAGTATGTACAAAATATACAATATTTACAAATAATATACAATTATGCATAAATTATGTGGGCACATACATGGAGAGGAAGGAGAGACAAGAGTCACAGGCGAACCGCCAAGCAAAGTAATTTCAGAGGTGCCACATTTTTGCAGTACAGAAGGTTCTGCATAAACATTGAAACATGGTACATGTTAGTATAATCAACAAACCATAGAGATTGCAGTAAAAAAAATCATAGAGAGATTGCAGTAAAAAGTGACAACAAGTGTATCATACAGTCTGTTGAGTCACAGAAGTATCAGGGTGACTCAGAGTAACATTGATTAGATGCCTGCCATTCATATAAGCTGGTTAGAGAAATACCATTGATAAAAAGATGCATAAGCTGTATGATGAATAAAATGGCTATAAACTGAGTAAACAGTGCTACATACCAACCAGGGATCATGGAATACAGTTTTGGGGAAATAGTGCCACTGTAAGTAAAGGAGGTATGAGTGAGGAGGTGAGATTATAATGCCAGACAGGAAAGTGCATATGAGGATACATATTAAAGTAGAAAAAGGGTTGATCCTGCATTATTACCTGCTGGTGAGACCCTGGGGAGGAGGACACGTCCTGGTGAGGCAGTGGTGGCAATGGAGATTGTAGCGTCCATGTAATGGAACGTACCACATTTTTATATGCTGTGCCCACTGATGTGTTTTCCTGATTCCTGATAAGTGGAATGCATGTGTGGAGCGCATAGTGATGTGGGCGGTCCTGACGATGGTGGGAGTATGGGAGGCAGTGAGGAGTCTGCTGGTAGCAATTGACAAGAAAGTGGACCAAAGGGGTAATGATGTTATGTCCAGTAGGCTATGAGCTGGGAGGAGTGTAGTGCATAGTTACCTTACATAGTGCGTGAACAGGATAAGCTGGCTGTGTATATGAGAACACTCTATAGTGCGGGATAATCATAGATTCTGTAAAAAAAAGAAAAGGAAGATAAGAGCATTATTATATAGAGTTCACATGGATCGAATAATTAACCCCTTAAGAGAAAGTGTTGCTATGTAGAGCACACATGGATCAAATTATTAACCCCTTAAGAGCAAGTTTTATTATTTAGAGCATACATGCATCAAATTATTAACCCCTTAAGAGCAATAATTATGCTCTCAGTTATAATACATTTAAGTCCATTATGTTCCCGTAATATACAGATGGTACATAATAAAAGTACAGTAAGGAAAACTAAACCATGATCTCATACTCTCTGTTGAGCCCAAAGGGCTCCAATGTCTGTAAGGTATGGATCCAGCAAGACTCGCGATCTTTCAAGATTTTGAGTCGATTACCACCCCGTCGGGGTTGGGGTACATGTTCCAGTACCTGGAATTTAAGCTGGGAGATGGAATGATTGGAGGAGACAAAATGTGAGGGGATGGGCAGAACCAGATGCTGACAATGGATTGTAGACTTATGCTTACTGATGCGGTCTCAGAAATGTTGGGTGGTCTCACCAACATACCTGAGACCGCAGGGGCACTTTTTGCAGTTTATCAAAACGTTTTCAAAATTCTCAACATTTTCTCTTGTCCATATATGATTGCTAAGGTTATTATTGTATCACTAATGCCAGGGCTTGATGCCAAGTGACTTTACACAGCTGGTATCAACCCCATATATTACCCTGTTTTCTATAGCGTCAGGGCAATGGATTGAGCTTGGACAAAGCGCCAGGATTGGCACATCTACTACATGAACCACTTCTGGGGCAGCTGTGGCCTGCTATTGCTAGGCTGGGGAGTTTCCAATAACCCTGGACCTCTCTAGTCTGAGAATACCAGATCACAGCTGGTCTCTGTACCTTGGCTTTTGATCCAATTTTGGGGGGAACCCACGTTTTTTGTTTTAAATTATTTATTTAATTCAATTTAAAATAGCAGTGTGGGGTACCCTCTGTCTTGGAATACCAGCCAATGTAGAGCTGCCAGCGGCGGTCTGCAGGTTGCCGCTGTCTACTTCACATCAGCTATGTACAAAAAATAGAGGGGACCCCATGTCTTTTTTTGGGGAAAATATTTAATATCTGGCTATAAACAAAACAAAACACTTTTTAGTGCCACAGGAAAGGCACTAAAGGATGCAAGATTACAAAATGCAGGGGAGTGTGACATTATATATGTCTATCTATCTATCTATCTATTTATCTATCCAGCTATCCATCTTTCCAGCTATTGACAGTATGTAACCCTCCTTCCATTTTTTTTTGCGGTCCACAAAAAAAAAACAAAAACGGAAAGCACATGGATGTAAAACGAATTGTAAAGAATGGATGTGGTTGTCATACAGATGTGCATTGTTTAAAAAAATTAGCCCTATGGCATGAGTCATGGTTGACGCAGGGAGTCACCATCACAAGGTCCTCCAATGACTAATAGTAGTTAAGCTGGAGTAGGAGTACTGTCCTGATTTGTCCGCTACTGCACAATGTGTATAGTGTTTACAAAAATTAGCCCTATGGGCTGAGTCATGGTTGATGAAGGGAGTCCTCATCACAAAGGCCTCCAATGACTGCTAGTATTTAAGCTGGTGTAGTACTGTCCTGGTTTGTCATCCACTGCACAATGTGCATAGTGTTTACAAATATTACAAAACTTAGCCCAATGGACTGAGTCATGGTTGATGCAGGAAACAAATGGCTTTATATGGGAAGGGGTGGTCATTAAAAGCAGTAGTCAAAATGATCATTTTGGGGTAATTTAGTTTGGCTTGCTCTCATTTGGAGGGATTGAAAACTGTGGAGAAATCTAGCCCTTGTTGAATTTAATCAGAGTAAGTCTGTCTGCATTTCCTGTGGAGAGGTGGAGGCCAAGTAATTAAATAATTAAAGGGAAATGAAGCGTCAGAAAGGATACAGGTAATGGTAGCCCTTGCAGGTTTCCTGGTTTATTGAAAATGGCCCAGTTTATGCACATTTTCGCAGCTACCTCTGTTGGACCTGGTGTTGGTGTCTATCCCCATTCAGTTAGAGACAGTTAGTGTCTCTCCCTCGGTGTTGAGTCGGTAACTCTGCCACCAGCATTGTCTGAGGGTGATGTTTTCATCAACTGATCTACAATGACCCTCTTGAAGGATTCCATTGTGCAACCCTTTGGTGACTCCAAAAGGAGAGAAGGACATTTCTCCTTGTACCGTGGGTCCAGAAAATTGGCCAACCAGTATAGGTTGTTTGATAAAATGTGTATCACACGAGGGTCTTGCCACACATGAACTGTGCCATGTGGGCCAAACTGCAAACAGGCAAAGGTTCTGTGTCCCCACCAGGAAGAACAATACCCATCCTTTTCTCAAGCTGACTAGCCTCCTTCTCCTCCACCTCGAATAATTCACAGAGAAAAAAATAGTTTGAAGTGATCTAGCAAGGCAATATTTCACAGAAAAAGTCACTTCTAAAATATCGATTCTTTATTGTACAAAACATTTTAAAAGATTTTTACATAATGCATAATAATAATACATAATAATAATACATAATATACACAATTTAATCCTTAAGGATACACACATAAATAAACAATAACAACAAACAGTCAAATATGAAAGACTCCAGCTAGTCATACAACAGAAAGACCAGTGATATACCCCAAAAAGAGATTGGGGGTAAGTATATCACCGCACCAATCGACCTACAATATATGCGATTGGACTAAATTTAGTCTAGGTATATCTATATTCCGAGGCTCTCACAAATCCAAGATAAGAAAATTAGGAATGCCCAGAATACATTTACCTAGACCAAAGTGTCCCTGAAGTCACAAAAGTATTTACATGACATTATTTGCAAACTCCTGATTAGTGATTTACATTCAATACTTTTCACCCGACACGTTTCTCCTCCTACACAGGAGGTTCATCAGGGGTGTTTATAACATGTAATAATACATTTACTTGATAAAAAATGTGAGGAGAAAATCAATAAACATATACCACAGATGTTATATAGAAGACCTCATCACTGAAGATTTTTTGTGTCAGCCGTTCTCTAGATTTTTATTCCAAATCTTTATAAGGCAAAATTGAAATTCTTCAGTTTTTATTAGAGGTTTCGATCTAAAAAATATATATATACAGAAGTCACCCATTAGTAAAGTACATTCAAATGATGAATATTTCAAACTATTTACTTCTCACTGATGTCTAGAAGGGTGGCCCAATGGTGCAAATTCCACATCAACAAACCTTTAGACCTAAAATAATGTCAAAAGGTTATATTAAACATCCAGTTATATACTTGAACTTTTAGTAAGGCAAAGGAACCCAATCCCCCAGATATCCAGTGTGACCAGAAAAAGGGGGAAACATAACCATCAACCAGCTTCCTCCAAAATAAGTGAATGATATCCAAAAAAGGGAGAAAGCTTACTATATTTCCTTTCCAAGATGATTAATATTAAATTTCACTAGTCCATATACGGGTATGTAGGTAATCTCAGCAGATAATTTAAACTGCAAAAAATGCATGTATATATATATATATATATGTAATCCCTTGCTCAATTCAAAAAATCTCAGATTAAAAAAGAATCATTTTACATACCAAGGTCTTGTTTTTCAATGTGGAATGCTGCAGCTCCAATACCTCCTCACATGGCTGATGCTTCCCCATTATGTCATGTTCCTCCCGTTATATACACAGTTTACCTGATACGCTCCTCCCACCAAGGATGAAAGATTATCTAGGACCAAATTAACTAAATATCTCCCTCATAAAGTACCAATATTTATGGGTATTTTAACTAAAATACGAGAGATGATAATCCCTAAAAGTATAAATCATTTAAATCGCAGGGAAACCAGCGTGCGTTCTACTGTGGAACGCACAGACGTGGAGACAACTGAGGTGGGAAGTAACATCTGTGAGGTCCGCCTGCCCATCCCATCAATTTTACCAGTGTTACTTCCATTAGCGTTCCACTGTGGAACGCATGGAAGTAAATCTGAGCGATGACTCCTATGAATGTTTTACCTCATATGCCATACCTGAATTAGCGTTCCACTGTGGAACGCACGGAAGGAAACACTGGTGGTGACTCCTGCAGCGCTTATCTGCCTGTCGCAGTCCCACCTGCTATGCCCGCGTCAGCGCTCCACAGTGGAACGCACGGACGTAGAGGTAATGTGACCTCTCATGTCCATCCCAGTTAGACACAGTGGGAGGTGGGAGGTGTCTTCTATGATGTTTGTCTGCTTGTATCACCTCAGATGGTCTGTGTTAGCGTTCCATAGTGGAATGCACAAAAATAGAGGCAAAATAACCTTTATTTATCCATCCCAGTCCATTTATAGAGGGATGTATAAGAAAAAAGGGTATATAGTGGTTCATAAGAACATCTAAAGGCCACTTTACACACAGTGATAAATCTTCGGCAGATCTGTGGTTGCAGTTAAATTGTGGACAATCAGTGCCAGATTTGTGGCTGTGTACAAATGGAACAATATGTCCATGATTTCACTGCAACCACAGATCTGCCAAAGATATATCTCTGTGTGTAAAGTGGCCTTAAGGCTTCAAATTTATGGGGTTCCACCCCCCACTTTTATTAAAAGGACCATCCATGGACTCACTTATTACAACAGGTGGCAGCTCTGAGTAAGACATACGGACATACAAAAGGGGTTAATCTCCTGCAAAGTGCTGAAAATTCACTTATACATATATATATATATATATACATATATATACGAAGGATTACGAAGGAGGAAAAAATGGGAAGGCAACAAAATCCCCAAGGAGAAATAACAGATAATATTTCCTGAAATCAAGGACCAGATATATTTAATAAGCCTAATTCCATATGGCGCAATGGGCCAAAAAGGAAGGCCTTCTATTACATTATGTGGCAACCAAGAAAGAGCAATGAGGAAATATGGAATGAGAACTATATGTAAATTTCATTATAACAGGGGAATACGTCTGAAAAAGACAAATGATCAAACTAGTATAGTTGTTTATACATTATGGAGGAATCAAATACAAAGTTTACAGGAAGCAAGCAAGCGAAATCTGCTCTTTAAGGCCTAAAGCGGGCTTTACACGTTGCGGCATCGGCAACGAGATATCGTCGGGGTCACGTCGTTAGTGACGCACATCCGGCGCCGTTACCGACATTGCAGCGTGTAATGCAATTGAGCGAAGATCAATGAGCACAAAAACGTCAAAAATCGTTGCTCGTTGTCACGTCGCTCATTTCCATAATATCGCTGCAGCGACAGGTACGATGTTGTTTGTCGTTCCTGCGGCAGCACACATCACTGTGTGTGACACCAGAGGAGCGACAAACATCTCCTTACCTGCCTCCACCTGAAAAGGAGGAAGGAAGCAGGTGGTCGGCATGTTCCGGTCGCTCATCTCCGCCCCTCCTTTTCTATTGGGCGGCGGTTCAGTGACGCTGCTGTGATGTCGCTGTGACGCTGAATGAATGACCCCCTTAGAAAGGAGGCGGATCACCGGTCACAGTGACGTCACAGGGCAGGTAAATGCATGTGACGCTTTTCACCACATATCGGCCGTATGACGGGGGCGGATGCTATAGCGCTCGGCATCGCTAGCATCGGCTAGCGATGTCGCAACGTATAAAACCTGCTTAATGGGCTCACGGTATTCAACTGATGGATACACTCTGTCTCTTTTTGTAAAATCTTTTTGTCCCAATCCCCTCCTCTTTGGGATGGATCTATAACCTCAATTGCACTGAAATTAAAGCATTCTAAATTACCTCCATGTATGACCTTTATGTATCTGGCGATGGGAGTATCCCTCTCATTACAAATGTCGCCTATATGATCACCTATGCGTTTGTGAAATTCTCTTTTTGTTTTGCCGATATATTCTAATCTGCAGGTACATTTGAATAGATAGATCACACCACTAGTTCTGCAGTTTGCAAAATGTCGCATAGCGAATGTTTTTTTCAAAATCTCACTATAAAAGGTCTCTGTGGTACAAATGAATTGACAAAAACTGCATTTGCCACAGTGGAAAGTGCCAAAGTCTCTCCTATCCAGCCAGGTACCTATAGGTTTAGGAGTTTTGAATTCACTATGTACCAATTGGTCTCAGATACTGCGGCTTCGTCGGTAAGTTATTTTTGGTACAGTGGGTAAAAGATCTTTGAGGTCAAATGACAAATGACGTGGGCTTCGCCATATTTTTGTGTCCAGCAAGGTACAACTAGGCAGCTGGGGATTGGAATCCGCAACACAGGTTAGCCCGAGGATTCTGGGCGCCTCTGCTGCGAATTGCAATCCGCAGCCGCCCCAGCAAATGACGCTTTCATAGAAGCGCCATCATCTGGCGATGTATCCAACTCTTCCAACAGCCCTGGAGCCAGGTGGCTTGCTGGGAAATCATGAGTTAATACTAGCTTTGTTTTACTAGCTAGTATTAAGCCAGAGATTCTTAATGTCAGGCAAGTTTGACCCAGCCATTAAGAATCTCCAATAAAGGGTTAAAAAAAAGACACCACACAGAGAAAAAATACTTTAATAGAAATAAATACACAGACTCACTTAGAGACTCCATGTGTATTATTCCCTCTTATCCCGCCACGATCCATGGTCTTCTTTCTCCTTCCTCCCATGCAGCTATCAGCAGCGCTGCATGTTAGGAAGGACGCTGCTGTTCCCGTGCAGTATTTTCACTCTGTGAGTGAGAAGAAGCTCCGTGCTGTAAGCGGTGATGTCACCGCTGACCGGCGCGTTGCTATAGCAACGGAGATCTCCGTTATTGACCGGCTGTGGAAGCCGGTGATTAACGGAACGGGGAAGCAGAACGGGGAGTCGACCGTGTACCAGAGCATGTCACCGGTACATGGAGATACAAAACGATCACCGTGTACTGAAGAGATGCACTGACAGGACATAGCATGACGTCAAAGCCATGTGACCAGACTGTAGCCAATGAGATAACAGATACATGACTGGTCACATGCTATTTTGACGTCACGATAGGACTTATCATCAGTGCTGGTTACCGGGAGGACGCAGCAATCATCGGAAGGAATAGCGGCTGGAGAGAGTGCAGGACGGATCGCGGGGACCGGTAAGTATAATGGCAATGTTTATTAACTGTATGTGTACATTTATAATGTGTTTTATGTGTCTGTGATTGCCTCCCATTGTTTTCAATGGGGTTCGAGAGGTTTGTCGAACGGCTCGCCGTACCGAACTCGAACGCCGCGTCTGTTCGACGAACCAAACAGAACTCGAGCCTCTAGAGCAGGGGTGGGCAATTAATTTTCCCATGGGGCCGCATGAGAAATTGCGATGGTTTTAGAGGGCCGGACTAATATAATTAACTCGGTTCTACAATAAATATATATATATATATATATATATATATATATATATACATACACGCACACTCATATATATACTGTGTGTGTGTATATAATATATATACACATACACACAATGTATACATACATACAAACACAATCCCCATATACTACATCACTACACCCTACACCCGCCACATACTACACCTGTAATATACATCCCCATACACTACACCTGTAATAAACTACACCTCTATATACTATACCACTATATACTACATCACTACACCCCTATATACACTTGTAATATACAACATCACTATATACTACTGCACCACTACATCACTATATACTACACTTGTGATAACCTACATCACTACACCTCTATATACTACACTTGTATTATACTACATCACTACACCCCTATATACACCTGTTTTATACTACACCCCTATATACTACACCTGTATTATACTACACCACTACACCCCTATATACACCTGTATTATACTACACCACTACATACTACACCTGTATTATACTACACCACTTCACACCTATATACACCTGTATTATACTACTCCACTACATACTACACCTGTATTATACTACACCACTACATCACTATATACTACACCTGTAATATACTACACCCCTATATATACCTGTTTTATACTACACCCCTATATACTACACCTGTATTATACTACACCACTACACCCCTATATACACCTGTATTATACTACACCACTACATACTACACCTGTATTATACTACACCATTACATCACTATATACTACACCTGTAATATACTACACCCCTATATACACCTGTATTATTCTAAACCCCTATATACTACACCTGTATTACACCACACCACTACACCCCTATATACACTTGTATTATACTACACCACTACACCCCTATATACACGTGTATTACTACACCACTACACCCCTATATACACCTGTATTATACTACACCAGTACACCCCTATAGACACCTGTATTATACTACACCACTACACCCCTATATACACCTGTATTATACTACACCACTACACCCCTATATACACCTGTATTATACAGGTGTATATAGGTGTGTAGTATAATACAGGTGTATATAGGGGTGTAGTGGTGTAGTATAATACAGGTGTATATAGGGGTGTAGTATAATACAGGTGTATATAGGGGTATGGTATAATACTGGTGTATATAGGGGTGTAGTATAATACAGGTGTATATAGAGGTGTAGTATAATACGGGTGTATATAGGGGTGTAGTATAATACAGGTGTATATAGGGGTGTAGTATATTACAGGTGTATATAGGGGTGTAGTGGTGTAGCATAATACAGGTGTATATAGGGGAGTAGTGGTGTAGTATAATACAGGTGTATATAGGGGTGTAGTGGTGTAGTATAATACAGGTGTATATAGGGGTGTAGTATTATACAGGTGTATATAGGGGTGTAGTATATTACAGGTGTATATAGGGGTGTAGCATATTACAGGTGTATATAGGGGTGTAGTGGTGTAGTATAATACAGGTGTGTATATAGGGGTGTAGTGGTGTAGTATAATACAGGTGTATATAGGGGTGTAGTATTATACTACACCCCTATATACACCTGTATTATACTATACCACTACACCCCTATAAAACTACACCACTATATACTACACGACTACACCCCCCCATATACCACACCTGTAAAACTACATTCCCATATACTACACCACTACACCCCAAATATTTGTCAACAGTTACCCCCCTCCCCGCCCCCCATTGTCCCCGCAGGTTACTAGTAACCACTCACCTCTCTCTTCTTATTGTCCTCTCCTCAGGCACCTCCGTACAAGCCCCCCGCTGAGCGGCTTCTCTTTTAAATGCTCAGGCTGTGCTGATGCTGTATTCGTAGGAGCCCCCGCCGCTGCTTTTCTATGGACCGGCCCCGGCTGCTGCAGCTTCTTCTCCTGCCAGGCGGGAACTTTTCAAATGACACATGCGCGCCGTACTGACGATATCAGGGCGCGCATGTGTCACATAGAAAGGTGTCGGGCAGGGAACAGAGGAGAGATTCCTGCGTTCCGCTGCCTGCACTGACTGTGCGGAGCTGCAGGATCGCTCCCTGCCCGGCACGCAACGTGTGATGAGGCCAATCTGACCACGGGCCTCCTGGAGCCTGGAGCTCCTGACAACTCATCAGATTGCCCTCATCACTGACCGGCCAGCAAGGACGCCCTGAAGCAGGTGGGCCGGTCACAGAGAGTAGGCGGGCCGGATGTGGCCCGCGGGCCGCCCCTTGCCCAGGTATGCTATAGAGGCTCGTTCATCTCTAGATATAAACACCCCTGATGAACCTCCTGTGTAGGAGGAGAAACGTGTCGGGTGAAAAGTATTGAATGTAAATCATTAATAAGCAGTTTGAAAATAATGTCATGTAAATACTTTTGTGACCTCAGGGACAATTTGGTCTAGGTGAATGTATTCTGGGCACTCCTAATTTTCTTATCTTGGATTTGTGAGAGCCTCGGAATATAGACATACCTAGACTAAATTTAGTCCAATCGCATATATTGTAGGTCTATTGGCGCGGTGATATACTTACCCACAATCTCTTTTTGGGGTATATCACTGATCTTTCTGCTGTATGACCAGCTGGAGTCTTTCATATTTGGCTGTTTGTTGTTGTTTTTTGTTTATGTGTGTATCCTTAAGGATTTATATGTAAAAATCTTTTACAAATTTTTGTACAATAAAGAATCGATATTTTAGAAGTGACTTCTCCTCCACCTCCTCATCTCCAGCCCATTCATGCTGGACAGACATGAAGCTGGGATTGAGAGTCACTTGGGTAGCACAGAAAAACATGTCTTCTTCCTCCTCCTCCTCATCCTCCTCATCATCACACAATGTTGCCTCAGAATATTGGCCTGGGTAGCATCAGCCATTGGGAAATCTGGCTCCATAGCCACATAATGGGCACTCAAACCTTCCTCTTTGAGATTATGCAGTGATTGTTTCAACAGACATAGCAGCGGGGTGGTTAAGCTGATAATAGCCTGATCACCGCTCACGAGCTTGATGTGGTACTCAAAGTTCTCAAGAATCTCACAAATGTCAGAGATCCACACCCACTCAACAGTTGTTATGTGTGGTGGCTTACTCTCAGTCTGATGGACATGTTAAAGCTCGTATTCAGCTACTGCCCTCTGCTGCTCAGTAATCCTCGCCAACATATAGAATGTAGTTTCACCGTGTGGGCAGGTCGCACATGAGTCGGTGACTTGGCAAATTAAAGCGCTTTTGCCGTGCTGTAAGACCAGTGAAAGCAGAAGAGGAATCGCGGAAATGGGCACTAATACGGCGCACCTTCTCAAGTAGGTATGGCAAAATATTATGTTTTCATAAATTTCTTAACAACTAGGTTCAGAACGTGAGCCATGCATGGCACGTGTACCAACTTGCCGACCTGTAAAGCCACCACCAGGTTACACCTATTGTTGCAAACAACCAGGCCAGATTGGAGGTGCAGCTGGGAGAGCCACTGAACGGTTTGCTCTTTTATACCTTGCCACAGCTCCGCTGCAGTGTGTGGTTTGTTACCTAAACAGATCAGCGTCAACAGAGCATGTTGCTGCTTTGCCGATGTGGTGCTGCACAGCTCCATCTTGGCAGTGATTGGGAGGGTAATTCAGCAGATGATGAGCAGCAGGAGGAGGAGGGGAGCTAGGAAGTGGCATATGATGAGTCAGAAACGCTGTCAGAACTTGGGCTCGCTATTCTTGGTGTGGGTAGGATTTGTGATGTTACAGTTTGCGACTTTGCCCCAGCCTTCACCAGGTTCACCCAGTGTGTCGTGACAGATATATATCGTCCCTGTCCACAAAAACTTGTCCACGTGTTTGTTGTTAGGTGGACCTTACCGGTTACGGCATTGGTCAGAGCATGGTTGAGATTGTTTAACACATGTCTGTATAATGCAGGGACGGCACAATGGGCAAAAGGCAGCCACAGCTAAGAGATCATGGAAACACTGGGTTCCCACAAGCAACGTCTCCACGGCTAGCAATTTGGCAATGTGCGAGTTTAGGTTTTTTGCCTGTGGGTGTGTGGCTGGGTATTTACACTTCCCTTTCAAGATCTCAAGCATGGACAACTGGACGCATTCTTGGGACAAGGAAGGGGATGTGGTTGATGTTTGTTGTGTCTGTGCAATTGTCGCGGACGGAGGGGACGCGCTCGCTAACGCTCGGGTCCGGCGCTGCGGCTGCTGCTGCTCGGTGGCTCGAGCAGTGGGCCGGATCCGGGGACTCGAGTGGCGCTCCTCGCCCGTGAGTGAAAGGGGAGGTGATTTGATTTGGGGATTTAGTCCGTGATGCCACCCACGAGTTGTGGTGAAGATGGGCACCACCGCTGCTGGTGACGGGGATCCCGAGAGCGATGGTAGGGAGCAGCTGGGATGTTGTTTTCCCCCTCGTGGGTAGGGGTTGGTGGTCCCGGGGCCCGGTGATGTGACAAGAAGGCAGGGTCGGTGAGGTGCAGGGTTGCAGGGACGGCGCGGCGCAGTGCCCGATGGCACGGGTGTACTCACTCAGCAAATGAGGGACAAAGTCTCCGGTAAACCAAACGGCTGGATGGACGGGTCCCGCAGCCGGCTGCTGTATCTCTCCCTGGACAGGTGATGGTGGCTGTCTCTCCCTGCACCTTTGTGTTCTGTTTTGACTACCGTGGCTTCCCAACGGTAGTCCGCTCCCCAGTGAATGGGTGCCGGAGGAGCCCGTTGTGCCCGCAGGCGCTGGCCCTTAGGTCTCTAACCGTTGGCGGTGGCTGTATACCCTCACAGTGCAGACGGTTGCCTTCAATCGGGACTTTAGCTGTTAGGAAACCCCTGAGGTTCCAGTCACATTCGGATTTGACTGTTGTCGGCGGCTCCAAGCCTGGTTGGGGTCCGATGGCCCTGCCTGTGTGTGCTGGCTTCACTTCACTCCCCGGTCGGTACTGGAGGGCCAATGCCTGACCCCGGTCCTACAGTTACGCATGCTCCACCACTCCTGCAGACGGCCACCACCGTCTGCCAACCTTGCTGTCAGTGCCTGGGCCACGAACCCAGACACCCAAGTGTTTACTCCTCAACCTCCAAAACTAATCTCTCACTTTTCCCGCCACCAGGCCTGTGAACTCCTCGGTGGGTGGGGACAACTGCCTGACTCTGCCCCACCTGGTGTGGACATCATACACTGGAGGGAGGCAACAAGGGTTTTGTGTCTGACTAATGTTACTGTCCAGGGGTGGGGGTGTTTGTGTGTGTTACCTGTGACGACCTGGCTAGTCCAGGGAGCCACATTCTTCCTTGGTAAAACGCAGACCGTCCGTGGCCTGCCCGTCCATCACCGGTTTTATTTTTGTTCAAAACTGTAGAAAAGCGATAAATAACATATCAAAACAGTCAACATTTCAACATAAGGATATTTGTCAGATCACTTGACGTTGCACATAAAAACATTTTTAAATACAGACGGACGGACGGATGTCTTCCGCTCTCCCACCCAAGCAACCTAGCCCTGATGCCGGCAACGGCCGGGATAATCACTGACGACAATCAGGTGAAAACTTGGTTGATTTTGATTCATTCAAACTGCTGAGGGTCCCAAGGGGACAACTTGGTTGCAACGGAGAGCCGCTGCCACTATTTGAGGTCGCACTAATCCAGGACCTCTTCAAGCTCGATATCCGGATGGCTCGGTGGAGGAGGGGGCTGGGGCCGCATCTGCACTCCACGGCTCTCCCTTTGCTTAACATCTAGGGTGAACCAGCCCCTCTCCCTGTAGTGTCGGGTGTAGGTTACCAGGTCGCCCGGCAACAGATCGCGACCTGGGTGGCCCGTGGGGAGGAGCGAGTTTACATCGCGGCGGGCCACAAACAATTTGGCCTCCAGGCCCGGCTCATAAATGAAGCCGAACCCCCTCCGCGTGTCAAACTGCCGGACTTGGCCCTCGTACACCGGGCTACGCACCCGAAAGGCAGCATGGCAGAGTGCATCCTTCTCCTTAATCACTCGCGCCATCACTTTGGCCCTCTGCTGCTCCCTGGCGGCAATCTCTTCGCCCAACTGGCTTGGTTCCCTGTCCCAATAAGGGGCGTTGGCAGACCCCTGCGCTCGGGTCGGCCCCCGCTGGACTGCACCCACACTGGCCACGACCGGTACTCTTTTGTGGGGGTCCTACGGTGACGTGGCCGGAACTGCTGCTTTGCAGTGGCGGCCCGGCTCAGCCGAGGCGTGGGACTCAGGGACAGCTGGCCTCACCGGTTGGCGCTTCGGGCCTGCAGTGGCCGGTTCTTCCACGGCCGGGCGGACTGCCGGGGCCGGGACGGCTTCGGGTGCGGCCACTTCCGGGGCCGACGGCTCCTTGTCGCAGACGGGCGCTTCCCACGGAATCTTCCAGGGCAGCGGGAGGGACACAGGCCATTACCGGACAACGCCCCCAGGCCGGTCCTCTAGGGCGGACGGGTTAGCTTCCGCTACCGATGTCAGAGGTAGCGGACCGAGCGGAGGGGCAACAGCAACCGGTATGGATGGCGGGGGAGGCAGGAGGGTGAGTGGACGCAGGCCGGGCCCCTCAGCCGCAGCGGACGGTCCTTCTCGGACACAGGGGCGTGGGTCGCTTACCCGCTCCTCCAACATTGCCTCCACCTCGCGTCTCCACACGGCTGCCACCACTTCCTCCATCTCGGCCACCCAGCGCTCCATCAAAAACCGGACATGGGTTTGAAGGCGGCAGCACATTTGTGCGGTCCGGGCCTCCACCCACGCCGCTGTTCCTGGTGTGGGCTCGGGAATCTCTGCATCACCGGACGGGACGGACATGCTTGCTGGCAGACTTCCAGGAAACAAATGTTTGCAGAGTTCTGGCGTCCCCGCTTTTATAGCCTCGGCTACATCAGGCAGACCTTCACCCGCCCCCCTACTTGGTTCTCTTCAGCACTTCCTTTTGTTGGGGGCAGGGCTTCGCTTACGCACCTTCCCTGCTCGGAGAAGATGCTCGAGAGGAAAATTTTCGCGCCAAAGATGTCAGCGCTTCAAAATTTTTGGCCGGACGCCGCCAGCGGAGACCACAAGGCGCACTTCTACTGGTAAGTAGATGGGTCAGATCCTGTTCGTGATGCCAAGTTGTTGCAGGTGGAGGGACGCGCTCGCTAAAGCTCGGGTCCGGCACAGCGGCTGCTGCTGCTCAGTGGCTCGAGCGGTGGGCCGGATCTGGGGACTCGAGTGGCGCTCCTCGCCCGTGAGTGAAAGGGGAGGTGATTTGATTTGGGGATTTAGTCCGTGATGCCACCCACGAGTTGTGGTGAAGATGGGCACCACCGCTGCTGGTGACGGGGATCCCGAGAGCGATGGTAGGGAGCAGCTGGGATGTTGTTTTCCCCCTCGTGGGTAGGGGTTGGTGGTCCCGGGGCCCGGTGATGTGACAAGAAGGCAGGGTCGGTGAGGTGCAGGGTTGCAGGGACAGCGCGACGCAGTGCCCGATGGCACGGGTGTACTCACTCAGCAAATGAGGGACAAAGTCTCCGGTAAACCAAACGGCTGGATGGACGGGTCCCGCAGCCGGCTGCTGTATCTCTCCCTGGACAGGTGATGGTGGCTGTCTCTCCCTGCACCTTTGTGTTCTGTTTTGACTACCGTGGCTTCCCAACGGTAGTCCGCTCCCCAGTGAATGGGTGCCGGAGGAGCCCGTTGTGCCCGCAGGCGCTGGCCCTTGGGTCTCTAACCGTTGGCGGTGGCTGTATACCCTCACAGTGCAGGCAGTTGCCTTCAATCGGGACTTTAGCTGTTAGGAAACCCCTGAGGTTCCAGTCACATTCAGATTTGACTGTTGTCGGCGGCTCCAAGCCTGGTCGGGGTCCGATGGCCCTGCCTGTGTGTGCTGGCTTCACTTCACTCCCCGGTCGGTACTGGAGGGCCAATGCCTGACCCCGGTCCTACGGTTACGCGTGCTCCACCACTCCTGCAGACGGCCACCACCGTCTGCCAAGCTTGCTGTCAGTGCCTGGGCCACGAACCCAGACACCCAAGTGTTTACTCCTCAACCTCCAAAACTAATCTCTCACTTTTCCCGCCACCAGGCCTGTGAACTTCTCGGTGGGTGGGGCCAACTGCCTGACTCCGCCCCACCTGGTGTGGACATCAGACACTGGAGGGAGACAACAAGGGTTTTGTGTCTGACTAATGTTACTGTCCAGGGGTGGGGTTGTTTGTGTGTGTTACCTGTGACGACCTGGCTAGTCCAGGGAGCCACATTCTTCCTTGGTAAAACGCAGACCGTCCGTGGGCTGCCTGTCCATCACCGGTTTTATTTTTGTTCAAAACTGTAGAAAAGCGATAAATAACATATCAAAACAGTCAACATTTCAACATAAGCATATTTGTCAGATCACTTGAACGTTGCACATAAAAACATTTTTAAATACAGACGGACGGACGGATGTCTTCCGCTCTCCCACCCAAGCAACCTAGCCCTGATGCCGGCAACGGCCGGGATAATCACTGACGACAATCAGGTGAAAACTCGGTTGATTTTGATTCATTCAAACTGCTGAGGGTCCCAATGGGGACAACTTGGTTGCAACGGAGAGCCGCTGCCACTATTTGAGGTCGCACTCATCCAGGACCTCTTCCAGCTCGATATCCGGATGGCTCGGTGGAGGAGGGGGCTGGGGCCGCATCTGCACTCCGCGGCTCTCCCTTTGCTTAACATCTAGGGCGAACCAGCCCCTCTCCCCGCAGTGTCGGGTGTAGGTTACCAGGTCGCCCGGCAACAGATCGCGACCTGGGTGGCCCGTGGGGAGGTGCGAGTTTACATCGCGGCGGGCCACAAACACTTCGGCCTCCAGGCCCGGCTCGTAAATGAAGCCGAACCCCCTCCGCGTGTCAAACTGCCGGACTTGGCCCTCGTACACCGGGCTCCGCACCCGAAAGGCAGCATGGCGGAGTGCATCCTTCTCCTTAATCACTCGCGCCATCACTTCGGCCCTCTGCTGCTCCCTGGCGGCAATCTCTTCGCCCAACTGGCTTGGTTCCCTGTCCCAATAAGGGGCGTTGGCAGACCCCTGCGCTCGGGTCGGCCCCCACTGGACGGCACCCACACTGGCCACGACCGGTACTCTTTTGTGGGGGTCCTGCGGTGACGTGGCCGGAACTGCTGCTTTGCAGTGGCGGCCCGGCTCAGCCGAGGCGTGGGACTCAGGGACAGCTGGCCTCACCGGTTGGGCCTTCGGGCCTGCAGCGGCCGGTTCTTCCACGGCCGGGCGGACTACCAGAGCCGGGACGGCTTCGGGTGTGGCCACTTCCGGGGCCGACGGCTCCTTGTCGTGGACGGGCGCTTCCCACGGAATCTTCCAGGGCAGCGGGAGGGACACAGGCCATTACCGGACAACGCCCCCAGGCCGGTCCTCTAGGGCGGACGGGTTAGCTTCCGCTACCGATGTCAGAGGTAGCGGACCGAGCGGAGGGGCAACAGCAACCGGTATGGATGGCGGGGGAGGCAGGAGGGTGAGTGGACGCAGGCCGGGCCCCTCAGCCGCAGCGGCCGGTCCTTCTCGGACACAGGGGAGTGGGTCGCTTACCCGCTCCTCCAACATTGCCTCCACCTCGCGTCTCCACACGGCTGCCACCACTTCCTCCATCTCGGCCACCCAGCGCTCCATCAAAAACCGGACCTGGGATTGAAGGCGGCAGCACATTTGTGCGGCCTGGGCCTCCACCCACGCCGCTGTTCCTGGCGTGGGCTCGGGAATCTCTGCATCACCGGACGGGACGGACATGCTTGCTGGCAGACTTCCAGGAAACAAATGTTTGCAGAGTCCTGGCGTCCCCGCTTTTATAGCCTTGGCTACATCAGGCAGACCTTCACCCGCCCCCCCCTTGGTTCTCTTCAGCACTTCCTTTTGTTGGGGGCAGGGCTTCGCTTTTGCGCCTTCCCTGCTCGGAGAAGATGCTCGAGAGGAAAATCTTCTCGCCAAAGATGGCGGCGCTTCAAAATTTTCGGCTGGACTCCGCTGGCGGAGACCACAAGGCGCACTTCTACTGGTAAGTAGATGGGTCAGATCCTGTTCGTGATGCCAAGTTGTCGCGGGCGGAGGGAAGCGCTCGCTAAAGCTCGGGTCCGGCACTGCGGCTGCTGCTGCTCAGTGGCTCGAGCGGTGGGCCGGATCCGGGGACTCGAGCGTCGCTCCTCACCTGTGAGTGAAAGGGGAGGTGATTTGATTTGGGGATTTAGTCCGTGACGCCACCCACGGGTTGTGGTGAATATGGGCACCACCGCTGCTGGTGACTGGGATCCTGGGAGCGATGGAAGGGAGCAGCTGGGATGTTGTTTTCCATATCCATGGGTAGGGGTTGGTGGTCCCGGGGCCCGGTCATGTGACAAGAAGGCAGGGTCAGTGAGGTGTAGAGTTGCAGGGACAGCGCGGCGCAGTGCCGGATGGCACGGGCGTACTCACTCAGCAAATGAGGCACAAAGTCTCTGGTAAATCAAATGGCTGGATGGACGGTTCCCGCAGCCGGCTGCTGTATCTCTCCCTGGACAGGTGATGGTGGCTGTCTCTCCCTGCACCTTTTTGTTCTGTTTTGACTACCGTGGCTTCCCAACGGTAGTCCGCTCCCCGGTGTATGGGTGCCGGAGGAGCCCGTTGTGCCCGCAGGCGTTGGCCCTTGGGTCTCTAGCCGTTGGCGGTGGCTGTATACCCTCACGGTGCGGACGGTTGCCTTCAATCGAGACTTTAGCTGTTAGGAAACCCCTGAGGTTCCAGTCACATTCGGATTTGACTGTTGTCGGCGGCTCCAAGCCTGGTCAGGGTCCGATGGCACTGCCTGTGTGTGTTGGTTTCACTTCGCTCCCCGGTCGGTACCGGCGGGCCAACGCCCAACTCCGGTCCTACGGTTCCGCGTGCTCCACCACTCCTGCAGACGGTCACCGTCTGCCAAGCTTGCTGTCAGTGCCTGGGACACGAACCCAGACACCCAAGTGTTTACTCCTCAACCTCCAAAACTAATCTCTCACTTTTTCCGCCTCCAGGCCTGTGAACTCCTCGGTGGGTGGGGCCAACCGCCTTACCACGCCCGACCTGGTGTGGACATCAGACACTGGAGGGAGGCAACAAGGGTTTTGTGTCTGACTAATGTTACTGTCCAGGGGTGGGGGTGTTTGTGTGTGTTACCTGTGACGACCTGGCTAGTCCAGGGCGCCACACAATTGTACCTTGTGGGCAGGATGTATGAACGCCGGCTTACTGGACAGCAGAATGTGAAGGACGTAGCACAGACGGCATGGCAGTGATTTTACCCACAGACACAAATTTGGTACCTTGGTGTTCTGCCCACCCACTGGGCTTGGCTGCCATGTGGTTCAGAATACTGGTGGTGCTCAGGTTGTTTTTGCCCTGGTCTCTGCTTGACTTGGTATGTTAGATACTACAGATTAAAATATTTTTTTATGAAGGACTTTCAGAAAACAAATTCCAGACAGCAGGTGAACGTCCCCTTGGTATTATTTGGACCACAGTGGCAGTGCTCTTGGGAACAGTTGACCCAGTTCCGTCTTTGGGCAAACCACTACCCCTTGGTGCCTGAGTAAGTACTACATATTGATCTTCCTCTGTGTTGATTTACTGGCTATGCCTGTCAATGGTCCACATCAGATCAGTGGACTCAACATCAACCACCTTGACTTCCATCTCATCCTCTTTCCCACTTGAGACTGCAGACTGACCTTATAGCAACTGTGTCTCATCGTCATCAGCCTCCACCTCTGGGTACAGTAAATCATATGGCTTTCTTCTGCCATAGGTCCTCAAATACTTGCGCATCAATGCATGCCACCTCCAGATGCCACTTTTCAATGCTGCATGTCGAGAGGCAAGATCCAACCAAAGGATACATACAAAACAGTTCCTCAGAGTGGCCAAGCTTTGGGTCATATGTCTCCTGTGACTGATGAAGGGAGGAGGAAGGAGGACCAGGTTGAGGACTGGAAGGGCCTGCCTTCTGTGTATCCACAGTAGACTGTGTGGTCATGGAAGATTGGTTGCTGCTTGACAGATGTGAAAAGGCCTTGTCTGCCATCCAAGACAGAATCTGCTCTCACTCTTCTGGCTTCCGCACATTTATGTTCAAGACTGGGAAATTTGGCAAGGAACATAGTGGATGCATCAAGCTTCTTCTGACCTGACACAGGTCGCCCACCCCTGACAACACCACGCCCACGTCCACATCCCTGTCCCTTAACAAGTGCCTTTTTAGTCCTTTTTGGATTTGCTGCCATATTAGCAGATGTTGATAGTCCAAGTCAAGCAAATTTTGACCCCAAAAATATTGTAGAGATTGTACAAGTAAATACTTTGTACCAGGCAGTACTAAATGTTAGAGTCCTGCTTTGTATGTGTAAAAGCCAGTAGCAATGTATGAATGTGGATAATTTGCAGAAAATAATATATGACCCAGTCGCCGCCACTGACACCGGGCCCCCCTGCCTGGTTTCAACGGTGGCGTCACCGTGCTCCCGTCACTCACCGCGCTCCCGTCACCATGCTCCCATCACCATGCTCCCGTCACTCACTGCGCTCCCGTCACCGCGCTCCTGTCACTCACCGCGCTCCCGTCACTGCGCTCTCTTCATTCACCGCGCTCCCGTCACCGCGCTCCTGTCACTCAACGCGCTCCCATCACCACGCTCCCGTCACCGCGCTCCCGTCACTCACCGCGCTCCCGTCACTCACCGGACTCCCGTCACTCACCGGACTCCCGTCACCACGCTCCTGTCACTTACCACGCTCCCGTCACAGGAGGATGCCGACCCGAGCAATGGGGGAACGAGCACAGAAGTGAGGAGGGCAGCGGTGAAACAAGTAGAGGTGGAGACAGAGCTGTGGTGGAAGGAGAAGAGAGGTGAGTACTTGTTTTTTTATTTTTTTTTTATAAATCAGTGAGTACACGGGGAGGCTGGCTGCAGGACACATGGAGTCCTTGGGGGGGCTGGCTGCAGGACACATGGATTCCTTGGAGGGGGCCTGGCTGCAGGACACATGGAGTCCTTGGGGGGGCCCTGGCTGCAGGACACATGGAGTCCTTGGAGGGGGCCTGGCTGCAGGACACATGGAGGCCCTAGGGGGGCTGGCTGCAGGACACATGGAGTCCTGGGGGGGAGGCTGGCTGCATGACTCATGGAGGCCTGGGAAGGGGCTGGCTGCATGACACATAGAGACCCTGGGGGGCTTGCTGCATGACACATGGAGGCCCTGGGGGGCTGGCTGCATGACACATGGAGGCCCGGGGGGGGCTGGCTGCATGAAACATGGAGGTCTATGGGGCTGCATTATACATGGAGGTCTATGGGGCTGGATAATAAACATGAAGGGCACCTTATCCATGGAATATAGGGGTGCATTATACATGGAGGAGTATGGGGCTGCATAATACAATATGAAGGTTTATGGGGCTGCATTGTAATACATATAGGACTATGGGGGCTACATTATAATATATGGAGGCTACTTTATACATGGAGGACTATGGGGGTGCGTTATAAAACATGGAGGACTGTGGTGCAGTATAATATATGGAGAACTATGGGTGAATTATAATACATGGAAGACTATGGGAAATGCATTATAATACATGGAGGACTATGGAGGTGCATTCTAATATATGAAGGGTTATAGGGGACCCTTTATACTATATGGAAGGCTATGTGGGGGCCATTATAGTATTTGGAGAAAAATATGTGAAGGGGGACAAAGATACAAGCATGGGATGGGAATGTTTTGTGCTGAGGGAAAAAGGCTCTTTCCCTCAGCACCCGACTTGCCCATGCTCTGCTGTACATCTCTCAGCACCCAGCTTTCACATGCTCTGATATGGGAAAGCTGGGTGCCGAGGGAATGATGTATAGCAGAGCATGGGGAAGCTGGGTGCCGAGGACAAGATGGATATCAAAACATGGGAAAGCTGGGTGCTGATAGAGGGATTTCAGATCATGGGAAATCTGGGTGCTGAGTGTAAGAGCCAAGTGTCAGCATCATTATCCTGTACCCCGAGTGTCAATATCATTATCCCGTACCCTAAAGGCCCCGTCACACACAGAGATAAATCTTTGGCAGATCTGTGGTTGCAGTGAAATCATGGACATATCGTTCCATTTATACACAGCCAGAAACCTGGCACTGATTTCCACAATTTCACTGCAACCACAGATCTGTCGCAGATTTATCTCTGTGTGTGACAGGGCCTTTAATGTCGGTGTACGTGGAGGGGGGGCCCTGGTCCAAATTTTGCACCAGGGCCCATCAAACTCTAGTTACACCACTGTATGTATAAATACATGTGTGGTCAACATAAAGGACTGGCACTAGACAATACTAAGAACCAGGGGGCATACATTGCAAGTGGAAGAAAAGGGATTCCGACAGCTAAATAGGAAAGGTTTCTTTACAGTTAGAGCAGTCAGACTATGGAATGTCCTACACAAGATGTAGTAATGGCAGATGCTATAATGGCTTTTAAAAAAGGGCTGGATGATTTCCTCAGTACACAAAACATTGTTGGTTATAAATGACTTAAGGCCCCTTTACACACTGAGACTTTCTAGCGATCCCACCAGCGATCCAAACCTGGCCGGGATCGCTACAAAGTCTCTGGTGAGCTGTCAAACAGGCAGACCTGGCCAACGATGCAACAGCGATCCGGACCTGCAGAACAACCTAGCTAGTCATTGGGGACGTTGTAAAGCAGCTTTTTGAAAGGGAAGTCGCTGTAAAGTCCCCTTTACACACTGAGACTTTCTAGCGATCATGCTGCACAGCGGGAAACAAAGGACCAAAGAATGGTCCTGAACGATTTGTAGCGATCAGCAACTTCACAGCAGGGGCCAGGTCGCTGATGTGTTTCACACACTGCAATGTCGCTGGGGAGGTCGTTATAACGTCACAAAACCGGTGACGTTACAGCGATGTCGTTTGGGATGTTGCAGTGTGTAAAGCCACCTTTTGTGACAAAATGTAGAACTGGTGGAGGAAGGTTGAACTAGATGGACCTAGGTCTTTTTTCAACCTAAGTAACTATGTAACTATGTGCACGGACAGTACAAGTCAGGCTCTAAACTTCTAAATACTGTGGAAACAGGAATGGTGCATTTAGTGTACCAGGCAGCACAAAATGGTAGAGCCCTGCTTTGTATTTGCAAAGGCCACTAGCAACGTATTAATGTGGCTGATGTGGATGGACAGCACAAGTCAGGCTGTGAACCCCTAAAAATTATGGAAACAGGAACGGTGCTTTACTCTATCAGGCAGCACTAAATGGTAGATTCCTGCTTTGTAACTATTTGCAAGATCCACTAGCAACGTATAAATGTGGTTGAAGTGGAACGATGGCACAAGTCAAGCTATGAACCCCTAAATATTGTGGAAACAGTTATGGTGCGTTTGGTGTATCAGGCAGCACTAAATGGTAAAGTCTTGCTTTGTAACTATTTGCAAAAGCCATTAGCAACATATTAATGTGGCTGATGTGGACGGATGGCACAAGTCAGGCTATAAACCCCTATCTATTTTGGAAACAGGAACGGTGTGTTTAGTGTATCAGGCAGCACAAAATGGTAGAGTCCTGCTTTGTATTTACAAAGCCCCCTAGCAACGTATTAATGTGGCTAATGTGGCTGGGCGGCACAAGTCAGGCTGTGAACCCCTAAATATTGTGGAAACAGGAACAGTGCCTAACTGTATCAGGCAGCAGAAAATGGTAGAGTCCTGCTTTGTATTTGCAAAGGCCACTGGCAACGTATTAATGTGGCTGATGTGGACGGATGGCATATTCAGGCTGTGAACCCCTAAATATTGTGGAAACAGGTCCCAATTCCCTACCTAATCTACAATCTCTCCTTCCCTGCTGTGACTTTGTTCAGTGCTATTAGCTCATAAAAGAGCTATTGTACTCTGTTTTTTTGGACAGTACTATGGAAGTAATGACACACACTGCTTTAAACACTCTCCCAGCTCAGAAATCTGTCCCTCCGTATGCTACACTGACCTAAAAATCAGGCGCCAAAATGGCTGGGCAGGACATCCGAATATAGCAAGGTGAGTACACCATTACTCGCAATATAATGAATAGCCCAAATAGAATAGCGACTAATGCTGAATACATTCACTCATCATTAGCTGTATGCCACAATCATCAACATTAACAGATATAAGCACTTGAAATAGATTGTAATGACCCTATTAAATATATGTTTACTTTTTTCTATTTAATTACTGAAATAAATTAACTATCTCAGGATATTCTAATTTTTTGAGATGCATATATACCCCGAGATAGTTATTTTTTTTTCAGTAATTCAATACAAAATGGAAACATATATTTAACAGTCATTACAATCTATTTCAAGTGCTTATATCTGATAATGTTGAGATATATATATATATACATATATATATATATATATATATATATATATATATATATATTATGTATGTATACTGATAGCTACAGCAATGGAGAAAACACATTCTTACTATAGCAGTTCGGTTGGCATAGACATACTATAGGTGGTATCTATGCTGTGATACGATAAAACATAGCTGTTAATATGTAAAAATTAGATCTTCAACTCCATGACCAGATTTGGGCCAATCTTAGCTTCCAAACTAAAGCTCGCTTTACACACTACAATATATCTTACAATGTGTCGGCGGGGTCACGTCGTAAGTGACGCACATCCGGCATCGTAAGGTAAATTGTAGTGTGTAACAGCTACATGTGATTGCGAATGAACGGTAAAACGTTCATCGCACACATGTCGTTCATTCCTCATGAATTGCACGTCAGGTTGTTCATCGTACCCGGGGTACCACACATCGCAGTGTGTGACACCCCGGGAACGATGAACAGATCTTACCTGCGTCCTGCGGCTCCCGGCCAGCAATGCAGAAGGAAGGAGGTGGACGGGATGTTTACGTCCCGCTCAGCTCTGCCCCTCCGCTTCTATTGGCCGGCTGCCGCGTGACGTCGCTGTGACGCCGACGTCCCTCCCACTCCAGGAAGTGGATGTTCGCCGCCCACATCGAGGTCGTATGGACGGGTAAGTACGTGTGACGGGGGTTAATCGTTTGTGCGGCACATTCAACAAAATTGAACGTGCCACACATACGATGGGGCGGTTACAATCGCATACGATATCGTATGCAGAATCGTAACATGTAAAGCAGGCTTAAGCCACTTTGCTTGGCTACTGAGGAACAATATCTGAGGACAGACTGATTACCTGGAAATTCTGAGTAATATGATCTCTTTGTAAAAGTTCATACTTTGCGCAACCTTCCATTCACTGTTTTTAAGAAAATGAAAAACCTCTTAAAGGAAACATTTTGATTTATTTCCCCATACTCTGGGAGCCAAAACTTTTAGTCTTTTGTCAGTAGAGCTGTGAAAACAGCCTGCCTTCTGCTTGGTTACCTGCAATTTTTTAAACTGCCATGTTTACTGTCAATATTAACATAAACAGTAATTCCACATTTTTTATGTGAATTTAACTGCATATAAAAATAGTGTGATAGTTGACGGGTTTGTACTTTCAGAGATGTGATGATACAAAATATTTTTTTTTTGTTTGTTTTTTTTTATTTTTCTTTTATCTGCAGAACTGGAAATGTCACGGGCGGAGGAGGGGACGCCGCGCTCTCCCACTGCTCGGGTCCGGCCGCCGCTGCTCTGCGGCTGCTGCTGCTGCTCGGTGGCTCGAGCGATGGGCCGGATACCGGGGACTCGAGCGGCGCTCCTCGCCCGTGAGTGAAAAGGGGTTTGGATATTGGGGATTTATTGTCCGTGACGCCACCCACGGTTGTGGTGATTGTGTGGACACCACCGCTGCTCTAGATGGGGCTCCCGGGGACGGTGACAGGGAGCAGCTTGGTTGTTATTCCTCCCCTCTGTGGGTAGGGGGGTTGTTTGTCCCGGGGCCCGGTGATGGGGACTGGGGTGGTTGGTGCAGGCGGGTTACGGGGCCTGGCGAGGTGCAGGGTCGCGGGGGCAGCGCTGTGCCGTACGGCACGGTGGTACTCACTCAGCCTGAGACGATGACACAGTTCTTGGTATAACACACGGCTGGAAAGACGGTTCCCACGGACAGCTGCTTTTGCTTTTCCCCGGTAGGTAACGGTGACTGTCTCTTCCCTGCACCTAAGTACTGTGATGGTAGCGGTGGATTCCCACCGGAAACCCGCTCCCCGGCTTGGATATGGGCCGGAGGAGCCCCTCTTTGCCCGCAGGCGCTGGCCCTGGGAAACTGGTGCCTTGGCGGTGGCGGTGTCTCCCATTCACGGTTGGACGGTTGCCTTCAATCGGGACTTAGTTGTTTAGAGACCCGAAGGTCCCCTTCACTGATGGATTTGGCAAATTCACGGCGACTCCAAGCCTTGCCGGGATCCGAAAGGCCCCTGCCAATGGTGCTGGCTTCTCCTTGTGTACCGGTCCGGTACCGCCGGGCCACCACCCGTCCGCGGTCCTTTCGGCAACTCCGATCAGCCTCTACTGCAGACGGTCACCGCCGTCTGCTAACCTTGCTGTCTCGGTCCGGGGCACACACCCGGACCAACTTCAGGCTTCAAGCTGTCACTTCTCTCCTACACTTCCACTACTCGACTCCTCTCACTTCCTCTCTCCAAACTCATCTGCCTGTGTTTTCCTTCCTCCAGGACTGTGAACTCCTTGGTGGGTGGAGACCAACCGCCTGGCTCCACCCCCTGGTGTGGACATCAGCCCCTGGGGAAGGCAACAAGCGTTTCTGGTCTAGCCTTGATGTGCCTAACCAGGGTGTAGGGTGTGGTGATGTCATTACCTGTGTCCCCTGGCTTGCCCAGGGCGACACATTCCCCCTTAGAAAAATGCAGACCGTCCGCGGGCTGCCCGTCCAACACCGGTTTTATTTTTCTGAAAAAGATAAAAAACATCAATACAAATAAAATAACATCATCCCACATCGGGAGGTTCTTTTCTTAAACGTTACTAACGGTTAACGGTTACGGCTTTTCGCTCTCACCCACCCAAGCAACCTGGCCCTGATGCTTCTCCTAAGAAACAGGCAACACCCCTTGACCCCAGTCCTGCACCAAGTTACCCGAGCGGGATCTGTCCTTTCCAGGGGACCCACGTCCATGGGGAGCCCCTGGAACCCCCAGAGGGTAGCCACCGGTTCCTGTGGTGGCGGGGCCCCAGCCTGCTCCACTGCGGGCCCTCCCTCCAACCTGCCTCTCCGGAGGCGGTAACGGTTAGCTGCAACAAACACATTTTTATTTACAAGCCACTAATGTTTGTGGTTGCCCTGCAAGTTCTCAGGCATGTTCATTTTTCAAACGGTCCCCACGGGGACAACGGTGCCGGCAACAACCGGTTTCAAATCGCTGCAGACAATCAGGTGAATCTTCACGGTACCATTTTCTTATCATTCATTTTCCAAACTTGCAAACTTTAAACACACACACTGGTGGTCCCAATGGGGACAGCTTTTAGGCGGAGGACCGCCAGCCTTTACTGCTCAACAGTCCATTCCCAATCGCGGGGCTCTAGTGTCACCTTCACATGGTGCACCGCTGTGGACGCCGATGGTAGCTCGCTGCGGGTGATCTTCCTCCATATTCATGCGGGCATGCATATCCGCTCTACACCCCTCTCGGGCATCGATCTCCCTGCGTAGCTGCCGTTGCCGCCGCTCCCAGCCGGGAGCACTTTCTGTTTGCTCCGGTTCAGCGTGTGCGGGGGACGGGCCCAGCCAGAGTCCCTCCGTGTCGGCTACGACCGGCACCTTCAGTAATGAGGGACCCAGCTGTGACATGGCCTGCTCTGCCTCCTGGCAGCTGCATCCCCGCCGTGCCTCCAGTGCATCTTTGCTGATGGCCTCAGCCTTCGGCTTCTTCCATGGAAGCGGATCAGAGTAGTCACGAGCTTCTGCTGCAGCTCGGTCTGCCGGGGCGGATTGGCAGGGTACCGCTACCGGTGGTGGTGGTAGCGGGCCTAGTGGCGGGGCAGCAGCAGCCAACACGGGTAGCGGGGGAGGTAGCAGGGCGAGCGGGTATGGACCGGGTCCCTCAGCCGCGATGACCGACCCTCTAGGGGTACAGGGGCGTGGGTCACTTACCCTCCCTTCCAAGACTCCCTCCACCTCGCGTCTCCGTACGGCCGCCACCACTTCCACCATGTCGGCCTCCCACTCCTCCAGGAGGAGCTGCACGCGAACCTGTAGACGGCTGCTTAGCTGGACGGTCCGGACTCCCACCCACGCTGCGATGCCAGGCGTGGGGACCACGGTGTTGTCGGTCGGACTCAGCATCTTTAGCAGCGGCCTCTTCCAGGAACCAGTAAATGGCCGCAGGGTCCTGGCGTCCCTGCTTCCATAGCCGCGCTCACATGCGGCCAGCCGCCATTTCGTCCCCCTTAGCCTCTTTCCGGCTCCTCCTCTATCGGGGCGGGGTCTTGGCCTTCGCGCCTCCACTACTCGAGGAGACGCTCGAGCGGGAACTTTTCGCGCCAAAGATGGCGGCTTCTGAAATTTTCTGGCCGGACACCTCCGGCGGTAACAATGCGCACCTCTACCCAACGGCAGGGTGGTAAGATCCTGTTCACAGCGCCAAGTTGTCGCGGGCGGAGGAGGGGACGCCGCGCTCTCCCACTGCTCGGGTCCGGCCGCCGCTGCTCTGCGGCTGCTGCTGCTGCTCGGTGGCTCGAGCGATGGGCCGGATCCCGGGAACTCGAGCGGCGCTCCTCGCCCGTGAGTGAAAAGGGGTTTGGATATTGGGGATTTATTGTCCGTGACGCCACCCACGGTTGTGGTGATTGTGTGGACACCACCACTGCTCTAGATGGGGCTCCCGGGGATGGTGACAGGGAGCAGCTTGGTTGTTATTCCTCCCCTCCGTGGGTAGGGGGATTGTTTGTCCCGGGGCCCGGTGATGGGGACTGAGGTGGTTGGTGCAGGCGGGTTACGGGGCCTGGCGAGGTGCAGGGTCGCGGGGGCAGCGCTGTGCCGTACGGCACGGTGGTACTCACTCAGCCTGAGATGATGACACAGTTCTCGGTAAAACACACGGCTGGAAAGACGGTTCCCACGGATGGCTGCTTTTGCTTTTCCCCGGTAGGTAACGGTGACTGTCTCTTCCCTGCACCTAAGTACTGTGATGGTAGCGGTGGATTCCCACCGGTAACCCACTCCTCGGCTTGGCTATGGGCCGGAGGAGCCCCTCTTTGCCCGCAGGTGGTGGCCCTGGGAAACTGGTGCCTTGGCGGTGGCGGTGTCTCCCCTTCATGGTTGGACGGTTGCCTTTAATCGGGACTTAGTTGTTTAGAGACCCGAAGGTCCCCTTCACTGACGGATTTGGCAAATTCACGGCGACTCCAAGCCTTGCCGGGATCCGAAAGGCCCCTGCCAATGGTGCTGGCTTCTCCTTGTGTACCGGTCCGGTACCGCCGGGCCACCACCCATCCGCGGTCCTTTCGGCAACTCCGATCAGCCTCCACTGCAGACGGTCACCGCCATCTGCTAACCTTGCTGTCTCGGTCCGGGGCACACACCCGGACCAACTTCAGGCTTCAAGCTGTCACTTCTCTCCTACACTTCCACTACTCGACTCCTCTCACTTCCTCTCTCCAAACTCATCTGCCTGTGTTTTCCTTCCTCCAGGACTGTGAACTCCTTGGTGGGTGGAGACCAACTGCCTGGCTCCACCCCCTGGTGTGGACATCAGCCCCTGGGGAATGCAACAAGGGTTTCTGGTCTAGCCTTGATGTGCCTAACCGGGGTGTAGGGTGTGGTGATGTCATTACCTGTGTCCCCTGGCTTGCCCAGGGCGACACAGAAACACATCACAGAGTTTCCTTTTCAGTGATTACTAACGCTCTTCCTCTTGTGGTTTTCTATATCCAGTCACAGCAGGATTTTGTATGATCTCTTCATTACTTTATATTTCTGTGCCTCTTGCACAATAATATTCTCCAGCGTCTGCAGCCTCCATGTTATTCATCTGGAGATAGGCCTGCTTCTTGGCGTTGTCTTTGGTGATTATGGTTCTGCTCTTCAGGGAATCAGCATAACCAGGACTACCACTAGCCCATGCAGCGCCAATCCATTCCAATCCTTTCCCAGCCATTTTTCTGATCCAGAGTATATGAAAACTGGTTAACTCAAACCCAGAGACTGTACAGGTCAGTTTCAGTTGCTGTGAAGGTTTCACCAGTCCTAAACCGGACTCCTGTAAAGTCTGACTGAGGACACCTGAAATAAAGAGAAGATAGAAACATGGGACCTATAGTAGCTTATAATTAATATGATAAATACAATATAAATATAACTTAAATCTTACTTATGGGGGGAAACACAAAGAGCAGTAATAGAAGATACATGGTCACTGGATCAATTTACAATGTAACAAGGATAACTCAGATAAAGTGATAACTTTTCTAACCCTTTATATGCTGGAGTCATACATATTTGCATAGAGAACATCCTGGGTTCTATCACTGAATGTAAGAAGATATAAATTACAGACACTAGAACGGTCATGGCGAACCTTTCACAGACCGAGTGCCCAAACTGTAGCCCTAAACCCATTTCTTTTCCCCAAGTGCCAACCAATTCTATTATGTAAATAATTGATTTTAATCTTACCTTTGCAGTTTTCTCTTGTCTTCAGCAGGGGGCATCACGATCATGCATGCTTACTAAAAATTGAAGCTCAGCCTCTCCCACTGCCCTTTCCAGACACAGCAGTTGGATTAATGTTTCTGGAAAAAATTGCAGCATATTAGACAGAGATTTTAGCATGGAATGCAATCCGATGTTACCCTATAGTCCACATCGACATTTCAAAGTCTGAACATCTTGAAATCCCATAAAGACGTACAAGTTGCTCCCCTCCCCTTTCATTGTGTAGTTCTGTCCCCCTTCCTGGCCACTTCCTGGTAAACATATGCCTCATCCTGATATATATTTCCTACATTCTGGTATATTTGTCCCCATCATGGCCCCATCCTGGCAAATGTACCCTATCCCGGCATATTCCCCATCCTGGTAAATGTTCTTCCATCCCGGCATGTACCCCATTCCTGGTAAATGTCCTCCATCCTGGTAAAAGTACCCCATCCTGGTAAATGTACCCCATTATTGTAAATGTATTTCATCGCTGGCATGTTCCCCCATGTTGTTAAATGACCCCATCCTGGTAAATGTACCTCATCCTGGCATGTTCCCCCATCCTTGTAAATGTACCCCATCCAGGCATGTTCCCTTATCCTGGTAAATGTCCCCTTTCCTGGTAAGTTCCCCTTCCTGCTAAATGTTCCCCATCCTGGCATGTTCATGTACCCCCATCCTGGCATGTTTCCCCCCATCCTGGTAAATGTATCCCATCCTGTTAAATGTCACCCTTCCTGGCATGTTCCCCTTCCTGCTAAATGTGCCCCATCCTGGCATGTTTAGCCCCATCCTGTCATGTTTCCCCCATCCTGGCACGTCTCCCCCAATCCTTGCAGCCATATTTCCCCCATCCTTGCAGCCATGTTTCCCCCATCCTTGAAGCTATGTTTCCCCCACCCTTGCATGTTTCCCCCATCCTTGCATGTTTGCCCCATCCTTGCATGTTTCCCCCATCCTTGCAGCCATGTTTCTCCCATCCTTGCATGTTTGCCCCCATCCTTGCATGTTTCCCCCATCCTTGCAGCCATGTTTCCCCCATCTTTGCAGCCATGTTTCCTCCATCCTTGCATGTTTCCCCCACCTTTCCATGTTTCCCCCCATCCTTGCATGTCTCCCCCATCTTTGCATGTTTCCCCATCCTTGCAGCCATGTTTCCACCCGTGCTGTCCATGTTTGCCCCATGCTGTCCATGTTTGCCCCGTGCTGTCCATGTTTGCCCCGTGCTGTCCATGTTTGCCCCGTGCTGTCCATGTTTGCCCCGTGCTGTTCATGTTTGCCCCGTGCTGTTCATGTTTGCCCCGTGCTGTCCATGTTTGCCCCATGCTGTCCATGTTTGCCCTGTGCTGCCCATGTTTTCCCCGTGCTGGCACTGTCCCCCCACACCTTGGCACAGCCACAGACAGTTTAAAAATTTAAAAAAAACCCTCACCTTCCAGCACCCGCTCCACCGCTGGGTCCTCACTCAGTTCCTACGTGGCGCTTACTGACGCTCCGCCGTCTCCTAGGCAACAGGCCTGCGGAGTGTCAGAGGGAGGAGAAATGTCTCCTCTGCTCCAACACAACTTTGAACTGCCGGCGCGATCACACCGACAGTTCAAAGTGGCTGAATGAGGTAACAGCGCGCATGCTGGCAGAAAGGGCTCTGCGTGCCCAGTCTGGCATGCGTGCCATAGGTTCGCCATCACTGCACTAGAATATGATTTGCTTCTTTTATAGTATTAATAAAACACCATTTTGGAAAAAATGGAGAAAGAATACTTTATTTAGAAATGGGGGTTAGAGGTATTGGATAATGTATTTTGTATTATAATTTTACCATAGAATATTACCATAGAATTCTATACCCATACAAGTGAGAAACCTTCCTGGTGATTTCTTATATTTTAATATTCTTCCATTCAAATTTTTGGAACAGTTACATTTTTCTTTAAAATACTATTTAAAGGGAACCAATTGTTACGGATGGACCTACTAATATAGTAAAAGATGAATGTAGACTGATATCAATGGTAAAGGTCACCGTGCAGTGGTGGTAATCTGCAGCTGATAGCCAAAGGCTCTACTGATATTCAACAAAACCCCGGATAATAATATGCACCTGTGTTAAAGGTCACACAAGTGTAAGCGCAGGCTTAGGTCTGTTTCACACGTCAGTGAAAAACAAAGACATTCTTCACTGATGTGTAAAACACGCACATGTCCCTCTGTGTGCCGTGATTCACGGCACATGTGGGTTGTCTATGTGCATGACCAGCTGAGGGAGGATTCTCCGGTCATGATGTCTGTGTTACCAAACCCCTTAATCTCTAAGAATAAACACACGGACTGCATGCGACTTGGTTCAAAATGGCCACAGCAGCCTTTTATTGCCTATTGTTTACAAACTAACACCTTAGGGACACCGTCCAACGGGCGACCCCAAACAACAACATAAAGGTAACAATAGACAATAACATTTACAAGATCCCCTCGGGGCAGGCCCAGTCCAGTAACTACTACTCCCCATGTCCCTGGCCGCAACACACCGACCCAGAGACGAGGTGCCAATCACCCACGGATTGACCCCCACACTTTTGCAGAACCCCGTGCCTGCCACACCCCGGAACCGAGAGCCACCATACCAAGACAATGACTCCCGGTCCGGCCACCAATCACTTCCAAACCTCTGGACCAGACCTACCCCCCCGCTGCTGTGACAAATAGCATCCCAACTACCCAAAACCACAACCCCCCATATAACACAAAGGGAGGGTGGGCGGGGATCACTCGGCGTCCGGAAGCAGAAGAAGAGGTAACTCCTTCAACCCCCAGACTAACCCTTTCCCTACTCCTCCTCTTCCTCCCCGGCTAAACCAACCCACCATGCCATATTAGGTTTACCTACAATGTCCCTATTAACCCCATCACTCCCTACCTCCCCCTTGGTCATGTCGCCCCTCCCCCCAAGGGGTCCGTGGCTTTCTTGACCAGCTGAGGGAGGATTCTCCGGTCATGATGTCTGTGTTACCAAACCCCTTAATCTCTAAGAATAAACACACGGACTGCATGCGACTTGGTTCAAAATGGCCACAGCAGCCTTTTATTGCCTATTGTTTACAAACTAACACCTTAGGGACACCGTCCAACGGGCGACCCCAAACAACAACATAAAGGTAACAATAGACAATAACATTTACAAGATCCCCTCGGGGCAGGCCCAGTCCAGTAACTACTACTCCCCATGTCCCTGGCCGCAACATACCGACCCAGAGACGAGGTGCCAATCACCCACGGATTGACCCCCACACTTTTGCAGAACCCCGTGCCTGCCACACCCCGGAACCGAGAGCCACCATACCAAGACAACGACTCCCGGTCCGGCCACCAATCACTTCCAAACCTCTGGACCAGACCTACCCCCCGCCACAGGACAGGCCACGTGACACCTTACGTGACCTGGACCCGCCACACACTAAAAGCACGCTCCACACCATCCTGCAGGCCCAACATCCACAAATCCACACCGATATCATTAAGGTGCACACCATCACCCCTCCGAAATCGCCAATCTGCCGGCTCTAACTCCCTGTGTCGTACCACAATCCCACCGTTCCTGGTCACGAACCGAGCAACCACCCGATTCACCTGGACCCTGGCCTTATTAACCTTCTCCACCGACTGAGCCCCCCTCCATGCCAACCTGGTCACTATGTCGGACCATACCACCAGCAAACCAGGGTATTGTTTCCACAACAGTAGTAGATCAATCTTGATATCACGGATCAGATCCCGCGACGCCCGGGTACCAAGATCATTACCCCCCACGTGTAGCACCAACACATCCGGGGGCCGCTCAACCTTACAATGAAATCGAAATTCCGGGACCACCCTGCACCACTCCATGCCCCGAACGCCGATCCACCGAATAGTCGCCTGTGCGCGATCCAAACCCAGCTGCCGACCAATCAGGCGAACCTCAGCCCGACGGGCCCCCCAAAATACGAAGGAATGCCCCAAGATCCAGATCAGGCACTTCCCTTCAACAAAATAAACAGAACAAAATTCAAACCAATAACATCACAACCACCAACCAACCAGCAACACCCCCGTCGTAAAATCACCCACCCGTAACCAAATTACCACGTTACTACAACAACTGCGGTCTCACATACCGCTGAAAACAAGAAGATTCCCATCTACCAATACGCTTTACCACCTCATCTCCAAGCCCCCAACGAGCTGCCTCTGTAGCTGCACCAATCCGAAATGAATGCGACCCGAATTCTCCTGGGCGCACCCCCGCATTATGTAAACTGCGCCGCAGAAGCGCCACAAACTGGAACCTTGATAAGAAAGACCCATTCAAATGCCGCAACAACGGACCCGGTAAGCCCCCCCTCACAGCCACAAATCTCTCGACCAAACGCACAGGGCACAATTCCTCGCCCGGAACCGCATATAACACCACCAACCTACCACGACCCAGCTGATCCGTCTTTGACCGCCGAATTTGGCACTCCACCTGACTACCGCTCACTCGCACATCCTCCAGCATCAAACCGCCACACACCACTCTGGAAGGGCTTACCAGCTCACCGATCCTGAAAGCCCCATAAAAGGCAAGGCAAAAAGCTGTAGTAAACAAAACTGTCTCGTAGGCCGACTCACAAATGTCCCTCAGGCCACCTACCATCCGTCTCAACAAACCGAACAATACAGGACGCCTCTTGTCCCTCACCCGTACTCCACGACGAAAACCCCGCAAAGCCTGGCGAACCCGAAAATCATGGGAAACATCACACTCCCCTCTCATTTTCAACCAAAACGCCACCGCCGACACCCGATGTGCCACTGCTGATGCCGATCACCCAGCCGAGAAATCCGTCCTCACCAACGACAGCAAAGCCACCAAGTAATCCACGCTCACCCTACCAAATATCAGACTCAACAACTCCTCCCATTCAGCCCACACCTTAGCATACCGTCACCAAGTCACCTCGGTCACCGAGCTCCCAATCAAGTCTGAAATCACCGCCTAACCAGAGCCCACATCTCCACGGGACATTCCACTCTAACTTCTTCCGCCCACGGCAACAGCGCCCGAAACCTGCCGAACTGAAAACGAGTCAAAGCGTCAGCCACCTCGTTGTCAACTCCCGGAACGTGCTTTGCCACCACCTGCACATTCAACTGCAGACATCTCAACACTAAATGCCGCAAATACACCACTACTGGCTCCGACTTAGCAGACAAGTTGTTTATCGCGTGCACCACTGCCTGGTTATCGCAATGAAAACACACCTTTCTTCCGACAAAATGCGACCCCCTTAGTTCCACCGCCACCACAATGGGGAACAGCTCCAACAGAGCCAAATTCCGAACCAAACCGCTCTCCCGCCAAGCCTGCGGCCACTGCCCGTTAAATTGCTGCAAAAATTGATCCCATACTCCCAGGTCGTCCTTGATCACCTTCGTGATTCGCACGAAATACGACGGCAACCTCACACCAGCCGTCGCCGCTGCCAAGCGTCGCGCAAATACTCTACCCATCGGTACGATTCTGCAAGCAAAATTCAATTTCCCCAGCAAGGCCTGCACCACCTTAAGCCGCACCTTCTTTGCCGCTTTCACCCCCGCCACCGCAGCCCTCAAATCATGCACCTTCCCCTCCGGCAGCCTGCATTCCATAGCAATGGAATCAATCTCAATCCCCAAAAACACATCACCGGCGCCGGGCCTTCCGTCTTCTCAGGAGCCAAAGGAATTCCGAATCTGGCCGCGACGTTTTGCAATGCAAATAACAAACCCGCACAAACCATCGAACCCGCCGGCCCGACACACAGGAAATCGTCCAAATAATGAATAATGGACGTAAGCCCGGACACATCCCGAACCACCCATTCAACAAACGAACTAAACGCCTCGAAGTGCGAACACGAAATGGAACAGCCCATCGGCAAACACCGATCAACATAATAACTGCCATTCCACCAGCAACCTAACAAATGCTGACTATCTGGATGAACTGGCAACAACTGAAACGCCGCTTCAACATCTGCCTTCGCCATCAATGCACCCCGACCCGCCGCCCTGACCAAGTCCAACGCCTTATTGAACGACACCTAATACACCGCCGATAACTCCGGCGCAATGCCATCATTCACCGATAACCCTTCCGGGTAAGACAAATGATGAATAAGCCGAAATTTGTTCTGCTCTTTCTTCGGTACCACCCCCAGCGGCGAAACCACCAAAGTCAAACATGGCGGGGCGTCATAAGGACCACCCATCCTGCCCAAAGCCACCTCCTTTTTCAGCTTTTCATCCACCACTTCCGGATGATCCATAGCGGAACGCAAATTATGATACGGCGGAACCGATGCACTAACAACCGACGGGATACGAAAACCGTCAGAAAAACCAAAACATAACAACGCCGCAGCCTCCACGTCCGGATACCTATTTAAAAACGGAACCACCACTTCTACCTTAACCGGCATCGTCCCTCTTAGCAGCCCCATCACTAGCCTTTCCTTTCCCCTTTTTAAAACACTTGGAAAGGCTATGTCCTCCCCCACATCCGGAGCATTCATGCTTAAAACGGCACGCCGCTCCAAACCTGCACTGCCCTTCATTGTATTGCCAGCAGAAACCTCTCTTGAGGTTTGCCGGGGACCCGGCCCCCAGACCCCCGGTACCCCCCCGAAAGGGCTGAGCCGGTGCCGCCATCAGCCGCATCCATAAGGAAATATCCTTATAGTCCCACCGCATATCCGGCCGCAGCGCCTTCCGTTGTCGGAACTGCTCGTCGTAACGCGACCACGCCAGCCCGCCGTATACCCGATAAGCCTCCCCTATCGCATCCATGTAACCGAACAAAGCCGAACAATGCTCCGGCTCATTCTCCCCGACCACGCTCGCCAAGATCGCAAACGCCTGTAACCAGTTAGCAAAAGTCCGAGGAATCAGCCTATAACGGCGTTTTTGTTTTTTTTTTTCTTCGTCCTTTTCCTTTTTGGAGTCGCTCGGCTTAACCCTATCCAAATTAAATTTTTCCATGGGGAGCAGAGTAAATATCTCTACATATTCCCCTTTCCAAATTTTTTTTTTTTTTTTTTTTTCCCGCACCTCCTTCTTTAAGTGGGCCCCCAGCAGGCCCTCAAAACAAACATAAACCTCACTTTTAGCCCTATCATCCAAACGCACCACTTCGTCCTCCTTCTCCTTTTCTGTCTCTTTACCCCCCCCGCCTCACTCCCCCCGCCCGTCACTGCGCCTGCTCCATCCTGCACCTCCACCGACGCCACCCCCCGCCCCGCCGGTCCGATCCACGCAGCTGCCGGCACCTGCGTCCTTTCCCCCACCGCCCCAGAAGCCGCCGCCAGCCTCTGTAATAGCCCCAACAATTGGCTCCACACTGTAAATACACCGGGTGCTGCCGTAACCGCAGACGCCCCCCCCCCCCGGAACCACCCCCCCAGCGCAGCCCCTACCACCTCCGCGGCCATCTCACCCGACCGTAGCTCAGGATCCCCCGAGCTCTCCACCTCGCTGTCCTCCGCCTGACGCCCATCCGACTCCTCTGTGACGAGATCCTCTACTTCCTCCTCGCCGCTGGCCGCATCTTCCATCCGACATCCGGGGGGCGCCGCCGCAGCACCCCCCCACCACGGCCGCCGGACCGGGCCGCCGCGTGGGCAGAATCATCCCCGCTCCGTCTCTTGCCCCGGGGTGACAACCCAGGAGACCGTCCTGTCCCCTGCGCCGGCCCCGGGTCTCGATCTCTTGCGCCCGCGCCCACCCCCTCGCCGACTGCTAGGGGGCTCTGGACGCGGACGGACAGACGCCCGGCTCTGGATCCCAGCCGTCGCCGCCTCTGGCCCTCCTGGGCTCTTGCAGGCCTCCTCACGCCGGGTCCTCCCGCTCCCACAGGAGACCGCCACATCCGGGGGCTGCACAGTGGTCCTGAGCGACCTGGCGTGCGCCGCAGGGCTCACGCCGTCACTCCTGCTCGTTGCCGCACCAGGGTCAGGCACCATAGACCCCCCCCGGTGCTGGACCTACCGCCGCTCGCAGCCCCACGGTCCCCCGCCGACTGCAGGGGGATCTACCGGCCTCTCTCCCGCGCCGAGCGCGCCCCCGGCCTGGAGGCGCTGCCTTCTCTGTAACTCCAGCCCGGAGGCCGGGACCGGAAGTAGGCCCCGCACTGGCCCCTCCCACCTCCCGACCGCCGGCGCTGGACCGCAGATTCCTCCCGCTGTGAGCGGCAGCCCGACTCTGCTGCTGCCGCTCTGCCTGCTGCGGAGGGTCCCTGGAGGGGCTCTGGCATATCCTCCTCGCCCCCCCTTCGCACCCGGGGAATACCTGTGGGGGGGCCGCGACTGGCGCCCACTGCCGCTGGGGGGACGAGGGGCAAGCGCCGACGGGTTAACCCCCGGCAGCCCGGAGGTGGGTCTGCACTGCCAGGGGCCCGTGCGCTGCAACTGCTGCCTGGATCATCTTCTGGAGGTCCGCCATGGAGGACGTGTGGATCACTCGGCGTCTGGAAGCAGAAGAGGAGGTAACTCCTTCAACCCCCAGACTAACCCTTTCCCTACTCCTCCTCTTCCTCCCTGGCTAAACCAACCCATCATGCCATATTAGGTTTACCTACAATGTCCCTATTAACCCCATCACTCCCTACCTCCCCTTTGGTCATGTCGCCCCTCCCCCCAAGGGGTCCGTGGCTTTCTATCCGGGCTCCGTTCTCTGTGGTCCGTGATTGTACATAGAGATTAACTCACCTGTGCCCGCTCCCGCTCTCCATGGTGCTGAACGCTCCCGCGGTGCAGCATCCGGCCGGTGCTGACCCCTGCAGCAGCTGCTTCCGGATCGGCTGTGTCGTGCATTCATGAATATGCACGGCAGTAATGAGCCGGCTCAGAAGCAGCAAGCTGCACGGGTGCAGAGAGCGCCGCTGAAGCCGGGTGAGTAAAAATGATTTTTATTTTATATGCACGGTTTTTTCTGGCACGTGTTTCACGGATCACAGCACTGCGTGGTCTGTGGGACATCAGTGATGCCAGAAAAAAATGGACATGTCTCTGTGCGGCAATCACGGACATGCGGGTACGCCGCATGGAGACACGTTCAGTGAAAAATCACTGATGTGTGAGCAGAGCCATTCATTATAATGGGTTTGCGTATGTCAGTGATTCTGGTACGTAGAAAAAAAAGCACAAACGTACCAGAATCACTGACGTGTGAAACAGGCCTAAGTAAGACTCTATGTAAGTACACAGAACCTGCGTGTACAGTCTCTGTGTTCTAGTCCCCACAGAAGCTGCAGTATTAGTGTAGCTGGACCCTGTTGCATCACAGGACCTGATACTGGTACTAATATATAATGAACTGATCCCTGTTAATTCACAAGAACAGATAAGGGAAATACTATAATAAGGACTGCCTTTTTATTCACAGGACTAAATGTAGAAGTATATGTATACAGCATACATAGTAAGGTATAGTCGGTTAGCCACAAGTCCCTTAGCGGTACAACCCCAATATCTCTGAAGCCCAGCCTAGCCGGCTTCTGAGTCCCTTACTCGGTCTAGATGTGACCACGATGCCTCGCCCTGACCTGCCTCCTGACCCTTAATCAGTCCGGTAGGACTTCGTCACGTATCCTTATCTAAGATAGATGTGTATTGCTGCATGCACAAAGACGAGTGCGCACCTTCATCTGGGCGACAGGGTTATTTATCACCTCTGCACCGCCCACAAGATGGAGGGATCAAGTGTTACCAGATCCTTAGGCCAATGACAGCAATACACATTGGTAATGACGTCAGTGCGACCAATCCCATCACGGCATGTAAGTGGTGACGTCACCGCAAGATCGCAGCACTTCAGCGATGACGTCACCGCGACCAATAGGATCACGGCATGTCATCCGTGACGTCACCACGACCAATAGAATCGCGGCACATCATTCGTAATGTCACCCGCGGCCAATCGACTGTGACCACATGGCAGAACATGCGCGGATAAGTGGCAAAGACAGATAGGAATCTCGCATATGCGCAATAGCCATTTTGCCACAGTTAGCCTCAGAATGCCTATAGGTCATGGCCATCATCCATGGCTCAGAAAAACAGGGCAGGAGACCTCAAGTACGGGAAGATACTGCTCCAGAGGACAAACTAGGAGCCCCCGTACCCCGGTTTGTGACACCAATCACCAGGATTTTCGTACATTACCTAAAGCCAGTGCTATACTGGCACTATCAGACTGATTCTATACATACCTGTAGTGGTCAGCTCGGATATTTAGGTTTTGAAATCCAAGAAAGTAAAGTTTATAAAATCATCAGCTTCTTGATTAACAGCAGCTGAGGATTAGATAATATTTGGGAGATATGCATAGTTATCCACTCCTATGTTAGAATTAACATAAGTATTTTACAATTGACTTAACTTTTCACTAGGTAGGACCTGTGTGAGGTCATACCCATGTGACCAGAAGGGGTGGGGCGTCAGCCATCAGACAAATGTTGCTTTATGAGGCACCACCCCTTCTGGTCACATGGGTATTGTTACGCTCACCGAGGAACGGTGAGCGTCCGGAGGTGGACTCACTGGACCGTGCCCCGGACTCCCCTGAGAAGGCGACCAGCAGCGAACCCCTATACAGGGACTGTGCAGTGCCTCCCCAGAAGGCCTAGAAGCACGGCAGCCAGGAACTGGTGGTAGGAGTCTCTGTACGACCAGGCGTAGCTCGGGTACGACATCCGCAGCAGGCAGAACACGGATGTGGTACCGGAGATGTTCACAGCAGGTGGCACGGAGACGTTCACTGCGGTTATGACACACGGATAACAGCAGTACAAAGGGGCCTGAACACTAGAAGAGCTCTAGTAGGAGCATTGCTCGGGCGCCTGCTGCCAGGGGAGGTGAACCTAAATAGTCTTTAGGTAACAGGTGGCCTCTGAGGTCACTTCCAGAAAATGAGGCACTACTTCCTTAAGAAAGGGGGTGTGGCCTCATGTGCAGCCTAGAGTTGCTCACTGCAGAATTGTGTGTGGACGGGAGACAGGAAGAGACTGCAGCAGCTCCAGGAACAGGACGCCTGACCCGGAAGTGAGCAGAGCCTGCAAAGCCATGGGACTGGTAAGAGGAAGCACGTCGCTGCCGGGGACTGGGACCGGGAGTGCACGTGGGGGCCATGCTGGGGCTGTGCAGATGTGAGGGAGAGCGCCCTCCTCGGGATCTGGCGGGACCAGGCGCTACAGGTATGACCCCACACAGGTCCTTCCTAATGAAAAGTTAAGTCGATTGCATAATACTTATTCTAATTCTAACAGAGGGAGGGGATAACCCTGAATATGTTATCTGATCCTCAGCTGCTGTCCCTCAAAAAAGCTGATGATTTTATAAACTTTACTTTTTTGTATTTCAAAATCTAAACATCTGACCACTACAGGTATGTAGAGAATCAGCCTGATAGTGCCAGTATAGCACTGGCTTTAGCTTATATACGAAAATCCTGGTTATTGGTTCCCTTTAAAGAACAAAGCTTTTCAGAATCTGTGTTTTGAGGCTTTCCTGCAAAATAAATCTTTTCAAAATATATTTTAGCTGCTAAAAAACAATTCTATAAACACTACATGCCAGAAAGCATGTCCTGCAAGATCTAGTTCTAAAAAATGATGTAAAATAGCAATAATGTCTGATCTTTTTATCATAATATTAATTAGGTTCCAGGAGTCAACAGGGCATTTTACACATACTGTCAAAGTTTCATAGTTTTTAAGGTTAAGTCCATCAAGTTCAACCCATAGGCTAACATGTTGATCCAGAGGAATGCAAAAACCCCATGGAGAAAACACTAATATCTCCATATTAGGCAGAAAATTAATTCTCAACTCCACATAATTAAAAAGATATCTGTACTGTCCCCTCATATATTTGCACATTGTAATTAGATCACCTCTAAGCCTTCCTTTTTCCAAACTGAATAACCCAAAGTTTAATAACCTGTTTTGGTATTGCAGTAAATCAATTCCTTTACTAACCTTGGTTGCTTTTCTCTGCACCTGCTCTAGTTCAGCTATGTCCTTCTTATACACCAGAGACCAAAAATAGTGTTGTCGCGCTAGTGACTTGTTCCTGTCATGAGCATCTATGCCTCTTTTAATGTATCCAATTATTGTATTAGCCTTGGCAGCAGCTGCCCGACAATGGTCAGTAAAGTTAAATTTGCCGTTCACTCACACACCCATGTTTTTTTCAGGACAATTTTACACAGTGCTTCACAATTAAGTACATAATTATAACTTTTATTTCCTCTGCTTAAGTGCATGGCCTTACATTTATCCACATTAAACTTCAATTGCCATTTCTCATCTCAAGCCTCCAGTTTATATAAATCATTCTGTAATATTAAATTATCCTCTGAATTGATTACCTTGCAGAGTTTAGTATTATCTGCAAATACTGAAATACTACTCTCTATATCCCTACAAGGTAATTAATAAATATGTGAAAAAGAAGAGGGCCCAGTACTGACCTCTGTGGCACCCCACTGCTGTGACAAAGTACATTAATACCCACCCTTTCTTTGGTATGACTGAGACATTTCTTAACTCAGTTACACATATTTTCCCATTTTCCCATTATTCTCATTTTATAAAGCAACCTTGTGTGTGGCACTGTAACAAACACTTTTGAAAAATCCATTTAGAAAAATTTTTCATAAATATATTATAAAATAACATTTCCACAAAAAATCCTTAATTAAGCCTTTTTGTCCACCACTATGTATAATTGTTCTATTTTTAAAGGATTTTATCTTTTTCTTTATGTGTAATTGCATTACTGTATTTTTATTTTATTTTGTTTAATGTTACATTCTCTTGTTAAGAATGGCAACAAAAAAACCAAATCCCATTGTATTATGGCTACTATCCTTAATATCACCTCAGGATATGAATGTAGAAAACATCAGATTTGTTTTGTATTCCATCAACAAAATATCTATATATTAAATGTCACTAATATCGCTGTATATCTCAAAAAGACCCCCACAAAATAGTAAGAAAGAATCCTCTATTCGTGAGACTCAAAGAGACATAGAAAACAATATAACTAATATTAAAAACATATATTTTATTAAATTGATTAAAAGTAATCTCCTTTACAGTAACTTATATCTAATATATAAAGCTCAGTGTATGTGTGTATGTGTGTATGTGTGTGTGTATGTCTGCTAAAGGAATTTGCACCGTCGCATTTACAATCACGAAATTTTGCACAGACGCTCCATGTGACTCAGGGAATGTCATAGACTATGTTTTGACAGGAAAATTTAACCCCGTGCTTTACAGTTACACTCAATAAAAGATGTCTCCATTTAACTGAATGGAGGTGGGAGCTAAAGGTCATTAATATCAACTGTCAGTGGTTGCTATAGGAACAAAATAAACTGTTAGTATAAGAAGCTTATGTGTGAAGTAATATGATGTCAGTGGTGAGACGGATAGAGAGAGACAGACAGAGAAACAGACAGAGACAGCCCTGTAAAGAGACAGCCCTGGAAAGAGACAGCCCTGGAAAGAGACAGCCCAGGAAAGAGACAGCCCTGGAAAGAGACAGTCCAGGAAAGAGACAGACTGGCAAAGAGACAGCCGGGCAAAGAGACAGCCCTGGAAAGAGACAGACCTGGAAAGAGACAGTCCTGGAAAGAGACAGACGGGGAAAGAGACAGACGGGCAAAGAGACAGCCCTGGAAAGAGACAGCCCTGGAAAGAGACGGCCCTGGAAAGAGACAGTCCTGAAAAGAGACAGACGGGCAAAGAGACAGACGGGCAAAGAGACAGACCTGGAAAGAGACAGACCGGGCAAAGAGACAGCCCCGGAAAGAGACAGACGGGCAAAGAGACAGACGGGCAAAGAGGCAGCCCTGGAAAGAGACAGCCCTGGAAAGAGACAGCCCTGGAAAGAGACAGCCAGGCACAGAGACAGTCAGGCACAGAGACAGCCGGGGACAGAGACAGCCGGGGACAGAGACAGCTGGGGAAAGAGAAAGCCGGGGAAAGAGAAAGACCTGGAACGAGACTGACAGACAGAGACAGACAGACACAGACAGACACAGAGATAGAGAGAGACACAGAGATAGAGAGACAGACAGAGAGACTGATACAGACCCAGACAGAGAAACTGATACAGACAAAGACAGACAGAAACTCGAAGAGAGACAGTTACTATCCCGGGCAATGCCCGGGTACAACAGCTAGTATGATATATAAAGTGCACTTACAGACAGGGTTTCCTTGAAAAAGGCAATACAGGGTATAGTGTAAAATATAGGATTATGTAGATAACAAATTTCCAAATAATAGCCTCTATGCTGGAAATAGAGATCAATATGTCATAATTTAAAATAATAATTGCTAACTCAAAATTGTATGTAAAATAAATAATATCTAGTGATGGAACGAGTTCACGTATTGAATGCCATATACAACTAGTGTAGTAAAGTAATCTGCATAATAGTTGTTCAATGCCTGTAAACAGAATATATGCAATGCTGATTAAGGGCCATTAGTGGTGGCAGTACAGTGATACTATGTGCAAAGTATGTAAGTTACCTTATGCTAGGCCAATTAATCCCATATACCTCCATTCCCGATGTGCATTTTGTCGCTTCTTGTCTTTCTCAGGGGCTGTGGATGAGTGTGAGTTGCAAAACGGGAAATATTTAAACCATGCTGTTTAAATATCCCCCATTTTGCAACTCACACTCATCCACAGCCCCTGAGTAAGTCAAGAACTGAAAAAACTCTCGTTGGTAACGGAGGTATACAGGACTAATTGGCCTAGCATCAGGTAACTTCCATACTTTGCACATCTTATCACTGTACCGCCAACACTGCTCGCCCTTAATAGGCATTGCATATATCCTGTTTACAGGCATTGAACAATTATTATGCGGATTGATTAATTTCCTACACTAGTAGTATATGGCCTTCAATGCATGCCTGAACTCGTTTCATCAGTAGATATTATTAAATTTACATACATTTTCGACTTAGCAATTATTATCCTCTATTATGACATATTGATCTCTAGTTCCAGCATATAGCCTAGTTTTTGACAATTTGTTACCTGCATGGTCCTATATTTTACACTATACCCTGTATTGCCTTATTCAAGGAAACCCTGTCTGTAAATGCACTTTATATATCTAAACTACTGTAAACTAGATTACTTTTAATCAATGTAATAAAATATATGTTTTTAATATTAATTATATTGTATTTTATGTCGCTTTGACTCTCACGGGTAGAGGATTCTTTTTTATTATTTCATGGGAGTCTTTTTGAGATATACAGATTTATTTTCTGTAGGTTTTACTTTTTCTTTCTTCAAATTATTCAGCATCATTTTTTTTCTAGAGATAACTAATTGTTTTGAAATTGACATTTTCTGACTTCTTTGAATTTTCCCAATATTTTGATTTGAAGAGAATAAATTTAAATGAATTGCATAGCAAACAAGCGGCACATTGCCTAGAAATTATGTGTAGGACATTGTGAGTTTCCTTTGAGTCATTTGAACATGATTTTAGCTCTGTAATGCAAACACAGCTTTTAAATGTCAAAATAAATTCAACCTATCTGTCAAAGGGAAAATGAATAGAAACCAGAGGTAACCAACAGTATACTTAACAAGAAAATACAAGAAACTACACCATCATACTTTTTAGGCTACCGAATTTGTATAGTCTAAAAATTGTTCATTTTGGTTGGTGGAGGAGATTCATGCATTGTTGCTGTTTATAAATATGTCATGCAAACACAAGAATCCATGACAATTTCATATGGTTTGGTGAAACAATTATCCCTGATTGGGGGATATAAAGGGCCCTTTGCTAAATAATAAAGTTTTTTTTATACTTTGTCCAACATTACGTTACCTACATACCTACTACCATAGGTTTTAATAACTTTTTTGAAACAAAGGTTATATTTTAGCCTCTTATTTTGCTTATTTCCTTCTGATGAAAAGCAACAACTTTTTTGCCATGTGGCTTTTCACCTCCAGGTTTTCAAGCTGTAAAATTGCTCCTCAGCGCTTTACCTTGCATGAGCAAAAACAATGAGGCCACTGTGTGGAATCATTGATGTGCCTTGGACTGGTTCGGGATGGGGAAGATCAGAATCCATTTTGTCTTCTCATCTCAATCTTTTGTTTCAAGTCCAGAATGTAGAGCTTTCACACTACAACTCACCTATGAATTTCAAAACTGCTCCTAAATTTCTGAGGCACTGAGATATCCTGAACCCAAACATATTTCTGCATAGTCACAGTCATAGAAATCACCATACTTTCCTATTTGACACAGGATGTAGCCTTCTTTCTTTAAGGTCAAGTGTGTACATAAATCCTGCTTACATTCAAATAAAGAATAATTTTGATGAACATTACACAGGTATCCTATCTCTTGATTCTCTAACATTGTTTATCATAGCATCTCTAATTTGGCCTTGCACATCAAATCTAGTGGGTCTGTTGTGTCCACAGTTAATTTGGCATCCCTGGGTGGACTGGAAAAATTTCTACTCCTGCGCAAATTACTTTGAGTAACGTCTCCTGGAACAGATAGATAAAATGGCCACTTCACAAAAAGCAAGGTAAGGGACTTCCTCCTACAATTTATCTGTACCTTCCTGGTGATGTTCTGTTTGTCCAGGGGAGTTGTATACTATGTCCAGTTACCTCAGAATGAGAGAGATTTAATATGTTAGTAAATGATGCAATGATGTTACTTCCTCAAGAAATTATTGTTTCTTGTTCTGTATAGTTCTGGTTGCACTAGTGTACTGCTCCAGTGTCAGCAGCCAAGACTGTTCTCCGGTCCCGGGAGGGGTCACACGGTCACTTGAAATACAAGGGGGGTATTTACAAGGGGTTTTGTGTTTAGAGTTCATGACGCCACCCCCACGGTGTGTGGTAAGGTGGGATACCACCGCTTCTATTGGGAGCCAGGTGTTTAACCCCTCCATAAGTAGGGGGAAAATTTCCCGGGGCTCGGTGAGGGAGAAGTGGGGATACCGTTGGGGAAGAAAGGTTCACTGCGTACTCACTCAGTCCAATAACGCTGAGACCGACAACTTCTAAACCGAAATTCTGAGCACCACTGCAGCAGGGAGGGATCACGTCTAGATCCGTGCCCGATGGTGTTGCTTGTTAGCCTGTGACCTTTTCCTTGGCACTGTCTTTACTGTTTGGCCCCTATAGTATAGAACTAGTCATGTCCCGCTCACCTGTATGGCTAACGGAGTGAGCTTACTCTCAGGGTTCACGCTTGGGATTTGCTGGACTATGTATTGGGAAAGTCCTATCTCCCTTGTTGTGCTAGTACCCTGATTTTGGAGTGGGTGGAGAACGAATCTTGAAGACTTTGTTCTCGTCGGGTAAATTACCAGGACACCTGAAGCTACTTCCCGGCCTAGGGTTCATGTACCCCGCCGTGCCCTGGCCCCTGCCCGGAGATGGCTCAAGGCAGCCGGCTGCCCTCCTCAGCAATCCGTGTCCCTTGACACAATCCCCTGCGACCGAAGTTCCAGCTCCTACCAGGCCCAGACCAACGTCTGCCACCTAGTAGTCTTCAGGAGCCCTGCTCCAAACCGGTGACCTCTCCCTCTCCCTCTGAGAGTCACCACTCCACACTCCTACTCTTGCCACTCCTTTTTCACTGCTCCTCTAACTTTCCCCTTACCAACCCCCAAGTGGGCGGCCCTATTCCCTTCAGGCTCCCCAATGGTGTGTCTGGTGGGTATGGTGCAAATTGTTCCTAGGGTTTTGACTGGATCTGATCTTAGCAACACCAAAGAACAGGGATCCGTAACCAAGGAGGATGTAGATACTGTGCAGAAGGGCAGGTTGCACAATACCCTGTGAAGACCTGATAGGCCAGGGCGTCACATGTACCCATTGTAAACTAAGACTAATGTTATAAAAACAGATGGGCATGTGGGAGATAAAAATCCTTTTTGTCTTCCTGTCTCCATTTTATGTTTCAAATTCTAACACAGAGTGTAGTCTTCTTTCTTCAAGGTTAAGGGTGTACATAAACCCTGCTTACATTCCAATAAAGTAGAATAATTTCCCTGAAGACTACACATATGTCCCGTCTCTTGATTCTTCAAGCTCATCTATCATATGATTTTTAATTTGGGCTTGCACATCAACACTAGTGGGTCCGCTGCTTCCATATAGATGAGGTCATGTCTTTTGAGCAGGATCAGGAGAAGGCGTATGAGGAGACATACTGTTGCTGCCTGGTGGTGAAAATAAATGTATAAATGGAGCTCCCAGTCAAGAATCCCTCATCTAGTCTCCCAGATGCAGTGGAGCATCAATGCTACAGAAACCAACTTTAAGTCCTGGAACATCCACTGCTTATTTTCATCCTGCAGGGCCTTCAGTGTCAAAGACTCGACTACAACCACGACTAAATCTTTCAGTTGTTTTTGAAGTTCCTCCACCAGCAGCATGTGTGACATTACCTCATTTAAAGCTGACATAAGTAAAAGCTGAGTTAGCCATTGAGGTTGTTTTTTACTCATACTGCCTGCAATGTGTCTCATCAATGCCAGCAACCTCCTAATCTCATCACCTCTACGCCTTGTCACCTCAATTTGGTTCCCAGTTTTGTTTAACAGAGAGCCATCATCATTATCATCTTCATTCATGATTCTGCTGACAAGTGCCTCATTTGTAATACCCATACACTCAACAATCATAGCGGATACTGTTGCAGCATTTTCATTTCTGATTGCAAACCTAACTAGTTTACAATGTTTCACTTTAAGGTTATGTGCTGTCCTGGTAGACCTCCGATGTCACGGTGGTGGCTTTGAATGGTGATATGGCTGTTCCGGGCGCGAGCGATAGGCTTTTAAAATGGGAAGAAAAAATAATATTTAAAAAAGGGAGAAAGAAAATAAATAAATAAATAGTTTGTGGTGCCAGTTGGGATGTTCAACTTTGGTATGTCCAGGCATTGCTGCAGGGCCCCAGGAGTTAGGTGGTGATGTGCTCTGCCAGAGGGTTGTCCTCTTGCCCCTCAACTAGGGCTTGGTGATGGGGATGTTGAGGTAGGGAATAATTCAGCCAGAGACAGGACAGGGAGCTTTTACCTCTTACAGTAGCTCTGCAAAATGTTATAACAGCATTCAATGATGGGGGTTCTTCCTGCCCTGATGAGAGTTGGTTCCTCTGCTGTATGGTGATAGGGAAATAGTAGCAGAGAACGAGTACACTATCTGGGAATAATTATCTTGGTATCCTGGTATTCCCAAAACAAGAACAATCTGGATTTGTTATCCCTTCTGACGAGCAGGTGACTGGAATCCTAAAAGAAAACTCACTATTTCTCCTAGAAGTGTCCAGACTCACACATGCCACTGTGCTCCCAGGAATTTTACTGTCCCTTGTAAAAAGGCTGCAGTCTCTCAGTTTTGTCCCTGACTTTGAAAGCACTGGTAACCTAGGGACTTATTGCTCGGATCTGGATCCGCGGTGACTCGAGGGGTCTCCGGACCCGAGAGGGGTCGCGCGGACACTCGAAATAAAGGGGGTTATTTACAGGGGATTTTGTAGTTAGAGTTCGTGACGCCACCCACGGTGTGTGGTAAGGTGGGATACCACCCTGCTGTTGGGAGCACCCGGTGGCGATGGAATGGCAGCCAGGTGTTTTAACCCCTCCATGGGTAGGGGGGTAGTGCCCAAGGGCTCAGTGATGGGGAGAGGGGAGCACCGTTGGGAAGGAAAGGGTCACTGCATACCCACTCAGTCCAATAACGCTGACACCGACAACTTGTAAACCAGAATTCTTAGCACCGCTGTAGCAGAGAGGGAGTACTCTGGGATCCCATGCCCGATGGTGTTGCTTGTTAACCTGTGACCTTTTCATTGGCACTTTCTTTACTCGTTGGCCCCTGTAGTATGGAACTAGTCGGGTCCCGCTCACCCTTATGGCTAACAGAGTGAGCTTGCTCTCAGGGTTCACGCTTGGGATTATCTAGACTATGTATTAGGAAAGTCCTATCCCCCTCATTGCGCTAGTACCTCGATTTTGGAGCGGGTGGAGGACGAATTGTGAAGTCTTCACCCTCGTCGGGCAAATTACCAGGACGCGTGAAACTACTTCATGGCCTAAGGTCCACGTATCCTGCCATGCCCTGGCCCCTGCCCGGAGATGGCTCAAGGTCGCCGGCTGCCCTGCTCGGCAGTTCCGTGCCCCTTGACATGATCCCCTACAACCAGGGTTCCAGCTCCAAACAGGCCCAGACCAACGTCTGTTACCTAGTAACTGAGGAGCCCAGCTCCTAACCTCCTCCAACAACTTGTGACCTCTCCTCTCGAGAGTCACCACTTGACTGACTACCCCTGACACTCCTGACCTCCCCTTACCAACGCCCCAAGTGTCCAGCCCTATTCCCTTCAGGCTGTCCACTGGTGTGTCTGGTGGGTGTGGTGCAGAGTGTTTCTAGGATTTTGATTAGCTTGTTCTTAGCAACACCACAGGCTAGGGATCCGTAACCATGGAGGAGATGGACACCACGCAGAAGGGCAGATTGCACAAGGCCAGGGCGTCACAACTACCTCCGCTGAACTTGACAGCTCCTTCCATTAGTACCCCGATTTTGGAGTGGGTGGAGGATGAATCATGAAGTCTTCGCCCTCGTCGGGTAAATTACCAGGACGCTTGAAGCTACTTCCCGGCCTAGGGTCCACGTACCCCACCGTGCCCTGGCCCCTGCCTAGAGATAGCTCAAGGCTGCCGGCTGCCCTGCTCGGCAGTTCCGTGGCCCTTGACACGATGCCCTGTGACCGGGGTTCCAGCTCCTACCAGGCCCAGAGCAACGCCTGCCACCTAGTAACTAGGAGCCCAGCTTCTAACCTCCTCCAACTAACGTGTGATCTCTCCTCTCAAGAGTCATCACTCAACTGACTACTCTTGACACTCCTGACCCTCCCTAACCAACCCCCGAAGTGGGCGGCCCTATTCCCTTCAGGCTACCCATTGGTGTGTCTGGTTGGTGTGGTGCAGACTGTTTCTAGGATTTTGATTAGCTTGTTCTTTGCAACACCAAAGGCCAGGGACCCGTAACTGAGGAGGAGTTGGACACCATGCAGAAGGGCAGATTGCACAATGTCCTGTGATGACCTGATAGGCCAGGGCGTCACACTTATATCCTGCAAAGTGTAGCTTGCCCTCCAAAGGATTTAGAAATAACCTCATGACTAGAGTTGAGCGATGTTCGAGGTTCGAGGTTCGCCAATTTCATGTTCAAGTGATTTTGGGGGTGCTTGAGATCAAACTCGAACTCGAGCTTTTTGCTAAAAACTCGACAGTTCGAGTTACGTTCGAGAACAGTTTGATCACCAAAAGCAGGGCTTTTTACAGCTACAGTGTGCAGGGAGCCAACGCTGGCAGCCTGTGGTAAGCTGGTAACCAAGATAAATATCGGGTATCCAAGCAAAGCGCTTTGCTTGGTAACCCGATATTTACCCTAGTTACGTGTGCAGGGAGCCGACACTTCCATACTGGGCTCCGCCCCCTCCTGCACTCAGCATGTACACACACACACTCACACTCACCTGTCCCCAGCCATGCAGTCCCCGGCACTGACGTCCTCAGCACCACATGGCCCTGCTAGACACCACCCACTTTGCTCTCCATCGCCCGCACACATGGCCTCGCTAGGCTCCACCCACTTCGCACTCCGCACACATTACCCCGCTTGGCTCCACCCACCTGGCACTCTGCACACATTACCCCACGTGGCTCCACCCACCTGACACTCTGCACACATTACCCCACTTGGCTCCACCCACCTCGCACTCCGCACACATGGCCCCGCTTGGCTCCACCCACCTCGCACGCCACACACATTACCCCGCTTGGCTCCACCCACCTTGCACTCCGCACACATTACTCCGCTTGGCTTCACCAACCTGGCACTCTGCACACATTACCCCGCTTGGCTCCACCCACCTCGCACTCCGCACACATTACCCCGCTCGGCTTACCTGCGGTGATGAAGCCCTGCCCTCCCGACCTCAGCGCTGTCACTGTCCTCCATGGCCGCCGCTTCACATTTCCTCTCTCTGCCGACCCGAGATTGTCACTAGCGGTGACGTCACAGGCTCCCACGATACTTGGTTGTGAAGGCGGCGGTCATTGAAGTCAGTGACAGCTCTGCTATCAGCAGTGCAGAAGATCGTCACCGCAGGTAATGTACCTCGCTCCTGACAGCAGCACTCGTCATGCCCTGCAGTGACCTGGGCTGACCTATTGATGTTAGCTCAGGTCACTGCATTGCTCTCTCAGTCAATATGGAACATTCTGTTCTTCATTGACTGGGACAGTGACTATGGTACGGATCGCCATGGGAACCCTTGGATTACAGCAGACCTGGATTTGTTTTTCTTTCTAATAAATTGGTGAAAGAGGGAATGTTTTGGCCAGTGTTTTTTCAAATAAAAATGTGTTTGTTGTCTATTTTTTTAATTACTGACTGGGTTGGTGATGTCGGGTATCTGATAGATGCCTGACCTCACGAACCCCAGGGCTTGATGCCAGTGACATTACACATCTAGTACTAGCCCCATATATTAACCCGTTTGCCACAACACCAGGGCACGGGATGAGCTGGGGCAAAGCACCAGGATTGGCACGTCTAATGGATGCGCCACTTCTGGGGCGGCTGCGGCCTGCTATTTTTAGGCTGAGGAGAGTCCAATAACCATGGACCTCCCTAGTCTGAGAATATCAGACCCCTGCTGTCCGCTTTACCTTGGCTGGTGATCCAATTTTTTGGGGGACCCACGTGGTTTTTTTTTTTTAAATTATTTATTTAATTTAAAATAACAGCGTGGGATGCCCTCAGTTTTGGATTACCAGCCAAGGTGAAGCTGCCAGCTGTGGTCTGCAAGCTGCAGATGTCTGCTTTACCCTAGCTGGCTACAAAAATAGGGGGAACCCCATGTCATTTTTTTTTTAATTTTTTTTTTATTTTATTTTTTTTGGTAAATACAAGGCTAAGCACCCCTTAGTGCCACATGAAAGGCACCAAAGGGTGCAAAATTACAAAATGCAGGAGAGTGGGACATTATGTGTCTTTCTGCCATTAAAATGACAGGAAAGACTGATATGAAGTGTACAAGCACAGGAAAATCACCAGAGCGCTCTACACTGTGAAAAGCAGTAGAAAATGGCACTAGAGTGAATATGTGACCGTCTCATGTAGGTTGAAGCTATAGATCCTGGGTAAATGTATGTATTTTCCCTCCTTCAGTTTTTTTGCAGTACGCAAAAAAAAAAAACGGAAGGCACACGGATGACAAACAGATGACATACTGACCGTCTATGGAACGGAAACGGATGCCACATGGATGCATCGTGAAAAAAAAGGACCGTTTTTTGCGGACCGCAAAAACGGATCGGTCATGTGAATGTAGCCTTATTCTGATCTACCGTTTATAAACAGCAGGCAGAAATAAGTGAATAGCGCCCCCCAGCGTCAGAAAATCTCCGGGGTTTCAGGGGTAGCTGAGACCCTGGAGATCATGATTCAGGCCGGTTTTTCCGGTCCCCGCTCACGTGATCACAGGTATACACCGTATACCGATGATCACGTTACAGTAAATGACAGCACCGGTAAAAAATTATTTATCTCCTATCTGGCATGAACAAACATGTCAGATGGGAGATAAATCTCCTCCCCGGTCCCCCGCTGTCGCGAAAGTCCCACCCCCCAACCCCCTCTCCCGGAAATCCAAGATGGCTACACACACAGCAGCGCGCCGGCCGCATTCAGCCTACTCCTCTGATTTCTGTCGCATGTGCCATGACACATGTGACAGAAAACTCCTCGCCAGGCCCTGCCAGGTCACCCACTATAACTCCACTGGTGTTCCCCGGTGACCCCCGTACCTGTGCAGCGTTGATCCCCGGTGGCCCCTCCTTCACAATATACGCTGCCGCATGCACAGAGCGGCTGTCAGCTCAGCTTCCTGTGTTCAAACACAGTGAGTGGCGGTAACCATGCATCTGTAAGCAACTGCAATGCCCTGCTCATGAGGTAAGGAACATAGTGGATCAGGAGAGCTATACTATATTTCCAAATGGAGGTATTTGATTTTATAGTTGCCCTGCTGAACGACTACCAAACATGAGAGTCCGTTATACGCCACAAGAAAACATGTCTAAATAGTGAGCTCTGTTGTGTAGTATTCATTCAGCAGGATAACTAGACTTAAAGGGGTATTCCATCTCCAAAATCCTATCCCCAATATATAGTAGGTGGAATAGCAATAATATCAGCAAATACAAATATTTGGAAATATAGAATAGTTCTCCTGATTAGGCATGCCCTTACCTCATGAGCAGGGTATTGCAGCTTTGGTAGCAACACTTACGACATGGACTCTGCTGCTGTGGACCCGGGGAGAGTGGGTGCAGATTCATTGCACCCACACTCCTCACATGGAGGGTCTGCACTCCTAGAAAATGGGGGATACGTTCCCTGAGCGTGTCCCCCCATATTCTAGACGGTCCAGAGTCATCATGGGACCCCCTTATTTTTTTCCTTACAATAAATTGGTGAAGGAGGGAATGTTTTGGGGAGTGTTTTTTCAAATACATTTTTTTTGTCTATCTGTTTTGTTAGTACTGACAGTTTGTGATGTCCGGTATCTGATAGACGCCATGACATCACAAACTGCTGGGCTTGATGTCAGGTGACCTTACAGCTAGTATCAACTCCATTTATTACCCCGTTTGCCATCAGGCACAGGATGAGCTGGAGTGAAGCGCCAGGATTGGCGCATCTAGTGGATGCGCCACTTCTGGGGCACCTGCGGCCTGCTATTTTTAGGCTGTGATGTGCCAATAACTATGGACCTTCCCACCCTGAGAATACCAAACCACAGCTGTCCGCTTTACCTTGGCTGCTGATCCAATTTGGGGGGGACCCTACTTTTTTTTTATTTATTATTATTTATAAAATAATTATAAAAAAGAGCCTGGGGTGACCTCCACATTAAATCCCCAACCATGGTAAAGCTGCCAGCTGTGCTTTTCAGGCTATAGCCGTCTGCTTTACCCTAGCTGGCTATCAAAAATGGGGGGACCCCACGACATTTTTTTTTTTTTTTAAAATTTTAAATAAAAAAAATTAATGGTCTTCCCTGTATTTTAATTGCCAGCCAAGGTAACGCCAGGCAGATAGAGGTGGCATCCCGTAGCTGTCTGCTTTAACTGCGCTAACAATCAAAAATACCGCAGGGCGTTACGTCATTTTTTTAATGATTTATTTTTACAGCACTGTCATGTTAGGCAATCAAAATACAGGGAAGCCCATTTTTTTTAGTTATTTAAATAAATAATAAAAAAAAAATATATGGGCTGCATTTTTTGTATTGCTAGATAAGGGTAATCCAAGCAGCTACTGGCTGCTAACCCCCACTGCTTGGTGTTACCTTCACTGTCAATGGAAAATCCAGGGAAGTATTTTATATTTTTTTTTCCCAAAAAAAAAAAGACGTGAGCTTCGCCATATTTTTGTATGCTAGCCAGGTACAGCAGGCAGGTACGGGCTTCCCCCAACCCCCAGCTGCCTATTTGTACCCGGCTGGGAACTAAAAATATAGGGAAGCCTTTTTTTTAATTATTTCATAAATTTCATGAAATGATAAAAAAAAAACACGTGGTCCCAACGTCTGTTTCGCCTGAGCGCTTTTTCGGGGGAGGTAACCTTACTCCTTCCCGCTAACACGCTTGGCACCCCTTCTTATCCTTTTTTGTTTCAGTTTCGGTTGTATATGGCTGATCAGGACTGTGGTCCAATACTTTCACTCCCGCCTTACCTCAGTGCTCCATGACTATTGTCTGATGAGCGCATATACAACTGTTTCTGAGTGGGACCGTTCACCTGCTGCCACGCTTTGCCTCCACACCAGGTATACCCTCAGTCTCCACTCGTGCTAGCGGTGCACTTCAGGCACCTTGCTCCCTCCCGCTGACACGCTTGGCACCCCTCCTTATCCTTTTTTGTTACAGTTTCTGTTGTGTATGACTGATTAGGACTGTGGTCCAATACTTTCACTCCCGCCTTACCTCAGTGCTCCATGACTATTGTCTGATGGGTGCATATACAACTGATTTTGAGTCTATGATTATTTGTTTACTCACCATACAGGTAATAGTGCCACTATCCTGTTTTTTACTGTTGTAACCATTTTCTTGATATTACGCCTTTACCTCTCTGTTACACGACTACTTTTACTATTCTTCTCATGTTAATTACTCATATTTTTTACCCTCCATTACTCCTGGTATATGTATGCATCACTGTTAGTCCCCATTATCCATAATTTTCTTAGTTCATTATCTTCCCTTTGGCACTCCCTGTTTTATACAGGCTTATGTATCTGGGCTTTTTTAATTCCCACCCATTTTTTCTTTTTGTGGACTACCAGTGGTGCACCCATTTTCCTCCCCCCTTCCTTTCTATTCTTTGGGGGCTCCCTGTGATTACCTCCACATGACTATATAGGACTCACTTTCAGGGGAATTCCCCTCTTTTTACCACCCTTCCACAAACTGTGTACAACTATTATCTTGAATACCACATTTGTGGTTTAAACGTGTTCCATGCTCATCTCTGTGGAGTATTAGTGCCACTTTTTACTCTCCTGGTTCATTGAACTTTGATTACTGTTTTTTACCATTATTGCAGGGCTTTTTCTTCTGTGGCAGTTAGGGTTGTTTTACTACAATTGTGTTCGATACTATGCTTGTGTGGCGCCCTGGACAAGTCAGGTCGTCACAGGTACTACACCAACACACCCCACACCCTGGTTAGGCACACCGAAGCCAAACACAACATCCTTGTTGCCTTCCTCCAGGGGCTGATGTCCACACCAGGGGGTGGGCCAGGCGGTTGGTCCCGCCCACCGAGGAGTTCACAGTCCTGGAGGCGAGAAAAGGAAGTGAGATCAGATCAGTTTGGGAGGTTGAGGAGTAAAGTGGCAGCAGAGCAGACTGACCGTGTCCAGGTGTGTGGCGCGGGCACAAACAGCAAGGTTGGCAGACGGTGGTGACCATCTGCAGGAGAGGCTGATTGGAGCGAACCGTAAGGACCGTGGACGGGCGGTGGCCCGGCGGTACCAGATCGGAGAGCAAAGAGAAGCCAGCACCATTCGGCAGGGCCTACGGACCCCGACCAGGCTAGGAGTCGCCGCAAATTGGTCAAATCCGTTAGCGAAGGGAACCTCCGGGGTTTCCCAGCAGTCAAGACCCGATTGAAGGCAACAGCTCACACCATAAAGGGAAACACAGTCACCGCCAAGGCTACAGTTCCCAGGGCCAGAGCCTGCGGGCAACAGTGGCTCCTTCAGCACCCATCCAAGCTGGGGAGCGGGTTACCGGTGGGAAGCCATTGGAACCGTACACAAAAACACAGGTGCAGGGAAAGGCAGTCACCATCAACCTACCGGGAGGAGAACAACCGCAGCCGTCTGTGGGACCCGTCCATCCAGCCGTTTGTTTCATCAGAGACTCCGTGTGTGTTACTGGCTGAGTGAGTGCCACCGTGCCGTGCGGCACAGCGCTGCCCCCGCGACCCTGCACCTCACCAGGCCCCGTAACCCACCTGCGAACCATCCCTACCCCATCACCGGGCCCCGGGACAATCAACCCCCTACCCACGGAGGGGAGAACCAACATCTAAGCTGCTCCCTGTCACCGCTCCCGGGATCCCCATCCAGAGCAGCGGTGGTGTCACCAACCTCACCACAACCGTGGGTGGCATCACAGACAATATCCCTAAACCAAACTACCCCCTTTCACTCACGGGCGAGGGACGCCGCTCGAGTCCCCGGGATCTGGCACACCGCTCGAGCCACCACCGAGCAGCAGCAGGAGCAGTAGCTGGACCCGAGCAGTGGGTGAGCGCAGCGTTCCCTCCTCCGCCCGCGACAACTTGGCGTCACGAACAGGATCTTACCGCTCTGCCATCTGGTAGAGGTGCACCTTGTGACCGCCGGAGGGGTCCGGCCAAAAATTTTGAGAAGCCGCCATTTTGGGAGCGAAAAGTCCCCGCTCGAGCGTCCCCTCGAGCAGTGGAGGCGCGAAAGCCGAAACCCCGCCCCTGTAGAGGAGGTACCGGAAAAAGACTAAGGGGGATGGAAACAAGATGTCTGTGCCCGACTGAGCCGCTGGAGGAGCGGCTGTCGCAGCCACAGTGGCACCCGCGGATGGAAATGGGCCCGCCCAGGCCCCGGCCGCAGTGGCGGGAGGTGCCGTGGCCCCAGCTCTCGCTCAGGTGATGCCGTTCTCCTTGCCCTATGTGCCCGGAGCTACCTGGCTGCCGCAGTACGATGGGAAACCTGATGCGTTGCAGGTCTTCCGGAAGAAGCTTAGCCCGCTACTAGAACTGTACCCCCTAACTGATAAGCAACGTGCAGCGGTAGTGCTGGGGCAGCTAACCGGCGCGGCTGAGCAGGAGGCGGAGACCTGGGCCGAGGGGGACCGGTCCTCTGTAGCCACCATCTTTGAGAAGCTACAGACTGCCTTTGAGACCCGTACCGAAGCCGAGCTGCGGATGCAGTTTTACCAATGCCGGCAACGGCCCGCGGATAGCATTCAGGACAACGCCTTGTGTCTGCAAACCGCCCTCCGCACCCTGAAGTGGGTAGACACCATCAATGATGCGGACAGCAACAAAATGCTAGTGGAACAGTTTGTACAGGGGATGAGGTCCTCGGAGGACCGCCAGCGACTCTGGCTATGGGCCCTAGAACACCCTGATGTGGGCTTTGCCGTGATAAAGGAATGGGCCATTAAAGCTCTGCAGCCTCCAGCATCGGAAGTCCCTGAGGCAGCCCCATGGCCAGCTGAGACGGCTCCCATCATAGTGGCTCCTGTCCTCCCAACACCTCCGGCACCTGCAGCCCCAAGCGGAATGATGGAGGAACTGGCTGCCCAAGTCCGCCGCATGGATGGGGACCTCGCCAAGATCCTCGCCACACTCCAGCCTCCGACCAGGTCCCAGCCCCCGGGGAAGATACAGCTCGCCGACAGCCCCGAGGACGTCTCCTGGATGCAGCGGAGAAGGGCCAATGACTCACGGTATGGACCTCCGATTTGTTACAGGTGCAGCAAGCCCGGCCACTACTCCCGACGGTGTCCGTTAAACGAGCAACCCCTGGGGCCACGGGCCAATCCTCAGGAGTAGAACCTAGTGGCCCCCCCGACTGGCGGGACCGGTACATCGGAGCCCGGCCCATCATCCCCGTGGCAGTGGACGGTATCCCGCTGATGGCTCTCCTGGACACTGGATAGCAGGTAACCACAATACCATACACACTGTATCAGCGGTATTGGGGAAAGGACGAACTAGCCCCCCCAGATGCCAGTATGACACTAATTGCCGCTGATGAACTCCCGTTGACCCAAGTGGGGTACAAACAAGTGGCCATGACTGTGGGACGAGCGGAACTGCAACACCAGGGTTTGATTGTGATAATGAATAAACCCAGTGATCATAACCCGAAGGTGGTGCTGGGGACTAATATGATGGAGCACTGTATGAGTGACGTGCTGACCCTACTGCAGCAGCTGACCGCCACAGCAGCGGGGAGCCGACAGAGAGCTGTGCAGCGTGAGATTCGGGCCCTGATGCATCGCCAACATGTGAACTCGACAGGAGGAGAGATTGGTGGAGTGAGAGTGATGGATGCTGCCCCTTTGATTGTGCCTCCCAGGAGCGAGATGATGATTTGGTGTAGGGCAGTGGTAGGGCCCCAAAAGTGAGACTACCCCACCATGATAGAGCCCATGTCCTCCGAACACTGGCCCACAGTAATGGCCGCCCGAGGGGTGGTAGATGTCAAAAAGGGGAGAGGGCCCGTGTGAGTACTGAACTGTGGGGAGGAAGAAGTTAGGCTTCCCCGGTACGCTACCCTTGCTAAATTGCTCACTCTAGGTCCCCACACCATCCATGAAGCCGTTCCCCCGATCGCACCGCCTGCTGCCAGTCCCCACCCATCCCTGGGGGAGTTAGGCGAATGGTGTCGAGAGCTACACGTCGGCACTGATGATACCCCCACACACCACAAGGAAGGGGTATACCGGGTGGTACAGGTGTATGAGCGAGTTTTTAGCAAGCAACCCCTAGATTTTGGGCAGATTAAAGGGGTCCAACACCACATCCCTACCGGTACCCACCCCCCTATCAAGGAGAGATACAGGCCTATTCCCCCTGCACACTACCAATGCGCCAAAGACATGCTGAGGAACATGAAGGAGGCAGGGGTTATTAGGGACAGTTGTAGTCCCTGGGCCGCCCTGTTGGTGCTGGTTAAGAAGAAGGATGGTACCATGCGGATGTGTGTAGATTACCGGAAGATTAATCAGATAACGCATAAAGATGCTTACCCTCTGCCCCGCATTGAAGATTCCCTGACCGCGCTGAGAACCGCTAACTACTTCTCCACCCTTGACCTCACCAGCTGGTACTGGCAGGTAGCCGTGGCACTGGAAGACCGAGAGAAGACTGCCTTCGCCACTCCTATGGGACTCTGCGAGTTCAATAGCATGCCGTTCGGGCTGTGCAATGCCCCTGGAACCTTCCAATGGCTGATGGAATGCTGTCTGGGGCACCTAAACTTCGAGACCGTCTTGCTGTACTTGGATGATGTGATTGTGTACTCACAGACGTATGAAGCCCACCTGGAGCCCCTAGCCGAGATGTTCGCATCCCTTGCTAAGTATGGGATGAAGTTGAAGCCCTCAAAGTGTCATCTGCTGAAACCTAGAGTGCAGTACCTAGGACATGTGGTTGGTGCGGAAGGTGTCGCCCCCGACCCCGAGAAGATCGCCGCCATCCAAGACTGGCCGAGACCGACCACAGTGAGGGAAGTGAGGCAGTTTCTGGGCCTGGTGGGATATTACCGTCGCTTCATTAAGGGGTACACGACGATGGCTGCCCCCATGCAAGACCTCCTCGTGGGACAGACCAAGGGTGGTAGACCCCTAGGAGCCCCATTGGTGTGGGAAGAAAAGCATGAGGAATCCTTCTGCCAGCTGAGAGCGGCCCTGACTGGAGAGGAAATCCTAGCGTACCCTGACTACAGCCGCCCATTCATCCTCTACACCGATGCCAGCAATGTGGGTTTGGGGGCTGTCCTATCCTAGGTCCAAGAAGGAAGGGAGAAGGTGATTGCTTATGCTAGCGGAAAACACCGACCGACTGAGAGGAACCCTGATAACTACAGCTTTTTCAAGCTTGAGCTCCTGGCACTAGTGTGGGCTATCACCGAGCGGTTCCGCCATTACCTGGCAGCAGCCAAATTCACCGCTTTCACGGACAATAACCCGCTGACCCACCTGGACACAGCCAAGTTGGGCGCGTTGGAGCAGCGGTGGGTGGCCAGGCTAGCCAACTACGATTTCACCATCAAGTATCAGGACGGCCGCGCCAACGTTAATGCCGATGCACTCTCTTGGATGCCCCACCTGTCGGAGGAAGGGCCAGAGGATGACGACCTCGAAGAGATTGAGTTGCCTGCGTTTCACCGGCCGTTGACTGAGAAGGTGCATGTCCATCAACAACGGGTGAACCTGGATCCGCTGCCCAGTCAGGAGTGGCAGGAAGCTCAGGACCAGGCACCTGCTGTCCGCCTAGTCAAGACCCTGGTGGAACAGGGTTCTGCTGGGATAGACCCTGCCACCCCTGCCGAAGCCCAACGCCTGTGGCGAGAACGGACCCGGCTGTACCTACACCAGGGGAAGTTGTATCGTGAGCTGATTAACCGAAGACCCACGAGAAGATCCACCAGCTGGTGATTCCCCAGGCTAACGTGCCCACCGTCCTGCAAGCATACCATGATGGTTCTGGGCACTTCGGGTGGAAGAAGCTGGAGCTGTTGTTGAGAGAGCGGTTCTATTGGAGTGGAATGCGGGAATCTGTAGAGGCCTGGTGCAGAGAATGTGGCCACTGCGCGTTGAGAAGGAAGGACGAGGCCAGCCAGAAGGCACCCCTACACCCGATCATTACGCATCAACCGCTGGAGCTGGTTGCCCTTGACTAGAGTTGAGCGCGGTTCGCGGTTTGAGGTTCTCCAGTTCGAGGCTCGAGTGATTTTGGGGGCTGTTCTAGATCGAACTAGAACTCGAGCTTTTTGCAAAAGCTCGATAGTTCTAGATACGTTCGAGAACGGTTCTAGCAGCAAAAAGCAGGGCTTTTTACAGCTACAGTGTGCAGGAGCCATCGCTGGCAGCCTGCCACAAGCTGGTAACCAAGATAAACATCGGGTATCCAAGCAAAGCGCTTTGGTTAGTAAACCGATGTTTATCCTAGTTACGTGCAGGAAGCCCACACTTCCCCGCTCAGCTCGCTCCACCCCCTCCTGCCCGCGGCATGTACACATACATACACACACACACACACACACACACACACTCTGCACACATGGTCCCGCTCGGCTTACCTGCGGTGATGAAGTCCCGCCATCCCGACCTCAGCGCCGTCACTGTCCTTCATGGCCGCCGCTTGTCACATCACCTTCTCTCGCTTCCGACCCGAGACTGACTAGCGGTGACGTCACGGGCCTCTCGCGATATTTGGCTGTGAAGGCGGCGGTCATTGAACTCAGTGACAGGTGCTGTCAGTGTGCTGGAGATCAGCGCAGTTAATGTACCTCGCTGACAGCAGCACTTGTCATCCCCTGCAGTGACCTGGGCTGACCCATTGATGTTAGCTCAGGTCACTGCATTGCTCTCCCAGCCAATGGGGAACATTCTGCTCTTCATTGACTGGGACAGTGTGGATCGTCATGGCAACCCCTTGGATTACACCAGACCTGGATTTGTTTTTCTTTCTAATAAATTGGTTAAAGAGGGAATGTTTTGGGGAGTGTTTTTTCAAATAAAAATGTGTTTGTCGTCTATTTTTTTTTATTACTGACTGGGTTGGTGATGTCGGGTATCTGATAGACGCCTGACCTCACCAACCCCAGGGCTTGATGCCAGGTGACATTACACATCTGGTATTAACCCCATATATTACCCCGTTTGCCACCGCACCAGGGCGCGGGATGAGCTGGGGCGAAGCACCAGGATTGGCGCATCTAATGGATGCGCCACTTCTGGGGCAGCTGCGGCCTGCTATTTTTAGGCTGTGAAGGCCCAATAACTATGGACCTTCCCACCCTGAGAATACCAGACCACAGCTGTCCGCTTTACCTTGGCTGGTGATCCAATTTGGGGGGGACCCTACTTTTTTTGTGTAATTATTAATATATAAAATAAGTATAAAAAAAGAGCCTGGGGGGACCTCCACATTGGATCCCCAACCACGGTAAAGCTGCCAGCTGTGGTTTTCAGGCTACAGCCGTCTGCTTTACCCTAGCTGGCTATCAAAAATGGGGGGACCCAACGTCCTTTTTTTTTTTAACTATTTTTTAAATAGAAAAAATTAATGGGCTTCCCTGTATTTTGATTGCCAACCAAGGTAACGGCAGGCAGATGGGGGTGGCAACCCATAGCTGTCTGCTTTATCTGCGCTGAGAATCAAAAATACCGCGGAGTGCTACGTCATTTTTTTTAAAGATTTATTTTTACAGCACTGTGATGTGCAGCAATCAAAATACAGGGAAGCTCATTTTGTTTTTAGTTATTTAAATAAATAATTAAAAAAAATATATATGGGCTCCCGCTGCATTTTTTGTATTGCTAGCTAAGGGTAATCCAAGCAGCTACTGGCTGCTAACCCCCACTGCTTGGTGTTACCTTCACTGGCAATGTAAAATCCAGGGAAGCATTTTTTATTTTTTTTGCCAAAAAACTACAAAAAAAGGACGTGAGCTTCGCCATATTTTTGTATGCTAGCCAGGTATAGCAGGCAGGTGCTGGAAGAGTTGGATACTGCGCCAGAAGATGGCGCTTCTATGAAAATGCCATTTTCTGAGGCGGCTGCAGACTGCAATTCGCAGCAGTGGGGCCCAGAAAGCTCAGGCCAACCTGTGCTGCGGATTCCAATCCCCAGCTGCCTAGTTGTACCTGGCTGGACACAAAAATGGGGCGAAGCCTACGTCATTTGTTTTCTAATTATTTCATGAAATTCATGAAATAATAAAAAAAGGGCTTCCCTTTATTTTTGGTTCCCAGCCGGGTACAAATAGGCAACTGGGGGTTGGGGGCAGCCGTACCTGCCTGCTGTACCTGGCTAGCATACAAAAATATGGCAAAGCCCACATAATTTTTTCAGGGGGCAAAAAACTTCTGCATACAGTCCTGGATGGAGTATGCTGAGCCTTGTAGTTCTGCAGCTGCTGTCTGTCTGTATGGAGAAGAGCAGACAGCAGCTGCAGAACTACAAGGCTCAGCATACTCCATCCAGGACTGTATGCAGAGGTTTTTTGCCCACCAAAAAAATGACGTGGGCTTCGCCATATTTTTGTATGCTAGCCAGGTACAGCAGGCAGCCACGGGCTGCCTCCAACCCCCAGTTGCCTATTTGTACCCGGCTGGGAACCAAAAATATAGGGAAGCCCGTTTTTTTTAATTATTTCACTTATTTCATGAAATAATTAAAAAACAAATGACGTGGGCTTCGCCCCATTTTTGTGTCCAGCCAGGTACAACTAGGCAGCTGGGGATTGGAATCCGCAGCACAGGTTAGCCCGAGGTTTCTGGGCGCCTCTGCTGCGAATTTCAGTCCGCAGCCGTCCCAGAAAATGGCGCTCTCATAGAAGCGCCATCATCTGGCGCTGTATCCAACTCTTCCAACAGCCCTGGAGCCGGGTGGCTTGTTGGGTAATCATGAGTTAATACTGGCTTTGTTTTACTAGCCAGTATTAAGCCAGAGATTCTTAATGTCAGGCACGTTTGACCCGGCCATTAAGAATCTCCAATAAAGGGTTAAAAAAAAGACACCACACAGAGAAAAAATACTTTAATAGAAATAAATACACAGACACATTAGAGACTCCATCTTTATTACCCCCTGTCAGCCCAATAAATCCCCAATAAACCAGCGCTGATAAGAGGTTTTTAATAGAGGCTTAAATTATAAGCAGCAATTTCAGCGTTCCAAGTGCCTTTAAATGAATTTGAAGAAACTGCACTTCAGGATTGTAGTGAGGATTGTAGTGAGGATGAGGTGCCCCAGCTCATCACTTGATGAGCTGGGGCACCTCATCCTCACTACAATCCTCACTAGTGTAGTAGTAGTGACGATTGTAGTGAGGATGAGGTGCCCCAGCCCATCACTTGATGAGCTGGGGCACCTCATCCTCACTACAATCCTCACTACAATCGGGAAGCAGCGTGCAGCCTTCACTCTGTGAGTGATCAGTGCTGCTAGCGGTAACAGCGGTAACGCTGACAGACGCGTTACCATAGCAACAGTGCTCCCGGAGCCGCGGTTAGCGGTGACGTCACCGCTAACTGCGTTGCTATGGCAACGGTGATCTCCGTTAATGACCGGCTGTGTCAGCTGGTCCCTAACGGAACGGGGAGTCGACCGTGTGCTAGAGCATATCGCCGGTACACGGCGATACACAAATGTGCACCGTGTACCGGAGAGATGCACTCGCAGGTCCTACATGACGCATCATAGTCATGTGACCAGTCTGTAGCCAATGAGATAATAGCCACGACACTGGTCACATGGCTATTTTGACGTCACGATAGGTCCTGCTTCTCTGCTGGCAGTGCCGGTCACCGGGAGGATTCAGCGATCATCGGATGGAATAGCGGCAGGAGACAGAGTGCAGGAGGGATCGCGGGGACCGGTAAGTGTTATGGCAATGTTTATTTACTGTATGTGTACATTTATAATGCATTTTTATGTGTTTGTGATTGCCTCCCATTATAGCCTATTGGTTCGAGTTCGGTTCGTCGAACGTTCGATGAACCGAACTCGAACGGGAGCTCCGTTCGGCGAACCGACCTCGAGCCGAACCGCGACCGGTTCGCTCATCTCTACCCTTGAACATGTAAAGCTCACCCCCAGCCGAAGTGGGTACACCTACACTCTGATCATTGTAGACCACTATTCAAGGTTCATGGTGGTTGTCCCAGTTAAAGACCTAACCGGCCGTACCGCCGCTAGAGCGTTCCAGGCTTATTTCTGCCGACCACATGGGTACCCCGAGAAGGTGCTTACTGACCAAGGTCCGACCTTTGAAGCGGAGGTATTGCAAGAATTCTGCCAGTTGTACGGCTAGAAGAAAATCCGGACCACACCTTACCATGCCCAAACCAACGGCATGTGTGAAAAGATGAACCACCTGGTCCTGGGCCTCCTCAAGACGTTACCACTGGAAGAGCGGAACCTGTGGCCGGAGAAGCTACCTGACCTGGTCGATATGTATAACAACATCCCTTCCAGCTCTACGAAATGCACTCCAGCATATCTGATGAGAGCTCGTCCTGGCCGGCTACCAGTGGATTTGGAAATGGGCCTGGAAGCTCCAGAAGCACTCCCTTCGACAGCTGAATGGGACACTCGGCGGAGAGCACAGTACCGACAGGTCCAGGAATATGTTGAGAAGAACTTGTGCTGGAGTCGGGGACAACAGGAGCAGTGCTTCAACAAGAAGGCGCCTGCCGGTCCCTTCCAGCCTGGGGATGTAGTGCTGAAGCGAAAAAGAAGGACCCACAAGCTGGATGATCAATGGGAAAAGACCCCGTATGTGGTACAGCCTACAGGATGGGAGAATGGGAAGGCCTACCAGATCAGCCATGAGGTAATCCACACCATGATGGGTGATTTTCCAGCAGACTGGCCTACACAGAACGGTGCAGTGATTCTTCCAGTGATACTGTTCCCACAACCCGTGGATGAAGAAGTGATGGAAGTGGTCAACCACGAGCCAGTGCCCAGGGATGTACCTGTACCCAGCTCCCCTACGCCTCCGCCTGCCCCACGTGATAGCAGGGAGGAGGAACTGATTGTTCCCTCTGCCCCACTGCCTGTCAACACTGACACCGGACCCCGAAGGTCCACTCGTCCCAACCTAGGTAGACCCCCACTTAGGTATAGGGAAACTACTCTTTAAAGGGGGAGCTTTATGTGTTGAGTGCACCAGTTTGAAAGTTTGTGAATGATAAAAGGAATCAACCGAAGAAGTTTACCTGATTGAACCGTGATTAAATCGGCCGTTGCCGGCAACTGTTGTCCCCGTGGGGACTGTCTACAATCCTTGCGTAAGGAACTGCTTACGGACAAGCCCAAGAACTTGCAGGGCACCCACAAACTGAGTGGTATGTAAATAAAAATGTTTGTTGGCTTTATACCGTTGCCGCCTCCGGAGAGGCTGATTTGGGAGGATGGGCCTGGAGGAAAGTGATGGCCCAGGCCCGCCACTACCGTAACCGGTGGCGATCCTCCGGGGCTTCAGGGGTTCCCCATGGATGTGGGTCCCCTGAAAGGGACAGTACCCGCTTGGGCAGCTTGGTTCTGGACTGGTGTAAAGGGGTGCTGCCCACTTCTTAGGGGCAGCATCAGGGCCAGGTTGTTGGGGTGGGAGAAGAGCGGAAGCGGTACCGTTATAAAATGTTTGTGATGTTTTACATGTTTTACCGTTTTCTATATCTTTTTCAGTTTGTGAAAATAAAACCGGTGATGGACGGGCAGCCCGCGGACCGTCTGTTTTTTACTAAGGGGGAATGTGACGCCCTGGACAAGCCAGGTCGTCACAGGTACTATACCAACACACCCCACACCCCGGTTAGGCACACCAAAGCCAAACACAAAATCCTTGTTGCCTTCCTCCAGGGGCTGATGTCCACACCAGGGGGTGGGCCAGGCAGTTGGTCCCGCCCACCGAGGTGTTCACAGTCCTGGAGGCGGGAAAAGGAAGTGAGATCAGATCAGTTTGGGAGGTTGAGGAGTAAAGTGGTAGCAGAGCAGACTGACCGTGTCCGGGTGTGTGGCCCGGGCACAAACAGCAAGGTTGGCAGATGGTGGTGACCGTCTGCAGGAGAGGCCAATTGGAGCGAACCGCAAGGACCGTGGACGGGCGGTGGCCCGGCGGTACCGGATCGGAGAGCAAAGAGAAGCCAGCACCATTCGGCAGGGCCTACGGACCCCGACCAGGCTAGGAGTCGCCGCAAATTGGTCTAATCCATTAGCGAAGGGAACCTCCGGGGTTTCCCAGCAGTCAAGACCCGATTGAAGGCAACTGCTCACACCGTAAAGGGAAACACAGTCACCGCCAAGGCTACAGTTCCCAGGGCCAGAGCCTGCGGGCAACAGTGGCTCCTTCAGCACCCATCCAAGCTGGGGAGCGGGTTAACGGTGGGAAGCCATTGGAACCGTACACAAAACACAGGTGCAGGGAAAGGCAGTCACCATCAACCTACCGGGAGGAGAACAACCGCAGCCGTCTGTGGGACCCGTCCATCCAGCCGTTTGTTTCATCAGAGACTCCGTGTGTGTTACTGGCTGAGTGAGTACCACCGTGCCGTGCGGCACAGCGCTGCCCCCGCGACCCTGCACCCCACCAGGCCCCGTAACCTGCCTGCCAACCATCCCTACCCCATCACCGGGCCCCGGGACAATCAACCCCCTACCCACGGAGGGGAGAACCAACATCTAAGCTGCTCCCTGTCACCGCTCCTGGGATCCCCGTCCAGAGCAGCGGTGGTGTCACCAACCTCACCACAACCGTGGGTGGCGTCACGGACAATATCCCTAAACCAAACCACCCCCTTTCACTCACGGGCGAGGAACGCCGCTCGAGTCCCCGGGATCTGGCCCACCGCTTGAGCCACCACCGAGCAGCAGCAGCAGCAGTAGCCGGACCCGAGCAGTGGGTGAGCGCAGCGTCCCCTCCTCCGCCCGCGACACTTGTTTCCCTTTATCCATCTATGACCCTGTGATTTCATCCTTGCTTATTCTATATTGCAAATACTGTGACTTTTGTGAGATTAATATTTTTAATGATATTCTCAATAAAATGTATAATCTTTTTTGCAATATTCTTGTGCCATAATTTCTTCTTTGTCCTCTTTGTTCATAATGTTTCTTGAAGTTGGCACCCTCCCTGTGGGAATTTTTCCCCAGTGTATATACTGACTAGCCATGCAATTTTTGTTTACCATATCTCATTAAGTCTAGCAATACATGTTACACAGATGGAAATATATATATAGTTATTATCTGTGGCGACTAGGCACAGGGCGCCACATTTATTTAACTTGTGTTGCATTTTAGTTAGCTAAAAGTTTTCAAAAACATCTAAAACTTAAGAGTTTGAAAAAAACAAAAAGGCTAAAAATTTGCAACTGATTTACTAGTCGCAATTAACAATTGTAGGTATCACAACAATGCTGCTCACTGCTGTTGCAAATGTACCGCCCCGCAGGCCCGGCTGCGACTGCCGAGCCGCTCGGATCCGTGCTCGTACTGCGGGTGGTGCCTCGAGCTTCTCACGGACCTGGGGGTCACGTCGCTCTGCAAGGGAGTTGGCGCTACACGCGGGGATTTGGGGTATTTGGATTTGAGGTGATAGTTCGTGACACCACCCACGGGTTGTGGTGATTGTAGGCACCACCGCTGCGGTGAAGGTGTGGGGGCCCCCGGGAGCGGTGTAGTAGCGCAGCTAGGTGTTGACCCCTCCGTGGGTAGGGGATGTTAGTCCTGGGGTCTGGTGGGCCGAGGCCCGGGTGCAGGGTGTAGTGTTGTGGTGCAGCGAGGCGCGGTGCCTGATGGCACTGGTGTACTCACTCTGACACAAGACACTGGAGTCGCTGGTAAACCAAACGGGGTGATGAACGGGGGCCGTAGCCAGCTGCAGCTTTTCCCAGGTTAGGTTAGTAATGTCCGCCTTTCTCCTGCACTTTTATATGTGAATATTAACTCCTGTGCCTAGGCACCAGTAGTCCGCTCCCCGGCATGTATCTGTCGTAGGATCCCGATTGCCCGCAGATGCTGACCCTTAGGATCTCTGGCCCATGGCGGTGGCACTTATCCGGAATGGTTGGGCTGTTGCCTTCAATTGGGACTTAGGTGGGAATGAACCCCTGAGGTCCAGACCGCAATCAGTTAATTTGACTATGGCAGTGGCTTCTAGCCTATTTCGGGGTCTGAGTACCCTGCCTGGTGCTCCGGTATCCAATTGGCTCCCCGGTTCGGTTCCGGCGGGCCACTACCCTGTCCCGGTCCTTTACGGTTCCACCGGTCGTATTCCCGGTCTCCTGCAGGCAGCCACTACCGTCTGCCTCCTTGCCAATGGTGACTGGGCTCCAACCCAGCCACTGGAGTAGTCTTTGGCAGGCCTGAGCACAGGTCTGCTTCAGGACTTGAACTTGACTCTCACCCTCTCCTCGCCACTTCTACTACTACAACTACTCTGTTTCTCCCGCCTCCAGGCCTGTGAACTCCTCGGTGGGTGGAGCCAGCCGCCTGGCTTCACCCCCCCTGGTGTGGACATCAAACCTGGAGGGTGGTGACAAGGCTTTTAGTTTGACTGCTGTTACCTAACTGTGGAAGGGGGGGGGGGGGGGGGAATGTGTTATTGTGTCTACCTGGGACGACCTGGATAGTCCAGGGCGTCACACAAACTACTTTATTTGATTTGTGCAGATAACTCATTATTTACGGTTAAGCCTTTCTTCTCAAGGGCTGGAGAATTTTAAACCAAAAATTGGGTAAGTTGCTAAACAAAGTTGAAAAACAAAGTAAACCTTATATTTTGCTGCAAAATGTATGCTAAACCCAAGCATGGCATCGTGACTGATATGTCTAGGCGATAAAAAGAAAAACTAATATCACAGATAAGAATGTGAATGTCTTGCCACTAGTTGAAGCTCTAAACACATCCATGACTGTACTATTGTAGATGCTTCCTTCTCGCTATGCACTAATCCCTTCATCCCACAGATTCCCCTTTTAATGATGACATGACACCCGCTTGGATAATTTGGCCAAATCGGCCTTTATTATACAAACATGACATTAAATAAATATCTTTCTCTAAAGCGAGGAGGGTTCTTGGAGCTCCAAAACCTGGCGGACGTTCCCATAAAATTGATAAACCATCCGGAGTTGTCCCCAGCCGCAAACGACCACAAGCTCGGGGACACCATGACCGGAAAACCATTTCCCTAACACCGACTCCCAGGGGACCCCACCCTGGAGAGCCCCAAAGTCTGCCAGGTAATTACCATTCCAAATAAAAGAAGGGGGGTTACCATCCACCTGATGTACAACCCCCCACCACCATTTTACCACCAACTCCAAGAACCCCACCTCACTACCGCAACATGACAGAAAATAAATAAAATACCTGGCCGAAATGACGCCGACACATTACTAAAATATACAAAACTTTCTCCTGATGAAAACCCACACACCCAGCATAACACAGGGCGGGAGGGCGGGACCTTTTCTGCTGGCTTCACATGCTGTTCTGATAGTACCCACCCCTTCTACTGATTCTATATTCCCAACTGACCACCCCTAGCACTTAAACCCAGCCCCCTAAACTTCTGACCCCCCACAGCCCGCGCTTTCTTTCCCTGCAACCAGAGTTAACCCCTCGTTGCCCTTCAAAGTCAGTCATGAGTCACTTTGCCCATGGCTCCGCTGTGGGCTCCGTTCAGCCTTGACTGTACTATTGTAGATGCTTCCTTCTCGCTATGCACTAATCCCTTCATCCCACAGATTCCCCTTTTAATGATGACATGACACCCGCTTGGATAATTTGGCCAAATCGGCCTTTATTATACAAACATGACATTAAATAAATATCTTTCTCTAAAGCGAGGAGGGTTCTTGGAGCTCCAAAACCTGGCGGACGTTCCCATAAAATTGATAAACCATCCGGAGTTGTCCCCAGCCGCAAACGACCACAAGCTCGGGGACACCATGACCGGAAAACCATTTCCCTAACACCGACTCCCAGGGGACCCCACCCTGGAGAGCCCCAAAGTCTGCCAGGTAATTACCATTCCAAATAAAAGAAGGGGGGTTACCATCCACCTGATGTACAACCCCCCACCACCATTTTACCACCAACTCCAAGAACCCCACCTCACTACCGCCACCACGAGCATTACCTGAGACCTCATAATGCGAGTCACCCCACCAACAAAGCACTCGCTCCACCTTCCTGAACACCTGCTAACCACAGGTGCATCCACCGCGCCAACCTGTCCGTTCCAAGCCAAGAAACTCCCCACTTCCCTATCCACCTTAATTTCAGTCCTGTCGATCCCCTCTATCGACCGAACCACCAGTAAGGTTTTGTAGGCACAATATCCGACCGCATCATCTTCACCTCTCGGGGAGGCGGAGCATAGCTGCAGTAAACCTTGGCAAATAACTCCAAGTTAATCCCCCATAGGGGGATATCCCCACATCATTTTCACCCGTGTGCAACACCAGCACATCAGGGGCAGGATCCAACCTTAAAATGGTGAAAATCCAGTGTTACCGTAGACCACTCATACCTGGAACCAGATCCAAAGCACTAGAACGTGATCTCTCAACCAACCCAGCTGGCACTCATCCCTCCCCTCATCTGCCATCAGCCCCCCCCGAATTCAGGGCAGTGAACCAATTATCCAACCAGTGGTGCACCGCCTAGTAGAACGTAGAAAAAACGGGGGGGGGAACATTTTTCCTTTTTTTTTTTTTTTTTTTTTAATTATACTTTTGCAGGAAGTCCCCCACTTTTCCACCTTGGTTGAGGCCCAAGGCCACCAATGGGTCTGAACGATCACCCCCCCAACAAAAATAAATACCCCCTGCAACACTCTACCGACCGCCTTATCAACCTCTTTACTGCTCACAACCTGACCCCCCCCATTTTTTAATATTTATTTAAGATGTATTCAGTTTGACCATTCCAACCAAACATTCCATGGGGTAGGTTAACCCCACAACAACCTGACTCAACATGCCACCTCCACTTGACGATGGAGCCACCAATTCCCCTAATTCCCCAAAGAGCAACTAAGAACAACTAGCCGAAAACCACTTCACCTCAAATGGGGGAATTACTCCCTGGTCTTGGCAGTGCCCACTGTTCCAAGCAATTAACCAGTCCAGTTACATAGTTACATAGTTACTTAGGTTGAAAAAAGACCTAGGTCCATCTAGTTCAACCTTCCTCCACCAGTTAAAGGACTCATCCCGCAAATCCCTCAAAAATTGCACTAAACAGTTTAATGACATCAACCAGACATTGAAACTTACAACCAGTATTGGTCCTGAGCCATAAATTATTAACCTCAGACCTTCCTTCAGCCGACACCCTACGTAACCAACACAGCAGTGCCCCTACCAAATCCTCCTCAGACTCCCCCGTGCCGAATTCCTGACTCCGATCCCCCGTTGCCTCACCAATCCGCCTCATATGCTAACCTAGTACCCCCAGCAAAGGATACTGTAATGCATAATAAGCCTAGTGCCCAAATACCACCTCACAAAGCTCCTCCGGCCACTTGCAGCTGGTGGACTCTGCCTCTAGTGCCAGGCACCAAAAGCTATCCCACTATCATTGAAAAAGAGCATTAACGCTAATTTCCAAACACCTGGTGCCTGCGCTGCCACTATCTTTGTACTTCTTTGTACTAAAGCAAAAAAGGCGCCGTAACCCAAAATGCCTCCATAGCCCTATTAACGGAGGAGAAACACCAAAAATTAGTTGCCAAAACAGCTGTTGACGCAACGAAAACTGATGTTTTTATTGCTGAAGTAGACCCCCCAATTGGAACTAGCCACTACCAAGAAAAACTCGAACAAAATCCGATTTTTGGTAAAATACTGCCTCCACCCAAGATTGTGGCTCTATGTCCATCCCCCATTTGCCCTGCTGAAAGCTCTGTCAACTAACCCAACCTGCCGCTACAGTAAAAGTTCACAATCAAAATAGACCACAAGCTTCAAAACCCTAACGACCATCCATTATAACTACCCAGGAAAATATATCCTGGCCCCCACTGCCAGGTCGTTGAAGAATTCCTCCGGCAACCGTATACAAAGCGTGGGGGCCTTGCCCCCGCCATAGCCACCTTCTCACTACCCGAAAAAATTCCGGCTATGGGCACATGCAAAAGCAAATTAAAGCATGCCCAGCAACATCCAAAGGTCTGCCACTGCATTTGATTTTTCTTATTTATTTATTTATTTTTTTTTTTTTTTTTTTTTTTTTTTTAAATATATAACCCGCTTTGCGCACTTCAGTGAGGAAAGACACACTTCCTTGTCCCGTAACCTGTACTCAATCCCCCCCTGCTCTCCATCCTCCTAGAATCAATGGAGATTCCCAAGATGTTCAGACAATTGCCAGGGCCCTTCTTCCTCTCCTGGCAAACAGCTGAACTATCCATGCCCTAGCCCTTAGCAAAGATGGCAAAAAATGGGGAGCTGACCGCCCCATGTACAGAAAGTTGTTGTCTTATTTTTTTTTTTTTTTTTTTTATTTATTTATTTTTTTTTTTTTTGAGGTAAGACATCATCAGCAACCCAGCCATACTGCAACCCCCCATTCTAGAAATGAACCAAACCCTTCCAATAGGCACAAGAAAATAGGGCAAACCATAAGTAAACACCAGATCACAAAATATGAACCATCCCCAAAACAACCTAACAAAATGCATGCTGTCAGGACGCCCTGGCAACGAATGGCATGTCAGAAACGATAACTCACAAGTGACCCGGAATTTATTCGGCTCCTTCTTCTGCACTACCCCTAACACAGAAAAACCACCAGAACCAGAAATGGCAGAGATAAAACTGAACCGCCCAATACCTGCACGATACCTCGCACCAAAATTATTATTATATTTTATATACATTTATTATTATTATTATTATGATTCTAGAACCCACCGCAGCCTGAACCCTGGTATCTCAACGAGCCGTAAGGCCCCATCACAACACAAGGACAAATCCCCGGCAGATCCGCGGCCACAGCGAAACCCCGGACACACCGCTCCATCTGTACACAGCCACAAATCTGGCACTGATTGTCCGCAACTTCACCGCGACCACCGATCCGCCGCAGATCCATCCCCGCGCGCGACAAGACCCCCAAGGATTCATGCAGTGTCACCCATCCTTCCACTGCCTGAACTGCCCATCATTCCAATACCGGGTGTGATCGCCACAAAACCAATGAACCTTCCTTGTAGCAGAACACCCCTGAACAATTCTCAGGCCCCCCCCCCCCTTTTTTTTTTTTTTTTTTGTGTGTGTGTGCCTGGATGCTTGCAGAATGGCAAACACCTGAAGCCAGTTAACAAAATCGAAAGTTTAACCACTCACCCTTCTCTATCTGCCCTGACACCGCGACCCCCACCACAAGATGTGGCCTAACTTGATGACCAACCGGCGACCTGCCTCAATGCCCGACCCCCAAAAACGGAAACGGGGGACCCCATTGACCCGACCTTTGCCTCCTCCACGCGTTCCGGCAACTCCTTGCCAAACCCTAACATGCTGCAGACCCTACTAACTGACCCCACAGAGGCCCCCCAACATGCTAAAACTAAGACCGCCGCCATTCCCCCTGGGCCTAATAAAACACCTACCCAGGAAAATTGCACTAGATGAACACACAGAACATATAATTAAACTCACCAGGCTGCGTGGGGGCATGGGACCCACCAGCCGGAACACCCGATTCCAGCCGATGACTCTCCTCAGGATGTTGAGGCACTCAAGCCGCTTAAGCAGCTTGCTTAGGGAGACCCCAGCAAGCCGCCGCGCTCAAACCTAGCGGAACCACCAGGGAGCAGACTACCTGTTGAACGATCTCCCAGGACGTGGATCATCCCCTCCTAGATGACGACCTCTTCCTCGACACGGACCTCATCCGCGAAGACAAGCCCCTCCGTGCTGCGGACCTCCAACATAAAGGTGACCTCCACTGTGATGACGACAGCCTCCTCCTCAATGCTGACCTCCTTCCAGATGCCGATCCCTGCGCCGACCTCCTTACCAATAACCATTACCGAGCTGAAAATGACCTCCACATTGACCTCCAGCCAGATGATGACCTCCGCACTGACCCCCACACTGAAAACGACCTCCACGCTGACCTCCAGCCAGATGATGACCTCCGCGCTGACCCCCTCACTGAAAACAACCTCCATGCTGACCGCCAGCCATATGATGACCTCCGTGCTGACCACCTCACTGAAAACAACCTCCCTGCTGCCCGCCAGCCAGATGATGACCTCCGCGCTGACCACCTCACTGAAAACAACCTCCATGCTGACCGCCAGCCAGATGATGACCTCCGCGCTGACCTCTGTCCCCGATGTCGACCTCTGCGCTGACCTCTGTCCCCGATGACGACCTCCGCGCTGACCTCTGTCCCCGATGACGACCTCCGCGCTGACCTCTGTCCCCGATGACGACCTCCGCGCTGACCTCTGTCCCCGATGACGACCTCCACGCCGACCTCTGTCCCCGATGACTACCTCCGCGCCGACCTCTGTCCCCGATGACTACCTCCACGCCGACCTCTGTCCCCGATGACGACCTCCGCGCTGACCCCTGTCTCCGATGACGACCTCCGCGCTGACCCCTGTCTCCGATGACGACCTCCGCGCTGACCCCTGTCCCCGATGACGACCTCCGCGCTGACCTCTGTCCCCGATGACGACCTCTGCGCTGACCTCTGTCCCCGATGACGACCTCTGCGCTGCCCTCTGCCCCGATGACCTCTGTCTCTGGGTGTTTCTCCGGATGTCCAGTTGCTGCCACCACAAGCAGTCCCCCCACAGGTATATCACTGGGAAGGACCGCCGCCATCTTGTTGAAGCCCTGATCACTAGAGGCTTGAGGCAGAGCCTCGGTCACATGATACACCGAGGCCCCGCCCACCTCCGCAGGTCCCGGCTGCCTTGTAAGATTCCTCCCCTGTTCCATCTAGAAGCACAGGATGGAGAGATGGACAGGGAGGGTCCCCGGGGAGGGGGCTCTTGCGGCACCACTGAGACCTCAGGAGCTGCTCCTGGTGGCAGACTGTCAGGCACACTCGCCCTGCGTGCCCACTGGGGAAGTGGATCTTCTGCAGCATCCCCCACAGCCGAACCTCCCAATATCTCCAGCACCTGTGCTCTGATGCAGCTCCATCCACGCTGCTGGCAGCCCCCTGCAGCTGCTCCAGAAGCTATAAATCACCATGATTACAGTCACAGCAGGAGACGAGGTGAAGGGGGCTCAGCACCTTTTCTGCTGGCTTCACATGCTGTTCTGATAGTACCCACCCCTTCTACTGATTCTATATTCCCAACTGACCACCCCTAGCACTTAAACCCAGCCCCCTAAACTTCTGACCCCCCACAGCCCGCGCTTTCTTTCCCTGCAACCAGAGTTAACCCCTCGTTGCCCTTCAAAGTCAGTCATGAGTCACTTTGCCCATGGCTCCGCTGTGGGCTCCGTTCAGCCTATTTTGAAAGCAGTTAATGTCCCAAAAGTAGTATTATTAAACACAAAGTCACTTTTGGCCTCTTTTGCAACCTCTGGCAAGCCCAATAGTAAAGAGGAAGCAGAGAATATCATGGGATATTTTTCTCATCACTCATCTCAATCACAGCAGGATGATGTTGCCTGTCTCTGTCACTATCAGCTTGAGTCAGTGTTGTGCTCAGTCTACCTCCTCTGCTGCCTTAAAGGATAATGTGGTATATAGTGAAAACATCTTCCAGTTAATATTTTAGAAGACATGTACAGTCATCAGTTATTTTTGGAAAACATGGTGCCAGGGAAGATAGGCACTAATTTTATACCTATTTGTGTTGCAGGCTCTAGTTGTAGGGACATTGTCTGTGGTAATAGCAATCTGAAACAGTGCAAACCTCAGGGTGGGAGTCAGGCAGGGGGGCAAGGAGCATTGGCCATTTAACACTAGAACTAATGAGGTAGTCATTTTGACTACTTTGCACCATGTATTTCTATATAGGTGTCACGAGTCCAGTAGTTCTAGTGTTAATATGCAGAAGCACCTATAAACTAGATCATGGATGAAGATGTTGATGATAATGATAATTCTGTGTGATTCTGTGATCTTGAAGAGTTGAAATCTTAATCACAGGAGGATGCTGGTGTGACGCTCTAGCCTATCAGGTCGTCACAGGGTATTGTGCAATCTGCCCTTCTACACAGTATCCACCCTCCTTGGTTACGGGTCCTGGTCCTTTGGTGTTGCTAACAGCTTAGCCAATCAAAATCCTAGGAACACTTCACACTTTAACCTACCAGACACACCATTGGGGGGCCTGAAGGGAATAGAGCCGCTTACATGGGGGGTTGGTAAGGGGAAAGTGAGGAAAGTGACAGTTGAGCTGGAGGAGTAGGCTGAACGGAGCCCACAGCGGAGCCATGGGCAAAGTGACTCATGACTGACTTTGAAGGGCAACGAGGGGTTAACACTGGTTGCAGGGAAAGAAAGCGCGGGCTGTGGGGGGTCAGAAGTTTAAGGGGCTGGGTTTAAGTGCTAGGGGTGATCAGTTGGGAATATAGAATCAGTAGAAGGGGTGGGTACTATCAGAACAGCATGTGAAGCCAGCAGAAAAGGACCTGAGCTCTTTTCACCTCGTCTCCTGCTGTGACTATAATCATGGTGATTTAAAACTTCTGGAGCAGCTGCAGGGTGCTGCCAGCAGCGTGGATGGAGCTGCATCAGAGCACAGGTGCTGGAGATATTGGGAGGTTCGGCTGTGGGGGTTGCTGCAGAAGATCCACTTCCCCAGTGGGCACGCAGGGTGAGTGTGCCTGACAGTCTGCCACCAGGAGCAGCTCCTGAGGTCTCAGTGGTGCCGCAAGAGCCCCCTCCCCGGGGACCCTCCCTGTCCATCTCTCCATCCTGTGCTTTTAGATTGAACAGGGGAGGAATCTTACAAGGCAGCCGGGACCTGCGGAGGTGGGCGGGGCCTCGGTGTATCATGTGACCGAGGCTCTGCCTCAAGCCTCTAGTGATCAGGGCTTCAACAAGATGGCGGCGGTCCTTCCCAGTGATATACCTGTGGGGAGACTGCTTGTGGTGGCAGCAACTGGACATCCGGAGAAACACTCAGAGACAGAGGTCATCGGGGGCAGAGGTCAGCGTGGAGGTCGTCATCGGGGGCAGAGGTCAGCGTGGAGGTCGTCATCGGGGACAGAGGTCAGCGTGGAGGTCGTCATCGGGGACAGAGGTCAGCGCGGAGGTCGTCATCGGGGACAGGGGTCAGCGCGGAGGTCGTCATCGGAGACAGGGGTCGGCGCGGAGGTCGTCATCGAGGTCAGGGGTCGGCGCGGAGGTCGTCATCGGGGACAGAGGTCGGCGTGGAGGTCGTCATCGGGGACAGAGGTCGGCGCGGAGGTAGTCATCGGGGACAGAGGTCGGCGCGGAGGTAGTCATCGGGGACAGAGGTCGGCGTGGAGGTCGTCATCGGGGACAGGTCGGCGTGGAGGTCGTCATCGGGGACAGAGGTCAGCGCGGAGGTCGTCATCGGGGACAGAGGTCGGCGCGGAGGTCGTCATCGGGGACAGAGGTCAGCGCGGAGGTCGTCATCGGGTACATAGGTCAGCGCGGAGGTCGTCATCGGGGACAGAGGTCAGCGCGGAGGTCATCATCTGGCTGGCGGTCAGCATGGAGGTTGTTTTCAGTGAGGTGGTCAGCGCGGAGGTCATCATCTGGCTGGCGGGCAGCAGGGAGGTTGTTTTCAGTGAGGTGGTCAGCGCGGAGGTCATCATATGGCTGGCGGTCAGCATGGAGGTTGTTTTCAGTGAGGGGGTCAGCGCGGAGGTCATCATCTGGCTGGAGGTCAGCGTGGAGGTCGTTTTCAGTGTGGGGGTCAGTGAGGAGGTCATCATCTGGCTGGAGGTCAATGTGGAGGTCATTTTCAGCTCGGTAATGGTTATCGGTAAGGAGGTCGGCGCAGGGATCGGCATCTGGAAGGAGGTCAGCATTGAGGAGGAGGCTGTCGTCATCACAGTGGAGGTCGCCTTTATGTTGGAGGTCAGCAGCACGGAGGGGCTCGTCTTCGCGGATGAGGTCCGTGTCGAGGAAGAGGTCGTCATCTAGGAGGGGATGATCCACGTCCTGGGAGATCGTTCAACAGGTAGTCTGCTCCCTGGTGGTCCCGCTAGGTTTGAGCGCGGCGGCTTGCTGGGGTCTCCCTAAGCAAGCGGCTTGAGTGCCTCAACATCCTGAGGAGAGTCATCGGCTGGAATCGGGTGTTGCGGCTGGTGGGTCCCATGCCCCCACACAGCCTGGTGAGTTTAATTATATGTTCTGTGTATTCATCTAGTGCGATTTTCCTGGGTAGGTGTTTTATTAGGCCCAGGGGGAATGGCGGCGGTCTTAGTTTTAGCATGTTGGGGGGCCTCTGTGGGGTCAGTTAGTAGGGTCTGCAGCATGTTAGGGTTTGGGAAGGAGTTGCCGGAACGTGTGGAGGAGGCAAAGGTCGGGTCAATGGGGTCCCCCGTTTCCGTTTTGGGGGTCGGGCATTGAGGCAGGTCGCCGGTTGGTCATCAAGTTAGGCCACATCTTGTGGTGGGGGTCGCGGTGTCAGGGCAGATAGAGAAGGGTGAGTGGTTAAACTTTCGATTTTGTTAACTGGCTTCAGGTGTTTGCCATTCTGCAAGCATCCAGGCACACACACAAAAAAAAAAAAAAAAAAAAAAAAAGGGGGGGGGGGCCTGAGAATTGTTCAGGGGTGTTCTGCTACAAGGAAGGTTCATTGGTTTTGTGGCGATCACACCCGGTGTTGAAATGATGGGCAGTTCAGGCAGTGGAAGGATGGGTGACACTTAGTGATGAGCGAGCATGCTTGTCACTACTCGGTACTCGCACGAGTATCACTGTACTCGGGCTGCTCGGCGGGGACCGAGTAATCTCGCGATACTCGTGCTTTACTCGTTGTCTTCATTTCTGCATGTTGGCGCTCTTTTGAGAGCCAGCCCTCATGCAGGGATTGGCTGGCAGACCACTGCAATGCCACAGCCCTGTTAGTTGTGGAATTGCAGTGATTGGCCGGCCTGCACAGCGTCACCGAGCCTTTATATCGGCCGGCGCGCTGTGCTCTGCTCACAGCTATTCTGACAGTGAGTGTAGGGAGAGTGTCGCTGATTCAGGGAAAGCTTTGCGGCCCTTTATAGCTTTTTCAGTTGCAGGGCTGCAAACAGTGTGACCAAAAGTCCTTCTCAGGACTATTCTAGTTGTATACAGGCAGGCAGGGTATAGCCAGGTCGGCGTACAGTAGCAGAGTCCTTCTCAGGACTATTGTTGCTATATACAGGCAGGGTATAGCCAGGTCTGAATACAGGCTAGTGACCAAAAGAGTCCTTGTCAGGACTATTGTAGCAGTATACAGGCAGGCAGGCAGGCAGGGTAGTGGTGACCGTATACCAGCCTTCATATCTGGGGCTGGTGTACACAGTGTAAAACAGTCCAGATAGTGTCTGACTTGTCTGTACTGTAATTGTCGCTCCCCAAAAAAACCTGTTAGGTTATTATTGCGTCCGTGCTTGGTTTTTAAAACCGCACGTGTGTGCCTGTTGGTGGCAGCGTACAGGTGCACTGGTGTGCGTTTACCAAACTATTATATAACGCACAAGTGTAGTGTATAATACACGTCAGTCAGCAGTGGCTGATAGTGTCAGAGTTCTTAATTTTTGCTCCTAAAACCTGTGTTAGGTTATTATTGCGTCCGTGCTTGGTTTTTAAAACCGCACGTGTGTGCCTGTTGGTGGCAGCGTACAGGTGCACTGGTGTGCGTTTACCAAACTATTATATAACGCACAAGTGTAGTGTATAATACACGTCAGTCAGCAGTGGCTGATAGTGTCAGAGTTCTTAATTTTTGCTCCTAAAACCTGTGTTAGGTTATTATTGCGTCCGTGCTTGGTTTTTAAAACCGCACGTGTGTGCCTGTTGGTGGCAGCGTACAGGTGCACTGGTGTGCGTTTACCAAACTATTATATAACGCACAAGTGTAGTGTATAATACACGTCAGTCAGCAGTGGCTGATAGTGTCAGAGTTCTTAATTTTTGCTCCTAAAACCTGTGTTAGGTTATTATTGCGTCCGTGCTTGGTTTTTAAAACCGCACGTGTGTGCCTGTTGGTGGCAGCGTACAGGTGCACTGGTGTGCGTTTTTACCAAACTATTATATAACGCACAAGTGTAGTGTATAATACACGTCAGTCAGCAGTGGCTGATAGTGTCAGAGTTCTTAATTTTTGCTCCTAAAACCTGTGTTAGGTTATTATTGCGTCCGTGCTTGGTTTTTAAAACCGCACGTGTGTGCCTGTTGGTGGCAGCGTACAGGTGCACTGGTGTGCGTTTTTACCAAACTATTATATAACGCACAAGTGTAGTGTATAATACACGTCAGTCAGCAGTGGCTGATAGTGTCAGAGTTCTTAATTTTTGCTCCTAAAACCTGTGTTAGGTTATTATTGCGTCCGTGCTTGGTTTTTAAAACCGCACGTGTGTGCCTGTTGGTGGCAGCGTACAGGTGCACTGGTGTGCGTTTACCAAACTATTATATAACGCACAAGTGTAGTGTATAATACACGTCAGTCAGCAGTGGCTGATAGTGTCAGAGTTCTTAATTTTTGCTCCTAAAACCTGTGTTAGGTTCTTAGTGCGTCCGTGCTTGCATTTAAAAACCGCACGTGTGTGCCTGTCGGTGGCAGCGTACAGGTGCACTTGTGTGCAATTTCCAGAAACTTTGATATAACGCACAAGTAGTGAATATACACGTCAGCAGTGCACAGCATTGCAAAATGCGCAAGGGCATTGGCAAGGAACAAGGAAGTGGACGTGATGGTGGTGCAGGCAGAGGCCGAGGTCGTGGGCAAGCTCTAATTTCGCCACAACAAAGGGCCACATCTAGTCGCTCGCACGTCCTGTCCCAAATTCTTGGGGACCGCAGCAGTACACCGCTCTTGAACCAAGACCAGTGTCAACAGGTTGTTAGTTGGATAGCGGATAATGCTTCCAGTCAGATTGGCACCACCACAAACACTCTGTCTTCCACACGGTCAAGTGTCAGTAGCCGTGATACTGCACCGCACATTTCTGAACCTGATCCTCCTTCCTACCACCAGGCTGAGTACACGTCCTCCTCGGACATTAATGATCCCACACTTGGACACTCGGAAGAGCTGTTCACGTTTCCATTCACACATTCTGGCCTCTCGCCAGCTCATATTGAAGTGGGTCATGAGGAGATCGTCTGTACAGATGGCCAAATATTTGAGCAGCCACGTTCTCACGAAGTTGGCAACGTGTCTCAACAAGTGGTGGACGATGATGAGACACAATTGTCAGCAAGTCAGGAGGAGGAGCAGGGTGCGGAAGAGGAAGACGACGTGGTGGATGATCCAGTAACTGACCCAACCTGGCAGGAGGATATGCAGAGCGAGGACAGCAGTGCACAGGGGGAGGGAGGCGTAGCATCACAACAGGCAGTAAGAAGCAGGGTGGTGGCCCCAGGCAGAAGTCAGGCAACCGTTCCCCGGAACAACACGACGACACAAGGTGCCTGTACAAATGTTAGGTCTTCACGAGTCTGGCAGTTTTTTAAGTTGGATCCAGATGATTCAAAAAAGGCCATTTGCAACACCTGCCGTGCCAGCATCAGCAGGGGTACCAAAACTAGCAGCCTGACCACCACCAGCATGATCAGGCACATGTCAGCCAAGCACCCGACTTTGTGGGAAGTACAACAGAGTCGAGGAGCAGTGCTTGCTGATGTCACTGCTACGTCTTCGCTGGTTGTGCATGCGAGCCAATCCTCTGTCCATGCTGCCTGCGAACAAGCCTCCTCCACTCCTGCACCTGCAGTTGCCTACGCAGAAAGAACACCATCATCAAGCACTTCCTTGTCCCAGCGCAGCGTTCAGTTATCCATTCAGCAAACCTTTGAACGCAGGCGCAAATACACTGCCAACACCCCACATGCCACAGTTCTAAATGCTAACATTTCGCGACTGCTTGCGCTGGAAATGTTGCCTTTTAGGCTGGTGGAGACAGAAGCATTCCGTGACCTGATGGCGGCAGCTGTCCCACGTTACTCGGTCCCCAGCCGCCACTATTTCTCCCGGTGTGCCGTCCCCGCGTTGCATAACCACGTGTCACAAAACATCACACGTGCCCTGAACAACGCTGTTTCACCCAAGGTCCACCTAACCACAGACACGTGGACAAGTGCTTGTGGGCAAGGCCGCTACATCTCGTTGACGGCACACTGGGTTAATATTGTGGAAGCTGGGACCCAGTCTGAGCGAGGGACGGAACACGTCCTTCCCACACCAAGGTTTGCAGGCCCTACCTCAGTCAGTGTTTCACCCACACTCTACAGCTCCGGAATGTCATGCTCTTCAGCCTCCTCCTCCTCCTGCGCATCCTCATCCACTGTGCCCTCCACACCAGTCACAAGCTGGAAGCACTGCAGCACTGCCTCGGCGAAGCGGCAACAGGCTGTGCTGAAGCTAATCTGCATAGGTGACAAACCCCACAATGCAGAAGAGCTGTGGACAGCTCTGAAACAGCAGGCAGATCACTGGCTCACACCTCTGAACCTAAAGCCAGGAAAGGTCGTTTGTGACAATGGCCGGAACCTGGTGGCGGCTTTGAGGCGAGGCCAGCTGACACATGTTCCATGCGTGGCCCATGTGCTCAACCTCGTGGTTCAGCGGTTTATAAAGTCATACCCAGAGCTGTCTGATCTGCTGGTAAAAGTTCGCCGCCTGTCTGCACATTTTCGAAAGTCACCTACTGCTTCAGCCGGCCTTGCCGGCTTTCAGCGCCGTTTGCATCTTCCGGCTCACAGACTGGTGTGTGATGTCCCCACGCGTTGGAATTCAACTCTGCACATGTTGGTCAGGATATGTGAGCAGAAGAGGGCAGTTGTTGAGTACCTGCATCACCTAAGCCGTCGGGAAATGGGTCAAACTCCACACATAACACCTGAGGAGTGGAGATGGATGTCAGACCTATGTACCATCCTCCAAAACTTTGAGGACTCCACCAAGATGGTGAGTGGTGATGACGCCATTATTAGCGTCACCATACCGCTACTCTGCCTTCTAAAACGGTCCCTGCTGAAAAACAAACATGATGCATTGCAGGCGGAGCGCGATGAGTTGCAGCAAGAAACAGTAGTGGGTGTGGGTGATAACACACAGCCCAGCCTCGTCTCATCACAACGTGCAGTGGAGGACTATGACGAGGAGGAGGATGAAGACATGGAGCAACTCTCCGGCCAAATTGAGGATATGACATGCACACCAGTCATATCCTCGATTCAGCGTGGCTGGCCAGAGGACAGGGTAGATGAGGAGGAGGAGGAGGAGGAGGAGGAGGAGGAGGACAGCATGTTCAGTCATCTTGTTGGTCAGGCTACTGAAGTCCTGGCTGTTAAGAGTCTGGCGCACATGGCTGACTTTATGGTAAGCTGCCTGTCTCGTGACCCTCGCGTTAAGAACATCTTGGCCGACAATCATTACTGGTTGGTAACACTGTTAGACCCACGCTACAAGGAGAACTTTTTGTCTCTTATTCCCGTGGAGGAGAGGTCAACCAAAATGCAGCAGTTTCGGAAGGCCATACTCACGGAAGTAGGCAAAGCATTCCCCTCACAAAACGCTAGCGGCATAGGTCAGGAATCAGTGGACAACCGAGGCGTACAGCCGAGAGAGGCACAAGTCCAATCCGCCAGAGGTAGGGGAACAGTCTTTAAGATGTGGGACAGTTTTCTCAGCCCCTCACGTACCACAGCCCCTGAGGTGCGGGGTAGTGCCACAAGAAATCCTAAGTTTGCCCAGATGCTGAAGGAGTACCTTGCAGATCGAACAACTGTACTCCGACATTCCTCTGTGCCTTACAATTATTGGGTATCCAAGCTGGACACGTGGCATGAATTGGCTCTCTACGCCTTGGAAGTCCTGGCCTGCCCTGCTGCTAGCGTTTTGTCAGAGCGTGTTTTTAGTGCCGCAGGTGGAATCATTACAGATAAACGCACCCGCCTGTCAACTGAAAATGCTGACAGGCTGACTCTGATAAAGATGAACAAGGGTTGGATTGGGCCAGACTTCACCACACCACCAGCAAATGAGAGCGGAGTTTAAAGTTTGCCATGTACCTCCACTCACCCATGGGTACACTTCTCGACTTTGGATAATCGCTGGACTGCTCCTCCTTCTCCTCATGCGCCATCATGATGACCGTTACAATAGTTAGGTCTTTGTTTCAGGTATACCCCCAGTGGTAAATTTTTTCGCCCATTCTTTGCAGAATGGACATTACAACGACAGGAGACCCGCTCCTTTGCAATGGGAACAATGTTTTGAGGCCCTCATGCACGTCTCTACCCAGGGACAACGTGGAGCCTCCCAATTTTTGGCTGCCCTGCCTAAGGGCTATACTGAAATGCACCCACTTCCTTACAATGGGCACTTCAGGTTTACAGGCCATCATGCACGTCTCTATCCAGGGACAATGTGGAGCCTCCCAATTTTTGGCTGCCCTGGCAAAGGGCTATACTGAAATAGACCCACTTCCTTACAATGGGCACTTCAGGTTTACAGGCCATCATGCACGTCTCTATCCAGGGACAATGTGGAGCCTCCCAATTTTTGGCTGCCCTGGCAAAGGGCTATACTGAAATAGACCCACTTCCTTACAATGGGCACTTCAGGTTTACAGGCCATCATGCACGTCTCTATCCAGGGACAATGTGGAGCCTCCCAATTTTTGGCTGCCCTGGCAAAGGGCTATACTAAAATAGACCCACTTCCTTACAATGGGCACTTCAGGTTTACAGGCCATCATGCACGTCTCTATCCAGGGACAATGTGGAGCCTCCCAATTTTTGGCTGCCCTGGCAAAGGGCTATACTGAAATAGACCCACTTCCTTACAATGGGCACTTCAGGTTTACAGGCCATCATGCACGTCTCTATCCAGGGACAATGTGGAGCCTCCCAATTTTTGGCTGCCCTGGCAAAGGGCTATACTGAAATAGACCCACTTCCTTACAATGGGCACTTCAGGTTTACAGGCCATCATGCACGTCTCTATCCAGGGACAATGTGGAGCCTCCCAATTTTTGGCTGCCCTGGCAAAGGGCTATACTGAAATAGACCCACTTCCTTACAATGGGCACTTCAGGTTTACAGGCCATCATGCACGTCTCTATCCAGGGACAATGTGGAGCCTCCCAATTTTTGGCTGCCCTGGCAAAGGGCTATACTGAAATAGACCCACTTCCTTACAATGGGCACTTCAGGTTTACAGGCCATCATGCACGTCTCTATCCAGGGACAATGTGGAGCCTCCCAATTTTTGGCTGCCCTGGCAAAGGGCTATACTGAAATAGACCCACTTCCTTACAATGGGCACTTCAGGTTTACAGGCCATCATGCACGTCTCTATCCAGGGACAATGTGGAGCCTCCCAATTTTTGGCTGCCCTGGCAAAGGGCTATACTGAAATAGACCCACTTCCTTACAATGGGCACTTCAGGTTTACAGGCCATCATGCACGTCTCTATCCAGGGACAATGTGGAGCCTCCCAATTTTTGGCTGCCCTGCCTAAGGGCTATACTATATAATACACCCACTTCCTGACAATGGACACTTAATGTTTTGAGGCCCTCATGCACGTCTCTATCCAGGGACAACGTGGAGCCTCCCAATTTTTGGCTGCCCTGCCTAAGGGCTATACTACAATAGACCCACTTCCTTACAATGGGCACTTCAGGTTTACAGGCCCTCATGCACGTCTGTATGCAGGGGCATTGGTGAACCTCACAATTTTGGACTGCCCTGGCAAAGGAAAATACTACAAAGACTCACTTCCTCAAAATGGGCACATTAGACTCAAGAGGCCTTCATGTACGTCTCTTCTCAGGGACATCGGAGTGCCACACAATGTTTTCACGTAAAATCTTTCATGTATTAATCTCAAAAAGTAACATACACCAGCTCTATCTCACTATTGGGTATGTGCCCTTAACATTTCTGCCATGAAAAATCATTTTGGGGTCATTTTGGAAGGTTTTCTGGTGAGTCCGTAAAAATGGCGTAAAACGCGGACAAAA